>NW_006399880.1:307489-340011 GCF_000299155.1 Elephantulus edwardii | reverse complement strand
GACAGTGCAGGAGGGGAAGATCCTCTATGAGGTGGATTGATTCAGTGACTGGGGTAATCGGGATGGGTGTGTCAGAGGCAATGTGATTGGCACAGGATAGAGCAGGGTTCAGGGCTTATGTACATAGGGTCGCTATGAGTCGCAAACAACTTGATGGCACATAACAACAACAACATGGCATTGTGGTCTGAGAAGATATGTTGTCTTATTTCAATGTTTTCTAACTTGTTAAGGCTTGCTTTGTACCCTAATATGTGACTGATTCTGGAGAATATAGCATGTGTACTTGAGAAGAAAGTTAATTGAGTTTTAGTTGGGTGTAGTACCCTGAATATATCCACTAGGTCGAGTTGCCTGATTGTATAATTAAAATCTGCATCTTTTTTGAGTTTCTTTTGAGTTGGTCTATCCTTTGGTGATAGTGGTGTGTTAAAAATCTCCTGCTACTATTGTGGTGCTATTTCTTTCTTAAAATCTGTTAGTTTTTGTTTTATATATTTTACTCGTCTATTATTTGTTGCAACAACAACAACAATAGCATAGAGAGAGATCAGTTGGCCTAGTGGACAGAAAGTCAGGCTCCCCAGCTCCCGAAGATGGATGACTAATCCGAAGCCCTCAGGCCTGCTTTTAATTGTTTTTGGTGAAACATTCTTCTAGGTTGTATAACTCTGGTATGTCTACCTGCTGTACGAAGGTCAAACACTGGCACTGATGAGTCAGATGCGAGAATGGTTACCCACGGTGGACAGTAATTTTTTGGACCTCCCCAATTAAATCAAGCTTGGAAGCAGGAGTTGCATCCACTTCTATGATAGCTTGTCTCTTAAAACCCTATGAACATGGAGAAAGGACAGAAGTTATACAGGTGTCTACTAGACAACTAAACAACAACAACATCATTTGTTGCATAAATGTTGACCAAGGTTATGTCTTCTTGATCTATTGTGCCTTTAATCAGTATGCAATGCCTTGCTTTATCTTTTATGGTGATTTATTTTCTGAAGTCTATTTTATCAGAGATTAATATTGCCACTCTTTCTTTTTTGAGGTTGCCATTTGCTTGGTATATATTTTTTTTAGCTTCTGATTTTTTAATGTCTTTCTCTTCATATTTTAGATATGTCTTTTATAGGCAGCATATTTATGGGCTTTGGGTTTTGTTTTCTTAAAATCCATTCTGTTGTTGTTGTTGCTATGTGCCGTCGAGTCGCTTGAGACTCATAGTGACCCTATGTACAACAGCCCTAAACCCTGCTCTATCCTGTGCGAATCACACTGCCTCTGACACATCCATCCTGATTACCCCAGTCACTGGTAGAGGGTCTTCCCCTCTTGCACCATCCATCCACCCTCTCAAGCATGATGTCCCTCTCCAAGGACCTGTCCCTCCTTACAACATGTCCAAAGTATGCCAGATGAAGCTCCAGAATCCTTGCCTCCAAGGAGCAGCCCAGTTTAACCATCTGCAGGATTAATCTGTTTGCTTTCTTAGCAGTCCATGGTACATTCAATACTCTTCTCCAGCACCACAGCTCAAAGGCATCAATTCTCCTTCTATCCTAGTCATTGTCCAACTCTCTGATGCATAACAAGTGATTGCAAAGATCATGGCCTGTATCAGACGCGCTTAGTCTCCGGAGTGACACCATTGCTCTTGAGTACTTTAGAGAGGTCCCTAACAGCAGACTTCCTCCCCATTGCAATACTTTCTTTTTTTTAAATTTCCTGGCTACTGGTGCCAAGAGTGTTGACCGTGGAGCCAAGCAGACTAAAGTTGTTAACAATCTAAATCTCTTCACCATCAATCCCGATGCTGCCAATTGGTCCAGTGGTGAGAATCTTTGTCTTCTGGACATTGAAATCCATCCTACTTCTCCTTTTCTCATCATTGGTGCATTTAATACATTCAAATTAAGTGTGATTGCTGTTTTTTTAAAAGCGTTTCTTTTTCTGGTGTTCCTATCCATTGTCTTTGACATTTCTGTGTGAAGGACTTCACTTAAAATTTGTTGTTGTTTTGGTTTCACCAATTCCTTAAATTCCTTCTTTTCTTTAAAGGATCTATTTTCTCCTACATATTTGTTAGAGAGCTTTGCCGGGTTTAGTATCCTTGACTGGAAATTGTTTTCTTTCAACTTTCTGTATATGCTATCTCATTGTCTTCTAGCTTGTATGTTTTCTGCTGAGAAATCAGAACTTAATCTAATTGTTTCCCTTTTGTAGGTGACTCTTTGTTTTCTCATGCTGCTTTTAGTATTCTATCCTTATCTTTTAATCTGGAGAATTTGGCTATGATATGTCTTGATGTTTTCTTTTTGGTTCTAGTCTATTTAGTGTTCTCTGTGCTTCTTGAATGTGGCTTTCCTTGTTCTTCATAATACCTGGGAAGTTTTCTTCTGGTACTTCTTCCACAATTTTCTCAGTGACTTCCCTGTCACTCACATGTTCTGAAATTCCTATCATACATATGTTGTTCTTTTTGATGTCATCCCACATGATTCTAATATTTTCTTTACATCTCATCTTTGATTTTTCTTTTAGTATGCTTTCAGTGAGGTTCCTATCTTCTAGCACATTAACCCTCTGTTCCATCTCTTCAGCTGTACTTTTTTCAGTGTTAATATTCTGGATTACATTTTCGTATTTTCTGTTACATCCAGTACTATGTCGACTTTCCAGAGCTATCTTGTCATGATTTTTTAAAGTTTTTGTACCTTTTTATCAATATTATCAGTTCTTTCTTCCATCTTTTGCATTTTCTTCTGTAGCTGTTCAAGTTACTCCTCATCAATATATTTCTTCTGTATCACTGTCTCTGAGGTATTTGCTCTAGTAATGGTCCATTGTTTCTTTTATGATTTGCATCTTCCTCTGTAGCTGTTCAGATAACCCCACATCCATATATTTCTTCTTGCTTTCTCTATCTGTGATATTTATTGGATGGATTTTTTTTTTAGGAGAAGGGTTATTTTGTTTTTTCATGATGAGTGAGGCAGACTGCTGTTTTCTTGACATTATATGACTCTTTTCTTAGTAGATGTAAGATTGTTATAACTATATAATTTCCCAGTGTATGACAATGTTATATGAAAGACCTGTATATTGGTGCTCTCTTGTTTTCCTGCTGTGGGATGACTGTTGTACTTCAGAAATGGTGGCTCTACCTGACTTCTTCTGCTTGATCTAAAGAAATCCCATGCCATGTCTTCAACGCCAAAATAACGTTCTTCTCTACTCTGTTATAGTTCAGTGTCAAGTCCTTCAGTTCATTCTTGTACTAGTTGCAGGTGATGTCTTGAGAGGATTTTGGATATTCGTAGAGATTGTGTATGGGTTGAACTTTCTGCAGGGCTTGCCAAGTTCTGGGGACTGATGTTGTGTGTGTGAAGGCCATAGGAGGTTTTGGAGGCATTGATCACTTTCTCATCTGTGAATGGAAAGAATCCAGTATAGTGACAGAAGGCAGAGTCTGGCTGTGGCCGTTCCCCAGTCCAAGGGGCGTGAGCTGAACTCTCTGCAGGGCTCCACTGAGTCATGGGAGCTTTGAGTGGTGAAGATTTTTGTTTTATAGTTTTCTTTTCTGATTATGGCACTTTTATGTCAGTTTCCTGTACAATAGTGACTTATATGTTGTGTGTTGCTAGAAGCTGGGACATCAATATTTCAAATATCAGCAAGATCCTGTGTAGTGGGCAGATTACAGTGGAGCTTCCAGACTAAGAAACACTAAGAAGCAGGTCTGGCCATCACTTTAAAATAACAAACCTTGGAAAATACTATGAATATCAAGGACATTGTTCGATATAATTCTTGTAGATGACCACCTCAGGTTAATTGGAGGGGAGGCACAGTTTGCAATTTTTCAATAATTACTGAAACATGTAATGTACAAAGTTTGAATCTAGAAAGCTGTAAGTTGTCAGAAATGAAGTTTAACTCATAAAATTCAATTTCCTTAGGCATTAATTAGCTAAGATGGACTGACATTGACCACCTTAAAGCAAATAACAACATGATCTACTATTCCAGAAATGACAATGTGAGCAGGAATAGTGTTGCATTCATAGCAAAAAGAACATTGCAGAATTTATAGTGAAGAACAAGTAGGTGAGTGTTAGGAAACGATCCATACACGTTCAAGAAGACCTGTGAATGCAACTGTTATTCAAATATATGTACCAACCATTATAGTCAAAGGTGAAGAAATTGAAAAATTTTGCAAACCATTTCATTCTAAAATGACCTGAGCATTTAGTCAGGAAGTATTAATAATAATTGATTACTTGTATGCAAATATTGGAAACAAAGAATATGGACTGGTAGTTGGAAAGTATGATGTGATGGAATTTTGTACAATGATTTATTCATTGCATTTAAAATAATCAAACAATAATTATACACATAGACTTCTTCTGTGAGATTACACAGGTATCAGACTGACTATACAGAGTTTAATAATAGGCAAACAAGGTCAGTGATTCACTGTGAGAAAGACCATCCATTACTCACATGCAAGTTCAAACCGAAGCTGAAAAAAATTAAAACAGGTACACAAGAATGAAAATATGACTTGAGTTTATCCCAACTGAATTTAAAAAGGCATCTTAATAGATTTGATGCATTGAACCTTAATGACTAAAGACCAGATGAGTTGTGGGATATCAAGGAAATTATCAATGAAGAAAGCAAAAAGTCATTACTAAGACAGAAAGAAAACATCAAAATGAATGTCAGAAGACTCTCAGACTTCCATTAGAATATGTTATTATTTTCTGTTGAGTCAGAAGGAACTCATAGCAGACTTTTAGTGGATTTTCAGAGGTTGTTAGTCCCACAGGAGATTACCTATCTTTCTAACTGGGACTAATTGATGGATTATAATAAGAATTATAATCTGATGGACTAGTGTCAAAAAACTTTGCTGTAATTCTGAAGGCACACAGTTCAAATCCACCAGCTGCTCAAAAGGGCAAAAATGGGAAATTTCCTGTGTGATTAACTGTCTCTGAAAACCCACTAGAGAGTTAGCTATAGGTCAGTTCTGATTCAACAATACACAACAACAACAACAACAACAACAATAAAGACTGAAAATTGCCAGAAATTCAAGCTGTATGTCAGTTTTGACTCAACAGTGCACAACAATATTGACAGGGAACTGCCAGAAATTCAAGTTGAATTCAGAAGTGGCCATGGCATGAGAGATATCCAATTGCTGATGTCAAGGAATATCTGATTGCTGATGTGAGATGGATCTTGGTTGAAAGTAGAGAACACCAGAAAGACATTTACCTATGTTTTATTGACTTTAAAAGGCATTTGGCAGTGTGGATCACAACAAATTATGGATAACATTGAGATTAGCAATTCTAAAACACCTAATGTGTGCTCATGTGAAACTTGCACCTAGACTCAGAAGGAGATGTCCAAACAGAAAAATGGTTTAACATTAGGAAAGATATGAGTTGAGATTGTATCCTTTCTCTGTATTTATTCAATCTGTATACTGAGCAAATAATTAAAGAAGCAGTACTAAATGAAGAAGACTGTGACATCAAGAAGGTAGGAAGACTCAAGAACCTGCTTTATGATGATTACAAAACATTGCTTGCAGAATGAGAAAACTTGAAGCATTTACTTATATAAGAAGATCAAAGACTATAAGATCAAAGTTTTCAATATGGACTACATCTTAAAATCATAAAAAAAAGTCCTCATGACTGGACCAATAAGTACCACATTGATAAAAATCTGGTATAAACTTACATGGATTTTTGATAGTGTGTCTTTCCTGCTGCAGGCCTTTGCTTGGAAGTGCAAAATACTTTGAACATATTTCAGAATGTTTGCTTTTTCCTTCCCTCCTGAAGCAGGAGAGACTTTCCTCTCTCACATACACTTGAGAATCTGTTAGAATTCCTGGCAGTAAAATTCAAGAAATTGTACCTGTCCTTTTAATACTGAGCCCCAAGAAGTTCTTCCTGGTAAAATTGGTCTAGGTCTATTCTCCATCAAGTATCAGATTATCCTTTAAATATTTCTACTCCAGTGTTTGTTCCAGTTTTAATAAGATATGAACTCAAATATCAGATAAATCTAAGGAGGTTGTTTTTTCTAATTTTTCTAAATTTCTCTAATTGGTTTTCAGTTTAATTCAGTTTTATTTTTCTTTTTTGTAAGGATAACCGTGATAACTTGAAAACTATTTCGATGTATGTCTAGAATTCATTTCTTGTTTTGTACCATCAAGTTGAAACTGACCCATAGCTGACCTTGGAGGAGGTTTTCAGAGGCAGTTAACTGCATCAGAAGAGATTGCCCATCTTTCTCCCATGGAACAACCAACCAGTGGATTTGAATCAGGTGCTTTCAGTATTGCAGTGCAGCTTCTTACCACTAGGGCCGCCCCCCCAAGCTCCGTAGAATCCATTGTTGTTAGATGCCACTGAGCCTCCTACATCTCATAGCAACCCTAGTTCAATAGCTCTGAAGCCTGCGCTATCCTGAGCCAGTCTCACTGACTCCTACACACCTAAACCCATTGGCCCAGTTACAGATAATGTCAATCGATCTCATCTGGAATCTTCCTCTCCTGTGCTGTCCCTCCATACTTTCGAGTATGATGTCCTTCTCTCAGGATTAATACCTTCTCATCACATGCCCAAAGTATGTGAGATAGAGCTTCAAAATCCTTGACGTCAAGGAGAAACCTAGTTTCACCTCTCCCAGATAGACCTTCTCTTTGTGGTCTATGGTATGTTCATTACTCTTTTCCACCACCAGAACTCAAAGGCATTGATTCTTCTTCTGTAGTCCTTAGTCATTGTGCAGCTATGTGAAGTATAACAAATAATTCCTAAGACCATGACCTTGGTCAGGCACACCTTAATCTCTACACTGACATTATTGCTCCACTTAGAATTCACTTATGTTTTTAATTAGTTTTTTCTATTAGTGAAATTATTATTTCTTTACTAAAATAAGGGGATAAAATGGATACTTTCAGAAGTCCTCTTTATATACAAAGCTCTATAACTTTAAATATCTATTAAACCCTTAAATACCTATTAAGAGCATAGAAGTATCATCTTAGTAGACTAAATTTTAATTTTAGTAATCTCTAAACTCCATGAACAGGAAGCTCTGATGGACTAGTGGTAAGAAGCTGTGGTGTTTTAATTCACCATATGCTCTGTGGAAGACGGATAGGTAATATCCTTCTGTATGATTTACTCCTCTAAAAATTATGCTTGATCAGCTATGGATTGATTTTGATTCAATGACAAATGTCAAACCCTGGGAAAAGAGTTTTTGACATTATAATCCTAATAGCAGTAACGCTTGTCTCTACTCAGAGATCTCTGGTTCTATTAAGAATGCTAAACATGGATACACTAGAAGCTTGGTAGTTAGGACTATAGGGCATGGGGTCAGGGCCCAAGACTCAACCCTGCTACTTAATAGCTATATCCTTAGGCAAGGACTTAACCACACTAAATACTAAGAATAATTTTCTTCTTCTGTAAAATGATAATAATAGTATCAAGCTCTGTACCTGACACATGGTTAGAAGTAGAGACTCTGGTTTAAGAGCTAGAAAGAACAAATGGGAAAAAAAACTTGTAGAAGAATGCTATGCAACAAAGAATCAGGAGAAGCACGGAAAAATTCAGAGAACTCTGGCTCTAACATATATAAACTCCTGAGCTCTGAGACATGAATCTTAGGGTAAGAGAAATAAATGGCAGAGAAAGCCCTGAAGATCTGTCTCTAGATCTCTCTGTGGGTCTGTTCACAGCCACCACTGCATAGGTTCATTATGCAGTCATGAGGAGACACTGGATAATGTGCTGACCTTGTTATAATTAATGGAGAGTAGGGTAATGGGTCTGTGTGACTCATTAGATATAGAAAAAGGATCCAGCTCTTCTACATTTAGTTTAATTGAAACTCTAAAACATTTATTACTTTGGGCACATGACAGTAACTTAAGTTTTTAAATATCAAAGTGATGATTTCAGCTATTTCCCAAAGAGAAAATCAGACTGATGAGGACAAGACAAGGAAACAAAATTCTAAGGAGGCAGTTATGGCCCAGAGCAAAAGGAACTTGGAGATTTGGGAGTTTCTTTGATGATAAATGAGACAAATCCCTTTACCAGTCAGCCCTGTAACTGGCAGAATGGAGACACTGGAAAGACCACTATCAATATCACCACTTTGACCACTCACAGTTGCTAGATTGAAGGACTTGTTAGGTACAGCTGCAAAGCTAAGTGCTTCAAAAGCTTTGCTTCATTTAATCTTCATGTATAATATAGATGCTCTATTTACTATCAATTTACTGAGAAAGAAATAGAGGCTTAAGTCAATTGTCCAAGGTCACGGAAGGAATAAAAAGTGAAGTTGGGATTTGAATTCAAGGTAGTCTGACTCTAAAATTCTTGTTTTTCCTCTCATGCCTTGCCCACTTAAAATGTTAGAGCTCCTAATTGCCTGAAAATTCTTTTAGGCAATTGCCACTTACTTATTCTCTAAAAGTTTTCATACCATGGAACTAATAGAAAGAGTACTAACAAACATTTTTGTTAGAATTCCTTTTAGGCTCTGATTTTTTGGACCACAGTTGAAAGATTTATGTATGCGTCAGCATTTTTTTCCCTTTTTCTAATTTAGCAATATTAATATTTCCTCAAGTTATTAAAGTTTTTTAGGATCATTGCTAATTTCTGCAAAGTATTTAATCATGGAGGCAACTTCATTTACCTGAGCAATTTCTTATTGTTGTACATTGAAGTTTCTACTTTGTCACTCTTACAAATAATATTAAGGATATATTTGGACAAAAAACATGTTCACATTTATTTTATTCAATGTATTTTATAAATTAACTATTACTGCTTTAAATTATTTTCTTAAGATTAAAATGACATTTAATTTTTTTTTAAATATAAATATAATAAGGGAGCTCTGGTTGCCTAGTGGCAAGAAGCTGTGCTGCAATCCCAAAGGCACACAGTTCGATGCTGGACAATCTCCTTCTGTGTGATTAATTGCCTCTGAAAGTTCTCCCGAGGGTCAACTAAGGGTCAGTTTCGATTCTACCATACACAATAACACAACAATAACAAACAGAAGAAATGTCATGTTTTTAAATTTTGAAAACCAAGAGATAATTAAAGAAGGAATTAATAATGGTTATTATTGTTTGTTAACACTTACACATTATTTTCTTGTATCTGGGATTGTTCTAAACACATTATAGAAATCAGTTCATTAATTCTCACAACAAGCATGTAAAGTTTATTTTTAACATTTCTGATTATTTTATTAAAATGGGTAAAATATAGGAACACATTGTTAGAACAGCCTACATTTTATCAAGCTTCTTTCGAGACATGAGTGTTGTTAATCCTTTCCTGAGCAGTGTCTGGGTATTATTTTTCCCTCTGCCCTTTCACCAGCATGACATTTTATCATTTGTAAGAGTGGTTGAATCTTGAATGTTGTCAGTTTCTTCATGCCACTTCCCAACAGCCCTTTAAGCTTTGTCTTGTTATGTCATGAATTTCCAACTAGTAAAAACTGAATGTCTGTCTATGTAGCTGCGAAAATCTTTGTGCTCTGCTGGTGTGGAACCTGGTTGCTGAGGGAAGAAAGGAAAGGTAGCTTGGAATTGGTGAGAATGAATGTATCGCTGGTGTCATGGTGGCCAAAGACTCAGAAATGCAGTCTTCTGCCTGTATCTCTTTCCTCAGGGGAAAATACTAACTAAGCAAGCTCAAGGGAGATGAAAACTCATATTTCAGAAAAAAAAGTAAAGATGGTACAAATGGAATTTTATATCTGAGATTCAAGGAAATGCTATAGACATTCAACTCAGAAAATAGAAAATGTTTACTGATTTACCAACAAAACTCATGCTTCTCCAAATGCCCTGGAGCCTAGTGTACATAGAAGAGAATACTTTCAGCTTTCTGAAAGAAGAATGAAATAAGTGATTCAAAGAGCTATAACTTATTAGATCCTTGCCACAATCCACATTTTCTAATAATCATAACGAACTAAGGATGAATGACCTTTGATCTTGCTGGCATATTAGACACTTGCCTTGACTTTAGTCTCTCTCTTTTTATCTCTGTATCTCATTCCTTCCTTCTATTACTCCCTTCTTCCCTCCAGCTTTATTTGTCTTTTTTCTTGTTATAAAACTGATGCATGCATATTTATTTTATTATGTCAAACAATTCAAAGATACATTAAGAAATTAGTGATGATCTCCTCCACAGCATTATTTAATCCCAACCTTCCCGAATAAACAGGTGAATAGTTAGTTTCCTGTGCATTTCCCCCACATTTTTATACACCCACAAAGAGAAAAACCAAATTCTCTCTTTTTCTAATTTTTTTTTAAAAATAAGAGTAGAAATACAATTTTATGTGATATTTGCTTTTCTGACTTTAAACTATGTCAATACTTAGGAATCGATTTTATAAGCATAGTTTCATAGTATTGTGTAGTAGACTATTAGTTTATTTGACTAATCATCTATTAAGGACATTCAACTAATTTTCAATGTTTTTCTCTTTTTGTCATACTCCTTTTCACCCCAACCCTCCTTTTCTGTACTAACTATGCTGTAGTAAATAACCTCATACATGATTTTTTTTCTTTACAGGTGCTTTATTGTTGTAGACTAGAGGCATGAAACATGGAGTTACAGGGACACATGAAACATAACTTTTAAAGTTTAGTATCCTGCCTTTCCTGTGATTTAATTCTTGCTGTGGTAAAATGCATACACACATGCTGTTGTTTTTATGTTGTGTTGAGTCACCTACAACTCATAGTAACGTTATGAATAGCTCTGAACTCTGCCCTATGCTGATCTCCCTGTCTCTGACACATCTGCTTCCACTGCCACAGTCGCTGTGTCAACTGATCTAATCCTGAGTCTCCCTCTCTTACACTGTTCTTCCACCCTTCCAAGCATGATGCCCTCCTCCAAGGACTGGCCCCTCTTGGCAACATGTCTGTCTGTAGTATGTGAAATGGAGTTTCAAAATCCTTGCTTCGAGGAGCTATTTGGTTTTGCCCTTTCCCAGACAGACCTGTAGGTGTTCTTGGCAGTTCATAGTATGTTCAATACTCTTCTCTAGCACCACAAATCAAAGGCATCAATTTCAATTCTTCTTCTGTTATGCTTAGTCATTTTCCAGCTTCCTAATGCACAGCAAGTAATTGTGAAGACCACGGCTTGGATCAGGTGCACCTTAGTCTCTACACTGACATAACATCTTTTTATCACTATGGAGAAGTTTCTTATAGCAGACTTTGTTAGTGCAACTCATCTTCAAGAGTGTTGATTCTTTATTTCATCTATCATGATGCTATCATTTAGCACAGTGGTCAGAATCTTTGTTTTCTTAATGTTGAGTTTCATACTGAAGACTACAGTCCTGGACTTCTGCAGCAAATGCTTCAAGTCCAGTTTCAGCAAGCAAGGTTGTGTCATCTGCAAAACATGGGTAATGATGAACCTTCCTCTGCTCTTGATGCCACATTCTTCTTCACAGAGTCCAGCTTCTCAAATAATTTGCTCAGCATACAGACTGAATAGGTATAGAGAATGAATATAACCCTGAAACACTCACTTAATTTTAAACCTTTTTAATTTTAAAGGAAACATGTATTTTCTTGCTCTGTTTTCACAACAGCCTTTTAATCTAGCTATAGTTTTTCAATGAGCACAGTTAAGTGCTCTGATACCCCCATTTTTCTTAATGCGAGTCATAACTTGTTAGTCAATAAAGCATAAATAAACATTCTTATGGTATTCTTTACTTTCAGCCAGGATCTGTCTGACATCAGCAATGATATCTCTGGTGCCTTGGCTTGTTCTAAATCCTGAACTTCTTTGTAGTTCCCTATCTATGTGCTGTTCTAGATCTTTTAAAATGATCTTCAGCAGTATTTCACTTGCATGTGATAGAATTGATATTGTTTGATGGTTTCCATATTTGGTTGGATCATCTTTTTTGGGAAGGGGGAACAGATATGGGCTTTTCCCAGTCTGTTGGTCAGAAAACTGTCCTCCAAATTTTCTGGTAAAGACTGGTGAGAGGTGTATCCATGGCTGTATCTGTTAATCAAAGCAAGTCAATTAGTATCCCCTCAATTCCTGGAGCCTTATTTTTTTGGCAATGTCTCCTGTGCAGCTTCAACTTCCTCCTTCACTACCATCGGTTCTTGCTCATATAGTACTTACTGAAATTTTTCAGTGTCAGTCAGTTGTTTTTGGTACAGTCACATTATTCATTCTGTCCATTTTCTTTTGATTCTTTCTGAGTCATATATATTGTCCATAGCATCTTTCTCTATTGTGACTCTAGGCTTAAATGTGTTTTTAATTTCACTCAGCTTGAGAAATGCAGAGCTACTTCTTCCCTTTCTATTCTCCAATTCTATCTAGCTTGCTATATATTCCATTATAGAAGAACTTTGTGTTGTTTTCTCGACCTGCCTTTTGAAATCTTCTGTTCAGCTCTTTTATTTCATCGTATTTTCCCTTTGTTTTGGCTTCTGGACATTCTAGTGCAATTTTCAGAGTCTCTTCTGACATTTATTTCCATTTTGTCTTTCTTGTCTGTCTTTGAAATGTCATTTTGCTTTCCTTATGGATTCTATTTTTTTATGTCACCTCACATCTCATCTGGTCTTTGATCATTGGTGTTCAATGCTTCAAACCTATTCTTAAAATAATTTTGAAATTCAGGTGAAATAGAATCTGGATTATATTTTGGTTCTCATGGACTTAGTTTGATATTCAATTTGAACTTATACATGAGATACTAATGAACTAACACACAATCTGTCTCCGACTTAGTTTTGACTGCTGGTATTGAGCTTCTCCAATGATTCCTTTCAGATCATTCAGCCTGGTGTGAAACCTGACATACCATTTCAGGTACACACTAAATTGTCCATTTCTTCTATATGAGGAGTAAATGGTTCTAATTGGTACAGCACTTGTCTGAAAGTTTGCTATAATGAGATAACTTGTGAGTTGCTGTGATGCAGAATGTTGTACTAGTGGTCTGTTAAATGCCGTAAGGCTTACTCGTCATGGACAGGATTTAGTTGAGCTTTTAGATTAAGACAGACTAGGAAGCAGGATTGGCCATCCACTTTTAAATTACAGGCCTCTGAAAACCAGAAGAACACTATAGAAATGCAGATTGTTATATAATATAAATTCATACATAGAATTTATTATTTTAACCATTCTGAAGTATATACTTAAGTGATACTAAGCACATGCATCCTTTTGTGCAACGACCATCACACATACCTGGTTTCAGAATTTTCTCATGTCAAATTGAACAGAACTCAGATCAGTTGTTCATAGGATTGTTATGAATTATACTTGACAATACCTAAAAACAACAAAAACACATTGCAAACAGCCACTTCTCATCTTTGCTATTTTTTATATTTTCTTTTAATTGTTGTTTTGTTGTTGTTGCTTTTAGATGACATCAAGTCAACTACAACACGTAGTGACTGTATGAATAATAGATTTGCACCGTGTCCTATCCTAGGCCATCTTCATCATCTCTGGTAGATTTAAGCCTATTGTTACAGTTACTGTGTCAATTCACCTGCCTGAGAGTCCTTCTTTCCTTTGCTGAACCTTCACCTTTCCAAACATGTTGTCTTTTTCTAAGAACTGTCCACACCTATCAATATGCCCAATGATGCCATTTGCATCATTAAGGAGCACTGTGATTGACTTTCTCTAAGACATACTTGTTCATTTTCTTTACAGTTCAAAACCACAACCCAAAGACATCAATTCTTCTTCTGTTAACCTTATTCATTGTCCAAACATCAGATGCATAACAAGAAAAAATCATGGCTTATTGTTGTTAGGTGCTCTTAAGTTGACTGATTCACGATTACGAATCTACAACAGATAGAAAAGTTGCCTAATCCTGTGCCATCTTCACAATCTCTGCTTTGTTTAAGCTCATTGTCACAGTCCAATCAATCTTATTGTGAATATTTCCCTCCTTTGCTAATTCTCTACCTCTTCAAGCATGATGTCCTTTTTACAAGGACCGTTCCTTTCTTACAACATACCCAAAATATGTGATATGGAGTTTCACCATCCTTGACTCTGATGAACACCTTATTGCACTTCTTTGAAGAAAGGCCTGTTTATTCTTTTGGTAGTCTCTGTTATAGTTAGTACTCTTTCTTGAGACCACAATTCAAAAACATTAATTCTTTCTTTCATCATTTATTGTCCAAATTTCACTTGCATAGTTAGAAATTGAAATTATCTTGGACTGTGTCATATACACATTATTCTTTAAAGTAACAATCATGCTGTTTAGCTCTTTCAAGAGATTCTTTATAGAAGATTTGCCCAATGGAATGCAGATTTGAGTTACTGACTACTGTATCCGTAGATGGTGATTGTGGTAACAGCCAAAAGTAAATCTTTGACTCCAGTCTCTTCTCCATTCATTTTGATAGTGCTTATTGATCAAGTTGTGAGGACTTCCCCCCCTTAATATTGATAAGCAATCAATACTGAAGTCTATAGTCTTTGATCATCTTCAGTAAATACTTCAAAAATCTCTTCACTCTCTACAAGGAAAACTATATTAACTGCATAATGGATGTTGTTTATGAATCTCCCTCTACTCTTGATGCCACATTCTTCTTCATAAAGTCCAGCTTTTCGGATTATTTACTCAATCTGTAGGGAGTTGCACTGCTAACACAAATGTGGTACCTCTATGCTTGTTTGAATCCACCAGAAGCTCCACAGAAGATAGGTGAATAATGTCCTCCCATGGAATTTAGAGCCTCAGAACACTCACTGGAGGATTAGCTATGGATTGGTTCAGACTCAACAGCAATGTGATGAGATTTACGGATGAATAGGCATGGTGAAAGGACACAACTCTGATAAACAACTTTGCTGACTGTCCCTGACCACCACTTATTTACTTTCTGTCTCTATGAATTTGCTTATTCTGGATATTTCCTAAAAATTGACTAATCCAATATTTGAATTTTTGTGTCTGGATGATTTTACCTACTATATTGTTTTTTTTCTAGTCTCATCCATGTTGTAACATAGAGGATATTCCACTGATTTTTAAATAGTATATATGATACTTTGTTTAAACATTTAATTTTTTAGTGGACATTTTGGTCATTTATAACATATAGCCATTGTGAATAGTGCTGCAGTGAACATTATGTACAATTTTTTGTTGAAGCATCTGTTTTATTTCTTCCTTTTTAAGGGCAAATAGTAACGGTAGATTTATTAGAGAGTTTCATACCCAAGGGATGGATCTACCTCCTTGAAAAGAGATAAGAAGAGAAACATGTCGTCCTTTCTTAAGTCTCCTCTGGGTAAACATAATGTAATTATTTTCTCTTACCTACATCACTTTATAATCAAAAGATATTTTGCATTAGGGAAATTTGCTGTCAAGGACCTCTGCAAAGTACTAAGGAGAAAGTATGTTTACTTAAACAAAGGCTACGGTAAGGTGAGCCTGATGCAAGCCATGGTAATTTTATTTGTTTCCTACATACCTGATAATTGGACAACAAATAAGAAAGGGTGAAGGGGCAAGATTGGTTCCTTTGAATTGTAATGTTGGAGAAAAGTACTAAATACCATGAACTGACCAAAGATCAAGTAAATATATTGTGGAGAAAGTGTAGTTGGATACTCCTTAGAGTTAAGGATGAGAAAACGTCATCTAACATACTTTGGTTATGTTGTTAGAAGGGGTCATTTCTTGGAAAAGCACATCATGCTTTAAAAGGTAGAAGGTCAGAGAAAGAAAGGAAGACTCACCTAGATAAATTGATACAATCAGGGATGATGAGGTGGGTAGAGAATAGATTAAGGTTCGAATCTACTGTTCATAGGGTCACTATGGGTCGTGTTAGACTTGTCACACCTAAGAGTAACAACCAAAGCTGCTTATGAAGGTGCATTTCTGAGTCCTGTGATTAAAAATATCTGGACTGCCTCTATTAGCTGAAAACAAATCTTTTCAGTCTGAACTGTTTTAGGGGAAAAATACTTTGCTAGCAAAGAAAAGTCATTTTATTCAGCACACCATATAACAAGGAAAACAAACTAGAAAAGGAGGAAAGTCTGTGATTCAGTCCCGTTTAGCACACCTAAAAAAGTTTTCTTTGATACAAAGTCAGCAGGTCTTATCTATTATGCTACTGAAAAGGGAATTAATCTCAATCTCTATAGATTGCAGGGTCTAGAGGCAAACATCAGTGGGATACTCCAGCTTGTTCAGGAACTGTCTATCAATTGTCCTTCCAGATTAAGGGGACAAAGGGTCCCCAAAACCTCCTTTAATTGTTCTTCTAGGGTAAGAGGACATGTTTTCCCTTTTAAGGTAGCTTGTAAATGTTGGTTTTAACCTATTAAATGATATGTAAAAGGTTAGTTTCTTATTGTTTTCTTCTCTATTAAAAAAAGAGTAAAGTTTTGAAGAATTTTGTTTTATTTGAATTCACAAGCACTACCCAATAAAATAAGAGTCAGGAAAGAAAAGTACGGACTGCATTGACAAATCTGTTGCAAACACTTCCTTAACATGCTAAGGGACACTCCCTCAAGTCGTACTACTTACTTGTGGCCTAGTGGGAAGGAGCTGCACTACAATCCCAAAACCATAGGTTCAAATCCATCAGTTGCTCTACAGAAGGGTGGGCAATTTCCTTTGTACTTTATTGCTTCTGAATATCTGCTGGATTGTTTCTGACTTGATGGCACACAACCACAACAGCAGAGATGTGAAAAGTTTGACAGTGAGTAAGGAAGTCAGTATAAAATAGATGTCTTTGAATTATGGTGTTGGTGGTTGTTGTTATTTGCCTTTGAGTCACCTGCAACTCATAGGAATTCTTTGTACACAGCCCTAAACCCTGCTCTACCCCTTGCCAATCTCACTGTCTCTGACACACCTACCCCCATTATCCCAGTCGTTGAATCCCATCTCCTCAAGGGTATTCTTTCCTGCACTGTCCCTTCACCCTCCCAAGCATGATATCCCTCTCTAAGGACTGATCCCTCCATGCAACATGTGCAAAGTATGTCAGATAAAGCTTCAGAATCCTTGTCTTCAAGGAGCAGCCCGGTCTCACCCAATCTAGGATGAACTTGCTTGTTCTCCTAGCACTCCATGTTATATTCAATACAATTCTCCAGCACCATGGCTCAAAGGCCTAAATTCTCTATCATCCTTAGGCATTGCCCAGCTTTCTGATGATAGCAAATAGTTGCAATGACTATAGCCTGGATCAGGAGCATCTTAGTCTCCAGAGTGACATTGTTGCTCTTTTGCTCTTCAGTACTTTGGAGAGGTCTTTGACAGCAGACTTTCCCAATGCAATTAATCTTTCAATTTCTGGTTGCTGGTACCTAGAATGTTGATTGTGGAGCTAAGGAAACTAAAGCTGTTAACAATCTCAATCTAGTCACCATCTCTCATGAGACTACCAATTGGCCCAGTGGTGAGGATCTTTGTTTTCTTGATGTTGAGCTTCAATCCATATTTAAAGACCTTCTACAGCAAAAGCTTCAGGTCCTCCTCAATTTCAGCAAGCAAGGTTGTGTCATCTGCATCACACAGATTGTTGATGAGTCTTTCTCCAAACCTGATGCCACATTTCTCTTCATAGAGCCCAACCTGTCGTATAATGTGTTCTGAATATAGGTTGAAAAGTTATGGAGATAGGACACATCCCTGGCGTAAGCCCTTCCCAATTTTGAACCATGCAGTGTTTCCCTGCTCTGTTCTGATGACTGCCACCTGGTCCAAGTATAGGTTTCGCATTAGCACAATCAAGTGTCTGGGATTCTCATCCTTCTCAGAGTTAGTTAGTTTGTTGTGATCCACACAGTCAAATGCCTTTGCATATTCAATGAAACACAAATGGACATTCCTCTGGTACTCCCAGCTTTCAGCCAAGATCCATCTAACATAGCTATAACATCACTAGTACCATGGTAAAGAATATAAAATATTTCATGAAGGTATCATCAACAACAAAAAACACCAAACAATATTGACTTGCAAGAAATGCAGCTAGGTTGTTCCTTAGAGGCTGCAATGTGAGGTTTTGTTTAAAATCATTTCAGTATGTTATCGTTATATCAGTCTGGAGACTAAGATGCAACTTACACAGGCTATGGCCTTTGCAATCACTTGCTATGCATCAGATAGCTTGCAAGGACTAGGGATGATAGAACGAGAATTGATGCCTTTAAGCTGTGGTGTTGAAGAAGTGTAATGAATATACCATTGACTGCCAAAAGAACAAAGAGATTCATCCAGGAGAGGGTGAAGCTGGGCTGCTCCTTGGAGACAAGGCTTCTGAAGCTCTGTCTGACATATTTTGGACATGTTGCAAGGCAGGACCAATCCTTGGAGAGGGATGCCATGCTTGGGAGAGTGGAGGGACAGCACAGGAGAGGAAGACCCTCAGTGAGATGAATTGATTTCAGTGACTGGGTAATGGGGGTAGATGTGTTAGAAACAATAAGATTTACATAGGATAGAGCAGGGTCTAGGGTGGTTGTACATAGGGTTGCTATGAGTCGCAAGCGACTCGATGACACATAACAACAAACAACAAACAACAACCTCAGGAGGGGTTAGTCTTTGGGGAAGGGCATCATATTTGGTGAAGCAGAGGTCCAGTGAAAAAGAGGAAACTAAATGAGATATAGTAACACAGTGATTGCAACAGTGTGCTCAAGCACAGCAGAGCATGTGAGTGTGACCAAGAGCTGGACAGTGTTTCATTCTGTTAAACAGCAGGTTTCTGAATCAGTTCTGACTTTATTGCACCTAAAATGGCGTCAACTTATGTATGAAATTACTGAAGTTGCCTGGTGGATAGAGTTGGAGTTGTGCTGCCAAGCCGAAAGCAAGTGGTTCAAATCCACCAGCTGCTTTACCTGCTTTACAGGAAAAATATGGGCAATCTCCTCCTCTGCCTTTATAGTCTCTGAAAACCTGCTGGAATGTGGACTATGAGTTGGTTATGAAAGTGAGTTTGTGTTTTGCTGGTAATACTGTATTTGCTTTCTTGAAAACTAATTGGTTTTGCAGTTATTGCTGCATTACTATACATTTCTACCTGCAGTGAATGAGAGTTTTCAAAGTTTTGTACATCTTTGCCAGTAGATTTTCTTTTCCTTTAAAGAAAGGTGTTTTGGTTTTTTTTTATCATACTCATCTTTGTAGGTTATAGACTAGTATTTCACTGTGGTTTTAATATGCCTTTCCTTAATGCTAATAATATTAGACATCTTCTCATGTTCATTTATATATCTCCTTTGTTGGTCATTTATGTATCTTCTGTGAAGAAATAGCGAGTCCTCAATCCGTTTTAAAATTGGGTTATTTGTCTTTTTTGTTACCTAGTTGTAAGAGTTCTTTATCTCATGGACTGGAGAAGAACAAATAAATCTGTCTTGGGAGAAATACAGCCAGAATGTTCTCTAGAAGTGAGGATGGGGAGATTTCACCTCATGTGCTTTGAATGTGTAGATTTTGGAGAAGTGCATCAGGCACAGAACAAAAAAAAGAAGAATGGAATAGATTCACACAGCAGCTTTAACATTGGGCTTAAACATAGCAAAGGTTATGAGGATTCAGCGTTGGATAGTGTTTTATGCTTTTGAGCACTGTATTGTTATGAGTTGGAACCCACTTAATAACACTTAACCACCATAAGGGCTCTATATCTATTCTGTACCCTAGACTCTTATAGATAGATGATTTTGAAATCTTTTCTCCTTGACTATGTGCTTTTTTTGAGCACTTTCATGTTGATTATTTAACTTAATTTTTATGGCAACTTCTTGCAGTAGACAAGGTAATGGGCATTACTTTCACATTTGTAGGTGAGACTTAGTGAGAGTTAATGATACATCTAATGCCACATAGTTAATAAATTGCTGAGTTTGTTCTTAAAGGCCTGTGATTCTAAGACTTGTACTTGATCAATTCAATATTTCTCAAAATCCCTTCCCTGGAAAGCTTAAAGTTTCTGTGGAAAAGGAAAATGTTCTAATCAGAAAAAGACTATATTTATTCAAAAAGGAGAATGATAATGATAGTGACACTGCCTTGTAATTAAACTCTTACCCAACAAAACAGAATGAGTTCCTCTGTAGATCCTTTGTTTAAATACTCAGCTGAAGAAGGTATGAAAACTGTCCTTTAACCTCCTCCACCTTATGTTACTTAGCCATTCCACCCCCAGCACATTCTTAGGGCTCAGTTCTTCAAGTACTTATTTCAAATGGTGTAGTTTCAATGCCATATCAAGGCTGGAAGGTCCTGTGGATGTTAACTTCTAAGGAAAGAGTAAACAGTTCTTCAGGGAAAATGAGCTTAGATTTGACACTGAGGAAAAACTAGGAAAAAAGTGAATATGTCTCCCCTACTAGATTTCTTGGCTCAGTGTCTTTGTTTTCAAATACCTTTTAGCTTTGTGATCCCTTTCCTCTACCTCTGTTAATATATGCCCTCAGGAGGAGATATCTCATTTGTCTTCTGGATGTGACTGCTTCTTTGATTATTCTCTTTTCCTGAAATATTTGAATTTTAAGACTTCTCATCCTCTCTCCATATCTATTCAATATATATGCTGAGCAAATCATCTAAGGCACTAGACTTTATGAAGAAGAATGGGACATCAAAATTGGAGAAAGGAGCATCAATGATCTAAGCTATGTAGCCAATAAAACCTTGATAGTTGAAAGTGAGGAGGACCTGAAGTTCTTGCTGTGGATGATAAAGGACTGCAGCCTTCAATATGGATTGCATCTCAATATCAAGAAAATAAAAATCCGCACCACTGGACCAATAAGCAACATCATAATGTTCTTCTTGTTGTTGTAATGTGCCATTGAGTCACCTGTGAGTGACTCATAGTGACCCTATGTAAAACAGCTCTAAAACCTGCACTATCCTGTGCCAATCTTATTGTCTCCAACACACCTATTACCCCAGTAACTAAATCAATCCATCTCATTGAGGGTCTTCCTCTCCTGCACTGTCCCTCCACCACCACCACCCCGAGCATGATGTCCCTCTCCAAAGACTGGTCCAAGCTTGAACCATGTCCAAAGTATGTCAGAATCCTTGCCTCCAAGGAACATCCTGGTCTCACCCTCTCTAAGATAAACTTGTTTATTCTCCTAGTAGTCCATTATATATTCAATACTCTTCTCCAGCACCACAGCTCAAAGGCATCAATTCTCTTTCTATCATCCATAGTCATTGTCCAGCTTTCTGATCCACAGCAAGTAATTGTAAAGACCATGGCATGGGTCAGGCGAACCTTAGTGTCCAGACTAACGTCTTTCCTCTTTAGAACTTTGGAGAGGTCTCTGACTGCAAACTTTCCCAATGCAATTTGTCTTTTTATTTCCTTCTGGTACCAAGAGTGTTGATTGTGGAACCAAGCAAACTAAAGCTGTCAACAACCTCAATCTCTTCACCATCTAGCATGATGCTGTCAATCAGCCCAGTGGTGAGAATTTTTGTTTTCTTGATGTTGAGCTTCAATCCATACTTACTCAAGGCTGCAGTCCTTGACCTTCTGCAGCAAGCACTTCAGGTCCTCTTCAGTTTCAGCAATGAAGGTTGTGTCTTCTGCATAACACAGATTGTTGATTAGTCTACCTTCAATCCTGATGCCACATTTCTTCTCATAGAGCCCAGCCTCCTGCATAATCTGTTCCTCATATAGATTAAAAAGGTATGGAGATAAGACACATTCCTGGCGTACACCTTTCCCAATTTTTAACCATGTAGTATTTCCTTTCTCTGTTCTGATGACTGCTCCCTGGTTTAAGAATAGGCTTTACATAAGCACAATCAAGTGTTCTGGGATTCCCATTCTTCTAGAGTCAGCCACAGTTTATTGTGATCCACATAGTCAAATGCCTTTGCATAGTTAATGAAACACATACTTAGACATTCCTCTGGTACTCTATGCTTTTAGCCAAGATCAATCTTACATTAGCTATATTATATTAGCTATAATATCCCTAGTACCACGGCCTCTTCTAGACCCAAACTGCACTTCAGGCAGAGATTGGAATTGTCAGTTACTCAGTCTTCTTGGATCCACAGTCAACAGCCTTGATACCTGCAATCTTGAGATCAGAAGACCTATGGCTTTGGGAAAGTTGGCTGTTAAGAATTTATCAAAGTCCCAAAGACCAGTGATGCTGGTCTCAACACTAAGGTTCACCTGATTCAGGCCATAGTCTTTTTAATCACCTGCTATGCATCCGAAAGCTGAACAGTGAATGAGAAAGAGAGAAGAAGGATTGATACCTTTGAGTTGTGGTGTTGGAAAAGAGTGCTGAATATCCTATAGACTGTCAAAAGAACAAACAGATATGTCTTGGAGAAGGTGTAGCTGGAGAGCTCCTTGGAGGCAAAGATGTTGAAGCTTCATTTCAAATAGTTTGGACATGCAATTAGGAAAGGCTATTTCTTGGAGAAGAACACCAAGCCCGGAAAGGTGGAGGGTTAACAAAGGAAAAGAAACCCTGAATTAGATGGATTGATGCAATATCTTTGGCAATGGACTCTAATATGTCAGGGATGATGCGGGTGGTGCAGGATAGGACAGAGTTCACATCAATTGTTCACAGGGTCACTAAGAGTTGTACTTGACTTGATGAAACTTAACAATAACAGCAATGTGTCTTGGGTGCCCTAGTGAAAAGAAGCTGAACTGCAATCCCAAAGGCACACTGTTAAATCTACTAGATGTTCAAAGGGAGAAGGATGGGCAATCTTCTCAAGTGCAATTTACTGCCTGTGAAATCCTTCTGGAGGGTCAGCTATGGGTTGGTTCCAAATCAATGGCACAAAACAACAACATCTTTTGGAAAGGGATCTCTTGTGGCTTAGTGGGAACAGAGTTGCACTCCAAACCTAAAAGCTGATGGTTCAGATTCACCAATGCTACATGAAAAAAAGATGAGCAGTCTCCTCTGAAAACCCTCTGGAGAGTCAGCTATGACTCAGTTCCAGATTGACAGCAAGGAGGAGAGAAAGACAGGATTTCTTGAGATAATATTGTTAATAAAACAATAAATGGTTTAATTGTTAATGAGTCAAGAAATGGCTAAGTGACTGGGGTAATGGCGGTAGGTGTGTCAGAGACAATGAGATTGGCACAAGATAGAGTAGGGCTTAGGACTGTTGTACATAGGGTTGTTATGAGTCACATGTGACTCGACAGCACATAACAAGAAGAAGATATATGGTGAAAGGGGACCCTTTTAATGTTCACAATATAATTATCAAAATAGTTAAACACTGACTACTAAGTTTGTGTTGAGGACATTTAGTCCTCACAAGAATCTATTAGTTGGTTGTTGTTAATTGCCTTTGAGTCGAGCATGACTCATAGCAACCCTATAAACATAAGGCCTGAAGCCTTTCTATAACTATTGACATTTATCAAGGTTAATAGAGTTTCTGGAGGCATGTTGTTTAGGAAGTGGATGCCACTCCTGTTTCCAAACCTGTCT
Source organism: Elephantulus edwardii (assembly GCF_000299155.1). Lineage (NCBI taxonomy): Eukaryota > Metazoa > Chordata > Mammalia > Macroscelidea > Macroscelididae > Elephantulus > Elephantulus edwardii. Next base: position 316,372 of record NW_006399880.1, on the reverse strand, counting down.
TAAATTAGGAGTTCTGCCAAACACTGTCTACCATGGGTATCCTTTATGGCCTTTGACACCCTAGTGGCACAAGCTTCAGCATCAAGAAACGTCAAGTTACCTCAGGACAACATATTGACAGAAGTAGACTATCCCCATTTTACCAAGGATAAACTGAGACATGCACTGGCTTGCGTTTTATGAAATAAGACGTAAGTTGTTGGGTTTTTTCTTCTTACATAAGTTTTATTTCAGTCATAATAATTTTTAATTTCAGGATATGCCAAGGTCATGTTGCCATTGAGTTGATGACCACTCTCAAGAGCCCTATGAACAATGGGTCTGAACCCTGTCCTATCTTGTGTCATTTTTACCGTCTCCAACACACTTGAGCTCATCGATACAGTCACTGTGTCAGTTCGTCTCATTGAGGGTCTTTCTATCTTAAGCTTCTACCTTTCCAAGCATGAAGTCCTTCTCCAAGGATCTGTCTCTATTTATAATATGCACAAAATATGTGAGATGAAGTTTCACTATCTTTGTCTCTAAAGAACACCCTAGTTACACTTTCTCCAAGGCATATTTGTTTGTTCTCTTGACAGTCCTTGGTATATTCAATATTTTACCCGAGCACTACAACTCAGAGACATCAATTTTTCTTCTGTCATCCCTAGTCATTGTCCAACTTTCAGATGTACAGCAAGTAATTAAACAAAAACACAACGTTGAATAAGATACACCTTTGTCTTTAAACTGACATAATTGCTCTTCAGTACTTTAGAGATGTCCTTAACGGCAGATTTTCCCAATGCACTCAGTCTTAATTTCTTGACTGCTGGTACCAAGGGTGTTGATTGTAGATCCAAATAAGATAAAGTTAATTGATTGACTGTATTGATATTGTCTATTGGCCAAGTGGTGAAGATTTTTTTTGTTGGAGTATTTTTTTATGATGAGATACAATAAACATTGAAAGTTGTCATCCTTAATCTTCTGCAGCAAATGATTCAAGTCCTCCTCACTTTCAGCAAGTAAGATTTTGTTATTTGCACAGCATAGATTGGTGATGCATCTTCTTTCAAGTCTGATGACACATTCAATGTAATATTGTTGTTACAGATGATGCAGTAGTCCCAGACTAGTTCAAGGTCATAGTGTCTATTAATTATGAGCTGCATGATTATTTTATTTACTAAGAAAGAGAAGAAAATACCTGCTGCTGGTTAAACGGAAACACATGTCTTAATAATAAATCACATTAGATGTGAAAATACGCATTTTTAAAGTCAATGACAAACCTGAGTTTTAAGTAAACTAAATTCAGTTCTTATAACATTCCCACTATGTTACACTTATGCCACACTTATAAGCAGTCTGCACTACTCATTTGCTAAATCAATATTTCTCAAAATGTTTTGAATAGTTGGTGTGCATCATGGGTGGGAATGTTCTTTGAACAGACGTTTTAAAAAAGCCCTTGCTTTATAAACAGAATATGGATTTCTCTATTGAAGAAACTCTTAAAACCTTATTATCAATGTGCGTTTTGAAACTCCAAGGCGGGGGTGGGGGTGAGCGATATGGAAAGAGAAATGGAGAGAGAGAGAGGGAGGGGAGGAGAGCAGAGGAGAGGAGAGGAGATGTTTCATTTCTCAAAATTATCTTTTTTTCTAGTAAAGCATTTTATGATATTTCTGTACTTTGGAATATATTTTGGAAAACTCAGTAATTGCTCATTTCTCTATTCTGGCAGTAAATGTGTATAGAAGGTCATGTTTCATTTTGCTTATTTTTCCATTCTTTGGTGCAGCTATTTTGTTTAAGGCACTATGATAAAGGCAAGTATGAAATTAAGCCTACATCATTAGCCATTGTTCTCCATGTCCTCTTATTCCATTCATATTACTTAAAACCAAAATCTACTGAAACCATAGAGTACTACTTTTCAAACTATAATTTATGGTAATGGATGTAATCCTTATTTTGGTCTTGGATCTCTACAAGGAAAAAAAATGACTTCAAGGCATCATTGTAGCCATAGGGTTAATGTAAGGCCTGAATATACTAACTGACGTGAAGAGCCAAACTGGGAGACACAAGTTTGTCTCAGTTACTAATAAATAGGTTGGTGGTTTGAATCCACCAGTGGACTCCATGGGAAAAAATCCTTGATGACATCTCCTATTAAAAATCTTTATAAAGATCTAATTTGTAACACACCAGTTTAATCACAAAGTGACTACTTGACAATAACTAGCAACAGTAACAGAAGCAAGTAGATAACCTGTTTATTTACATGTAAGCGTTAAAGACCTTTGGTTGTCTGACTTACTGAAATAGGAAAGACTTCAGAGATAGGTGCTCTAGGAGTATCTTCTTGTTGTTGTTGTTGTGTACTGTTGAATTGGAACCGACCCAGAGCTGACATTTTGGTGGGTTTTCAAAGGCAGAGCTCTAGTTATCAAGTATACAAGATGTTGTGCTGCCAATCCAAAGGCAGGTAGTTTGTACCAGAAAAATGGTATTTCCCGCCCCCCCACCCCATACAATTTACAGCCTCTGAGAATCCAATAAAGGATCAGTTGTGGGTAAGTTCTCATTTGACAGTACATAATAACAGCAACATCCCTATCCTACTATGTTATGGTGATTACTTCTAGATACAAGTTGTCCAAGATAGAACAGTGATTCTGACACATCTACCTCCATTACCCTAGTTACCGTATTGATCCATCTTATTCAGGGTCTTCCTCTCCTGCACTGTCCCTCCACTCTCTCAAACATGATATCCTTCTCCAAGGACTGGTCCCTTTTGACCACGTGCCCAAAGTATGTGAGCTGAATCTTCAAGATCCTTACCTCGAAGGAGAAGCTTGGTTTCATCCTCTCCAATACAGACCTGTTTGTTCTTTTGGTGCTCCATGGTATTTTGAGTATTCTTTTCCACCACCACAACTCAAAGGCATCAACTATTTTTTTGTCATTCTTAATCATTGTCCAGCTCTCTGATGCATAGTAAGAAATTATGAAGACTATGGCCTGGATCAGGTGCATCCTAGTCCCTAGACTGATTTTATTATTCTTTAGCACTTTGGAGAAGTCCCTGACAGTAGCCTTTTTTAGTGCAATTGTCTTTTGATTTCCTGATTGCTTTGCCAATAGTGTTGACTGTTCTCTATCATGGTGCTGTCAATTGATCCAATGGAGAAAATCATTGTCTTCTTGATCCAATGGAGAGAATCATTGTCTTCTTGACTTTGAGCTTCAATTCATATTGAAGTCTATAGTCCTTGACCTTCTGCAACAATATTTCTGAAAGCTCCCAGCAATCTGTTCCTTTTATCTTATTGGTTAGAACTGTTGGTATCAACCCTGTGGCAATGGGACAATTAAAACAGACTTTCAAGGGGGGGAAAAAAAAGAGGAATGAACTTGGGTGGGTGGGTAGAAAAAACAGTGCAATAATGAATGAATGAAAATCCAAAATCTCCGTAAATGTTCATTAAAATTAATAAAATTTAATAAAAATGTAAAAAAAAAGAACTGTTGGTATCCATAGCTGTAATACAAAGCTGGAGACCAGAACCATCATGATAAGGTTAGGACAATGGTTCTCAAAAGGACGTTTCTGGGCCAGCACATCACCTGGGAAATGGTTACAAATGCAAATTTTCAGGACCTACTGAATCAGAAACATTTGTAATAGGGGCCAGCCATCTGGGTAATTGCTCAAGATTGAGAGCCACAGACTTAGACCAATTATTGACTGTCTGAGGTTGGACTTGTTGCCTTGAACAAGGCTGAGGTTCCATTTGCAACACTTCCATTAAGGATAAACACTGGATGGGCAGCTAACAGTGCCTGACACAATAGTATTATCCTGTGGATGTTATGTATGTCTTAAACAGAGATTGTTATTAATAAGTAAAAGCCCTGATCCAGAATTCAGCATTGTTAGACTTGAGAATTGATACTTTATTATCTGTCTGCTGTGCAGCCTTGATCAAATCAGAGCACCTTCCTGAATCTGATTTCTGCTCTCTGAAAGAGAGGTACCGTTACAGGGCTGCTTTAAGAATCATCTGGCAAGTGCATATGAAGGGACTCTGAAAACCCTACAGCCCTGCATGGCATCTATGCTTTGTGTGGTTTAGTCCTTGTTCCTCTGCTCCTCAGGCATTTCATTCTACTGCTCCTGCCTGGCTCAGGCTGTCCCTGAGCAATGCTAATGGCAGTCCTGCAGGTGTGGCACACCAGACTCCATCAACAAACTCCAGATCACCTACTTGCTTGTGGTGGCAGGGATAGCTTCTAGATGGGAGGAAAGAAATCCAGGAAAAGGATAGCAAAGGGGAGGGATCCTCTACCCTGCTCATGTAGGAACATTTTTGCAATGTTCCAGGGTAAGCCTGTGTTTTATTATTGCTGTTGTTTTTCTCTTGGCTTCTTGCATGAATTCCTTGAATTTAACAACCTAGGGACTTTCAAAACAGCGTGCCAAATAACCTGCAGCCAAACAATGACAGTAAAAGGAGTGAGACAAGGTTCAAATTGAGAAATAGACAGGGGACATGGGTAGATAATCTTCTCCTCCTTCCCAGTTCCCAGGCATTGGCACAGTAAGAGGAAGCTGAACTGGATTTCTTTAGGATGCTTTAAGCATTTAGAAGGCTGGAAGCTGTTTCTCCCATTCTGCATGTGTATAACATCATCCTCTGTACTGTCATTTCAGGCATGTTTACAAGCTCGAAAAGTATTATAACCACAAAGACCAGCTGAGCATAGCTCTCAACAATTCAATCAATTCACCTACAAGGATTTATGTAGTGACTGAAAGAGGGCACATACTGGTATTCAGATTAAGAGGGGCACAGAAGGTGATTTTTTTGGTATGTCAGCTGGTTGCTGATATATCATGTATCAATGATTGCCTTCCTACTAGTTTTAAAAACCATTGTTGCCTGCCAGCCGTGAGTGGCAGTGAAAGAGGGAACTCAGAACACTAGGGAAGTGAGGGTTCCAAATACTGAAAGCCTTTGAAATGTAAGGCATCACTTTGAGACAAGGATAACTTTGTCAAACTGAGATGAATTTGTCTCAGAACCACAAGAGAGAAGGTTGGTGAGTCCAATCTTCAAAGCAGACAGAAGTCTCTAATTATGGTCTCAAGGACTTACAAATTATGGATCAAGGACTATTGATGTATTGGGAAGGAAGGGAGATGAGAGTAAAGGTTAAAAAGTATGTAAGATGGGTGAAGAGAAAGGCAACAAGAAAAGATTGATCAAACATTGTAATTAATTAATGACATTGTTGCTGTTGTGGTTGTGCAGAGTTGGAGCTGACCCATTGCTGCCCTCTGGTGGGTTTTCAGAGGCAGTTAATTGCACAAGAGGAGATTGCCCATCTTTCTCCCACGGAGCAGCTGGTGGCCTCAAACCATGTGCCTTTAGGATTGCAGCACAACATCTTGCCACTAGGCCACCAGAGCTCCAACAATTAGTGCCATTAACTATGTATAATTTATGTGATAAAATAAAACGCATGTGAATCATCACATGAAATTATAATGCCATAAAACAAAGTATGCATGAGTAATTGAGTGAAACCCAAATATGACATGTTAATTTTTTAAAAAAAATTTAAAAAATCAAAACACAACAACTCAATAGTTGCTGTGACATCAGCTCTGACCCATGGGAACCTCAAGTTTGTGAGGGTGATACTGGGCTTCATAGAATTTTCAGTGGCTGGTTTTTTGGTTTTATTTTCCAGAAATAGATTGCCAGCTTTTTCCTCTGAGGTGCCTCTCAGTGGACTTGAGTCTCTAGACTTTCAATTAGCAGCTGAGAGCATTAACTACTTATGCCACCAGGGATTCTAATGAGTAGCATAACAGAAGTTAAAGTACTTAGCGAGTTCAAAGAAGGCAGATGTTTCTCAATTGTGAATAGGAGGATGCAGTATCAGAGGAGTCACATGGAGGCAACCATAAGGATGGGCCTGACCCATGGGAAACCTGTAGAAAGAAGCCTGTGGGGACAGCATTGACAGCGGTGGAGACAGGAAAACTCCCAGCATATGTACTGTGGCCAGTGACTGGTTTATTGTAGTTTTCAAGGTGTAGTCTTTGACATATAACGTAAAAATTCTTTTCGTAGTTTGCTTTATTTATTCTCATTCCCTCCAGGGTATACAGTTGAGTTTTCTGGAGGCTACATGACATGTGGTATTGCAACACACTGAATTCACAAGGCAGGTAAATGTATCCAGCTGTCTGCTATTAAAGCATATAATAAAGATATTTAGAAAGAGTAAAACAATGCCATGGTTCTTAGCAATTTTTTTCTTCACATTGGAAAATGCAGATTATTTGGTTTGTGGGTTTGTTTTTTTTAATAAAAATGCTATTTTTTGCTGGGGGTTGTTTATGCCAATATTGCAGTTTTAATGGTAAACAATTTTCAGTAGTCTCAATTTTCTTTTCTAGTTGCTAATATGACTGGAGATGATAGAAGGAGAATTATGCCTTTGAGCTGTACTGTTGGAGAAGAGCATTAAATATACTATGGACTGCTAGGAGAACAAATAAGTTTCTCCTAGAGAGGGTGAGACCAGGCTGCTCCTTGGAAGCAAGGATCCTGAAGCTTCATCTGACATACTTTGGACATGTTGCAAAGCAGGACCAGTTCTTGGAGAGGGACATCATGCTTGGGAGGGTGGAGGGACAGCGCAAGAGAGGAAGACCCTCAATGAGACGGATTCATTTAGTGACTGGGGGTAATGGGCGTAGGTGTGTCAGAGACAATAAGATTGGCACAGGATAGAGCAGCTTTTAGGGATGTTGTACCTAGAGTCACTAAGAGTCGCAGGCGACTCGACCACATAACAACAACAACAATTGCTAATATAGTAAATATTGATGGTTATAATCCACATATATTAAAGCTCTTTGATTTAAGGGTATAAAAAGGTCCTGAGACCCAAAAGTTTGAGATCTGCTAATTTGCGATACAGTAAAATGTGACTACAATAAGGGACATTAAAGGATGTTTGAATAGGAATATGTGCTAGTTAAGTTACTGGAGGTGGGAGAAGATGGAACGTTGGTGGACTTGTGGGTAAAGAGTTGTGCTGCCAACCCAAAGATGGGTAGTTTAAGTCTACCAGCTGCTCTGAGGGGAAAAAATGGACAGTCTCCTCCCATGGAATTGTATAACATCCAAAAACCCTCTGGAAGGTCAACTATGAGGCATTTAGACTCAACAGCACGTAAGGACAACAGCAACAGGTGGGAAGATAGCCAAGACGATGCTGCTGACCTTTGATGGAATTATTGGATTTGGCAGGTTTTCAGTGCCCTTATAGTTAGCTGATGATATTCTATTTGACTGTAGACAAGTTCTCTGCTGCCGCCAGCTTCCACCCAGTAGGGAGTCCTGGAGGACACTGCCAATCTGACCTAGAAAGTGACAGTGACAACTGTCTATCTACAGTTTCTATTTTCCACTTTGCTACTTTTCTGAAGCACATTAAGGCTTATGCTGCTTTTATTTCATATTTGGAATCCTTAGTTTGCTTTCTTCTCTAGAACTGAATGTTAAGGGCTTTTAGTTAAAGAAATTAGATACTGCTTTGTGGTGAAGTGTGTAAACTTTATTTGGCAATAGGTTCTAAGCTTTGAATCTAGGCATTTTCACTTACTGTCTCCTTGTGCTAGTTACTTACCCTCCCAGATTCTCATTACTTCTGTGATAAATGGAAATATTGATATCTACTTGAAATATTTGTTAAAGTTATTATAAGAGGGAAGCTATGAAAAGTATGTCATATAGTGCTGAACAGAGAACAAGTCCTTGAATAAGATATGTGGGAAGAATTAATACTGGTAGCAGGAAACCACAGGCAGGCACATTTCAGCTCAGTGAGGTAATGATAATGGGCTAATTTGTTAATGTGTCACATCTAATAATCAACTGATTAATGTTACTAACAAAAATAACTCTGTTAAAAATAATTGCTGTTGAGTCAGAATCAACTCATTGCTAAGCCTCCAATGCATTTGAAGAAGCTATAAGTCTAAGGCAAGAGATTCCCTATCATCCTTTTGCAGAACAGTTGGTGGATTTGAATGTCACCTTTTGATTGGAAGAGCAGCTCTCTATCCACTAACGCACAAGGGATTTTTAACATTTTTTTCATGAATTGGTTAGTCATCTAAATGTTTTCTTTAGTGAAGTGTCCCTTCATATCCTGTGCCCATTTTGCAATTGGGTTGTTCACCTTTATCTTGTTATGGTGCTTGAGTATTCTACAAATTCAAGATATAAGTCCTTTATTAGACATGTCTTTACCAAATATTTTTTCCCAGTCTGTGGCTTACGTTTTTACCCTGTTGGTGAAGTTTTTGTATGTACATAGGGATTTGAATCTTAGAAGATCCCATTCATCTCTTTTATCCTCTTCTGGTTGGAGGTTTTTCAGGATGCTTGAAAAACTTTTCATGTTGTGGATTAAGGCTGGCTTTTAGAGTTCTTCCAAGCTTTTCTCTGATGAAGTTTATAGTCCTTGGTTTTAGATCTAGGTCCCTAATCCATGTTTAGTTGGTTTTTGTGTATGGTGTGAGGTGTGGATCTTGCTTGAGTTTTCTGCAGTTTTACAATTTTTGCCAACACCATTTATTAAAAAGGCTGTAGTTTCTTCACTTGACAGATTTCATCTCCTTGTCAAAAATCAGTTGACCATAGGTATATGGACTAATTTCTGGGTTCTCAATTCTATTCCATTAATCTATGAGTCTGTCATTATCCCAGTACCACGCTATCTTGACCATCATAGCAGTGCAGTAAGATTTCAAATCGGGGAGTGAGATGTTTCCTACTTTGTTTCTTCTTCCTCCTCCTC
>NW_006399880.1:262696-304959 GCF_000299155.1 Elephantulus edwardii | reverse complement strand
TGCCTTTTGATGTTTTTGCTTATTGGTATAAATTGACCTCTGATTACTATTTTGGCTGTTTCCTAGAGATTTTGGTAAGTGACGTTTTCATTGTCATTTGTTTCAAGAAACTTTTTAATTTCATTTTTTATTTCTTCTAGTACCCACTCATCTTGAAGCAAGGTGTTATTCAGCTTACAAATGTAGAGGGTTTTTTCTCCTTTATCCTCTTGTTATTAATTTCTAATTTTGTACTATTGTAGTCTGAGAAGATGCTTTGTATTATTTCTATATTTTTTAAATTTATTGGTCCTTGCCTTGTGACTTAAAATATGATCTATTTTTGACAATGTTTCATACACATTGGAAAATAGGGTTTACTGAGCTGTTTTGGGGTACATTAGCCTATGAGATCGAGTTGGTTTATTCTGTGGTTTAATTCTTCAGCCTCTTTTTTGGGTTTCTTTTTGGTAGTTATATCTTTTCTTGAGAGTGGTGTATTGAAGTCTCCAACTACTATAATGGTATTGTCTATTCCCTTTTTCAGTTTTGTTAATGTTTGTTTTATGTATTTTGCAGCTCTATCATTTGGTGCAGAGATGTTTATTATTTTTATGTCCTCTTGTTCTATTGGCCTTTTAAGCAGTGACCTTCCTTGTCCTTGTGATGGTTTTTGCATTGAAATCTATTTTATGAGAGATTAATATCACTAATCCTGCTTTTTTCCTCATTGTAATTTGCTTTGTATATTTTCCCCCAGCTTTCATTTTTAGTCTTTCTTTATTTTCACTTTTCAGGGATATGTCTTGTAGACAGCATATTGGTGGATTTTGGGGTTATTTTAATCTATTCTGCTACTGTTTCTCTGCAGTGTAGTTCACATTCAGTGTAATTATTGAAAGGCAAGGTTTTATTGCTAACATTTTTGTTAAATTCTTTTTATAGTTGTTGTTGTTCACTTTGGCCTATCCTGCTTTCTGTGGCACTTCTGTAAGAAGGAGGTCTCTCAGTGTTTCCTGCACTGCTGTTTTTCTGAGAATATCTTGATCTCTCTTTCATATTTGATGAACAGTTTTGCTGGGTTGGCATTTTTTTTTTGCTTGGCAATGGGTCTTTGAGTGTTCACTATATGTCATTCCACTGCCTTCTTGCTCACATAGTTTCTCCTCAAAAATTGGCACTTAATCTTATTTGCTCTCCCTTATAGGTTACTACTTGTTTCTCCCTCACTGCTTTCTAAATTCTCTCCTTATCTTTGGTTCTGACAAATTTGACTATGATATGCCTTGGTGGTTTGTTTGTTTGTTGTTTTTTTAGGGGGGTCTATTCTATATGGTGTTTTCTCAGATTCTTTAATACATATTCTCTCATTTGTCATTATGCCTGGACAGTTTTCTTATAGTAATTCTTTGACAATTTTTTCAGTGCCTTTATTCGCTTCTTCCTGTTCTGGGATTCCGATTATGCTCATGTTATTTTTCTTGATGGTGTCACATATTATTCTTAGATTTTATTCTTCTTTTTTTTTTATTCTCCCTTTTATTCTAGCAGATAAGTGGTGACAATTCTAACTTCTATTTCATTGGTTCTGTGTCCTATCTCTTCAATTCTGTTCATGTCTCCCCTGAAATGTTGACAGCATCTGAAATATTGATTGTGATTTCTTGTTTTTCCAGGGCCTCTAATTCCTCTTTTGTTTTATCTGTATTGCTTTGGATGTTTTTTAAGCAGTGTCCTGTAATTCTTCAAGTTTGTCTTTTACCCATTGAAAATATGCAGTCATTGTTCTTTTAAATTCTGTGTCAGAAAGTTTCATTAGATTTTCTGGCTTCAGGAAATCCATTGATACTGTGTCACTTTTTGGGGTGACATCTTGCTTTGGGCTTGTGTAGAGTGTGAGGCAGCCTGCTTCTTATGCAACTTTTCTGTGGTAGAGTTTTTCACATCTGAGGCTATAGCAGACTCTTGGTCTGACGTCACAGCTGTAGAAGAGGGTGTATCAGGTACTCTACCTGCATTTCTCTCTGAACTTTTGACTCAAGGGAAATTTACTTCAGTTTGGGAGAGAAAAGGCTTGTGAATTAGCAGCCTCTTCTGTCAGTCAGCTGCTGAAGCTAGGGCAGTCCAAGGTGCTCTGGGCTAAAGTCAGCTCATATTTTGGGAGGAGACAGGAAATGAAATTGGTTCACCTGTGATACTGATGTCTCTGGTGCAGTTCAGAGGGGTGGTAGTCTGTTGCTCTTTAGGCATTGGGGTTGAGGCATCACGCAATGATGCCAAGGCCTCCAGATGTTGTGTTCAGGACCTTCCAGTGGCCAGAGGCTAGGTTTTTGAAGCTCTGTCTCACATACTTTGGGCACATGGTCAGGAAGGACTGATCCTTGGAGAAGGACATCATACTCTTAAGGATGGAGGGACAGTGCAGAAGAGGAAGACCCCTGGATGAGATGGATTGAAACAGTAACTGGGGCAATAGTGTTAGGTGTGTCAGAGTCAGTGAGACTGTCTCAGGAGAGGGCAGGTTTCAAAGCTGTTGTACAACAGCTGTATAATAACAACAATAACATCTATTAATTCTTTTTAGTCCATGGGATAGTTAGTCATCTTCTCCAATAGCAGAACTCAAAGGCATCAAGTAATAATATTCTGTCCTCCTTATTCAATGTCCAGTTCTCAGACCCACAGCAAGTAATTGAAAAACCATGGCCTGATTCAGATTCAAGGCAAGGTTCAGAGCCATTGTTCATAGGGTCACTATAAGTAGTAGTAGACTTGATGGTGTGTAACAAGGGTCACTATAAGTAGTAGTAGACTTGATGGTGTGTAACAGCAATAACAACAATGACATGAATCAGGCTCACTGGCTGTAAAACACCTACCTCCATAACCCCAGCTGTTGTGTCAATCCATCTAATCTGGGGTCTTCCTCTCCTGTGCTGTCCTTCCACCCTTCCAAGCATGATGCCCTTCTCCAAAGACCAGTCTCTCCTGGCCACATGCCCAAAGTATGCAAGATGGAGCTTTAAAATTCTAGCCTCCAAGAGGAAACTTGTTTTCACCCTCTCCAGGATCTTTTTGTTTTCTTGTTGGTCTAAGGTATTTCAATACTCTTCTCCAGCACCACAACTCAAAGGCATCAATTCTTCTTTCATCCTTAGTCATTGTCCAGCTCTCTGATACATAGCAAATAATTGCAAAAACCAAGTCCTGGATCAGGCGTACCTTGGTCTTCTAGACTGACATTGTTGTTTCACAGTACTCTGGAAGTCTTCTCAGTACTCAATATGGTATACTCATCCTGTGTACATCATATTGAAACATGTTCAGTCCTGTATGATTTTCATGATTATTATTGGCATGCTTAACCCATTATTTGACAACTGTGTATTTTGAGAGACTTCTCACCTCTGCATGACCTCATCATTTAGCACAGAACACTGGATAATATTGATATTTGAAATGCTGGTGGCAGGGCTTTCAGAATGATAGCAAGAAGTACAATACACAAACACCAAAAAACTCCTACTTCTAGCTCATGGCATGATGAGTGTGCTGGTTCTGTTCATCTGGTTGGATCATCCCAGCCATTTGTACTTAGGTCCAAGTGGTCATCACCCCAAACTCAGGAGTCCACACTTCTCCCTGTGTTCCAGATCAGTTGGTCCCTTCACATAGCCCTAGCCTCACATGGGGCCAATTCAATAAGCCAAGGGTTCTCATAACTCCCTTCTCCTGAAGCCAGAAATTCTTTTGCGCTTATGTATACACCTGTGGACAATGTTGAAGCTTTTTATCACTATAAGTAGTGTTCAATCAACAACAACTACCAATGTAAAATGGAGATGTTAAAGTATGGGAAATGAAGTAGTTGGTTTATATGCTTTCATGAATGTAGTTATAATGGTTGTAAAGGGGAAAAACACTATATATATTAATGAAATGCAAGGCAAATTAAAGATTGTATAAAACATAATATACATTCAATAAAACCATGTAAGAAATTTATAGAACCAAATAAACCCCTCCTTATATTTAATCTCCTTGTGATGTTGTGAGTTGGACAATGGCTAAGAATGACTGAAGAAGAATTGATGATGCCTTTGTTGTGGTGCTGGTTAAGAGTCTTAAACATGTATTGGACCACAAGGAAAATAAATAGGTCTATTTTGAAGAGGGTTAAACCAAATTTCTTCTTGGAGGCTATGATTTTGAAGCTCCATATCACCTACTTTGGGCAGGTGGACAGGAGGAACCGGTCCTTGGAGAAAGACATCATCCTTGGAAGGGTGAAGGGACAATGGAGGAGAGGAAAACCATAGATGAGATGGATTGATAAAGTAATTGGGATAATGGAGGTAGATGTGTTAGAGTCAGTGAGATTGGCTCAGAACAGGGCAGGGTTTAGAGCTGTTGTCTCTGAGTTGCAGGTGAGTCAACAGCACATAACAATAAAAACAACAATGTCTAATCTCTAGACTTTGTGGATGCAGCTTACATTGGGAAAAGGTCCTTTTCAGATACTGTTGTCGTTGTGTACTGTTGAGTAAGAAACCAATCCTTAGCTGACCCTCAAGTAGTTTTTACAGACAGTTAATCACATAGGAGGAGGTTGCCCATCTTTCTATGACAGAGAATTGTGTGTCTTTGGGATTGCAGCACAGCCTCTTGCCACTAGGCCACCAGAGGTCTGAGAAGATTATTCTGAATTATCTGTTATTGTTGTGTTGTGCTGCCAAGTCAGAACCAACTCATAACTGACCCTCCAGTGGATTTTTCAGAGGCTCTTAATATCACAGGAGTAGATTGCCTGTATTTCTCCCACAGTGCAGCTGGTGGATTCGAATCACATGCTTTTGGTTTGGCAGCACATTTCCTTACCACTTAGCCACCAGAACTCCCTCTGAGTAGATACTAAATGTCTAATAAATGCCTTTCTCATAGAAGTGTCCTTATAAGAGAAAGATGAAGATATGATATACAGAAAAGGTTATGTGAAGACAGATTGACATGATGTGCTACAAGCTTAGGAAAGCCTGGTATCCACTAGAAGCTGGAAGAGACAAGAAACAGGTCTCCCTTAAGACTCTTTGGAGGGAGCCTGGAACTGCTAGATTGCTGGTTTCTGGTTTCTTAAACCATGAAAGAATACATTTTTGTTGCTTGAAGCCATCAAGTTTGTAGTAATTTGTTACAGCTGCTGCAGAATACAAAGTATGCTATCAGCCTCACAAGGTTAAAGGAGAAATAATACAACAGTTGTTTGTATATGGTAACATATGCTAAAGATTCAGTTACTTGCTACCCATCTGAAAGTTAGACAATGAATAAGAATGACAGAAGAATTAATGCCTTTGAGTTGTGGTGTTGATGGAGAGTACTGACTATCCTGTGGATTCCCAAAAGAACAAGTGTCTGCCTTCAAGAAAGTGTCAGTAGGTTACTTCTTAGAGGCAAAAATGGTGATATTTCATCTCACATTCTTTAAGCATTCTGTTTGGAGGGGCCAGTCATTGGACAAGGACATAATTCTTGCAAAGGTAGAGAGGTCAGTGAAAGAGAGGAAGACTCCAAAAAATATAGATTGACATGATGATTTTAAATAGGCTCAAGTATATCAGAGATGCTGAGGATGGCACAAGATGAGGCAAAGTTAAGATTAATTGTTCATAGGGTCACTATGAGTTGTAATTGGCTTGAGGGCACATAATCACAACAACAACAAATAAACATTTGGTAAATAATATGTATTACTGGGTATGGAACCCCTAGATGGTACAAAATAACGGCTAGCAGAAATGTTAGTGATATGAACTTATCCACAAGTACCCTAGATGAAAAGCCTAGCAATCCACTTCTAAGAAATCAGTGCAGGAAGACCCTGAGGGAGCTCTGGTGGAGGAGTCCGTAGTAAGTCGTGTTGCTAACACAAAGGCTGTGAAACCTCCAGAAATCTCCTTCCATGTGATTTACAGCCTTGGAAACCAGGAGAGAGTTCTGCCAATTGTTTCTAAGTTGATGCCAGTGAGTTTGAGTTTTTATGTCTTAAAGACTCTGGAGCACAGTTCTACTTGACATTCATGAGGGCTCTATGCCTCAGAATAGACTCACTGATAGCAGATTTTTAAGTAATATGCACATATTGAGTCATCTATTGCACATTCATACAGAATTTTGATAAGTAGATAATAAAAATTATGATGAAACATTCTTTCTTAAATCAAAATAGTATTTGAGGAAAAGTCTCCCTTGCTGTGACTTCAGGAGTCAACATCTTATTGTTGGTGTCAAGGTCTAAGGCTGTGGGCTTTCTATGCACTTAGTTTGGCCTTGGAGTATGAGGTGAGTTTTCTCAGTCAGAGTCTGTGTATCTCAGACCTCATTTGCTTGATTAAAATAGTGTGATTAGTGTATGACAGTGAGAACAAAGAGTTATTGTTTTGTGGGTCCCATCTCAGGGTAAAAAATCCTGGTGTAGTAAAGAAACCATTGGATCTTGACACTTTTGCCTTGCCAGGGCTCAGTGAGGCAGACGGCAGCCACTGCAGTGCATCACAGCAGGATTGAAATGCATCGGTGAGGTGTAGCCTGCCAATGCCGATTGTGTTCCAGCAGCACAGATGCCAATCCGAGGAGGGTACAGTGCCAGGAGCAGGTGGAAGGACTCCTCAGTGCCAAAATAGAGTTTTGACTCTCTCTCCCCCCACATACGTAGTCTAACCTAGACGCTGCGTAAAGAACACTGACTGGGGTACTCCAAGTTACCTCATACATGGACCTAGCTGGACTCATTTCTTACAGTTGCTTCTTTTACTTCGGATCTACTTGAATCAAGCCTCTCTATGTTCTAGCACTTCCACCTTCATCCCCTAGACTATCCATTTCTTCTCTTTAGTACATTTCCACTTCTGATGTTGTAATGCTTAATAACTCTGTGCATAATGAAATACTGACTGATCCTTTATAACCTCTGCTGTGCTGTCCATTGCTGCAATCGGGTTGTCAAAGTGCCTTATTGAGGATCTTTCTCTGCATTTCTAGCCCTCTACTCTTCTAAGCATGGTGCCATGTTCCAAGGATTGGCTCTTTCTGATAACACGCCCAAAATGTTGTGTGATGAAGTATCACCATCCTTCTATGGAACACTTCTTGCTGCACTTCTTCCAAGACATGTTTGTTTGTTTTATTGACATTCAATAGCAGTCTCCTTCTGTGCAATTAACTGCCCCTAAAAATCCACAGAAGGATCAGCTATGGATCATTTTCGACTCGATGGTACTCAACAACAATAATTACAAATCAAAGGTGCAAATTCTTCAAACTTCTTCATTCATTCAACTTTGACATGTCTATGAAACACCTATATGTTCTGATTAACCAAACCCTCTGCCATTGAGTCAATTCTGACTAATTTCCATTTGGTTTCTGAGGCTATTAATCATTATGGGAGGAGACTGGTGGATTTGAACTGCCGATCTTTCTATTAGCAGTCCAATATCTCTGTAGGAAACCACCTGGCTAACTGATTGGAAGAGAGCCATATTTATTCTTATTCCAAAAAAAAGTTGAAATTATCAAATGATATCACTAATACCACACACAAGCAAAATCTATAAATATTATCCTAAAATTACTAGAACAGAACATTGATTGAGAACTACCAGAAATACAAGCTGACTTTAGAAAGGCTGTGACACCAGGGATATCAATGAAAATATTGATGGATCTTGGCTGAAAGCAAAGAGTACCCAAAAAAATATCTACCTGTTTCCTTGACTATGCAAAGGCTTTGACTGTCTGGATCACAACACATTGTGGCTAACCTTGAGAAGAATGGGAACCCCAGAACATCTGACAGTGTTCCTGGTCCAGGAGGCAGTCGTCAGAACACCACAAGGAAACAATGAATGGATCAAAATCAGGAAAGGAGTGTGTCTGGGATGCATCCTGTTTCCACACTTTTTCAATCTATATGTGGAACAGATCATTCAGAAGGTTGGACTTTATGAAGAGGAATGTGGCATCAGGATTAGAGGAATATTTATCAACAACCTGCATTATGCAGATGACATGACTTAATTGTTGAAACTGAGGAGCACCAGAGCATTTTCTGCAGAGGTCAAGGAACGTACCCTGCAATATTGAATTGAAGTTCAACACTAAGAAAACAAAAATTCTCACCACTGGGCCAATTGGCAGCAGTAATTATAGATGGAAAAGAGAATGAGATTGTTTAAAAAAATTTGAAAGATATGGAATTTAACTTGGCAGCTATGTGATGATGCAGTCATCTTTCATTTTGCTATCTGATGTGGTCATCCTTCACTTTCACATGACACCAATTTTTGCTCCAGAACCTGATCTTTGAAGCCAAATCTTGTTAATAAGTTTTGATAACTATTCCATATGTTAGTTAATGATCTTATATGTTGAATGGATTAATAAGACAATCCAAATAGTTATTAATTTATAAAAGGCTATGAAAATAAAACATTCTATTACTCTAAAAAAATTTTAGCATGCTAGATTCTACAATAAACATTCTTGGCAATAGAAGCCAGGAAATTAAAAGATGAATTGCATTAGAAAAGTCTGCTTTCAGTAGCAACTCTTCAGAGTGCTAAAGGGCAATGATGTCAGTTTAGAGACTAAGGTGAGCCTGATCCAGGCCATGGTCTTTGTAATAACTAGACGTACATCAGAAACCTGGACAATGACCAAAGATTACAGAGGAAGAATTGATGTCATTGAGTTGTGATGATGGAGAAGAGCATTGATTATACCATGGACTAGCAAAAGAATGAACTGGTCTGTCTTGCAAAGAGTAAAACCATGCTGTTCCTTGGAGAAAAGTATTCTGAGGCTCCACTCATACACTTTGAACATGTTGCCAGGAGGGACTAGTCATTTGAGAAGGATATCATGTGTGGAAGGATAGAGGAACAACAGCACAGGAGGGGAAGACCCTGGTAAGATAGATTCACACAGTAACTAGGGTAGTGAGGGTAGATGTGTCAGTGAGACAGTGAGACTTGCTCAGGATACAGCAGAGTTCTGAGCCACTGTGCATAGTGTGGCTATGAGTCATAGTCAACTTGACAGCACATAACAACAACCACCACCACAACCTTACAAACTGTGTCACCAGCCTCTTTATATGCTCCAGTAAAGCACAGTGATTATGGAGTTGTTAGCTGCCATCAAGTTGGCTCTGACTAATGGTGATTCTATCATAAAAGAACAAAATGTTGCCTGGCCTTTTCCATCTTCATGTTATTGGTGAATTTGAGTCCATTACAGTGGCAATTGCTTCATTTCACCTCCTTGAGAATTTCCCTTGTTTTGTTATTGACCCTCTACTTTATTGAATATGATGTCATTATATCCTTTACTTAATTAATAAATTAACATCCCTATTTTCCATTGACCATCTTGTAAATCAGGCTGAAACAAGTCAATATTTTGGTAATCAAAGTAGGCATGGTTCTAGCCAATTTTAAGGTCAATCTTTGAACTACAAACTTTGATTTTTTTTTGCAAAGGGAAATATAGAGTGCTAAAAGACTAGGAGTCTCATTTAATATGGGAATTATTTGGAAAATCTCTGTGCAGACATGACTTTTATTTGGAAATGTTAAAGGTGAGTAGAAATTTTTTCCCAGAGTAGAATTTAAGGGTGTCGTGACTGGGAAGAGGACTTCTAGGAGTAGCATGAACAAAAGTTGAAACTGCTGTATTTAACCAGCTGAATGAACACAGTAGCTTTATGGAGAAAATGAGGGGAGAAAGGTGAACAGAGACTTGTCTACCATCCTAACACTTCTTGTATTCAGAGCTTAAAGGATTCCAGAGGACCATAAGAAGCAAAGTGACATGATCTGACTTTTGTCTGCTGGATGGGGAATGAATTGAAATTGTTAAGAGTGGAATTTGAGGTATCCTATAATCACTGAGTCTAGCATTTTCTCACACAGAAAAGGTTAAACTGTTAGTACATGTATCCTCAATGTGTTATTAGAAAAACAAGGAATTGGACTTTGATATAATTATTTCCTGACCAATATATTTGTGACTGCACAATATTCCATTTAAACAAATGCTTTCTTTATTTACATTTTTATCCATATGGAGAGTTGAAAGTTGTAATTTCTATCTTGTTCTTAAATGTGATCTGGAAAAACTTTGTGGTCTTATTAGAAATATTTTATAAAGAATATAAAAGAAAAATTCAATCTTTTCTCCATCTTTCATAATATTGCTTATTGGCCAAGGTGGTGGATTTTTGTCTTAATGTTAACATGTAATCTATACTGAAGTCTGTAATCTTTGATCAACTGTAGTAAGGGCTTCAGGCTTTTGTCACTTTCAGCAAGCAAGGTGTGTCATCTGCATAATGCAGGTTTTTGATGACACTTCTTCCTATCCTGATGCCACATTTTTCTTCATAAGCTCCAGCTTCTTGAATGATTATTTTTCAACATATAAGTTGAAAAGGTATGGAGAAAGGAAACAACCTTGATGAACACCTTTCATGACTTCAGATCATGTAGTGTCTCCGTGTTCTGTTCATACAGAAGTTTCTTGGACTTCCAGGTTTTTTTAAATTTGTTTAGTATATATGTGGAGTTTTTGGGTTTTTTCTTTGTTTTTGTATAAACTCAATCTCAATTCATTGCTATTGAGTTGGAACCAGATCATAGCTAACATTCCACTGGTTTTCCAAAGCTACAAACGCGTGGCATTAGGATTGGTGGAAGATCTATCAACAATCTGTGTTATGCAGATGACACAACCTTGCTCGTTGAAACCAAGGAGGACCTCATGCACTTACTGCAGAGGGTTAAGGACTGCAGCCTTCAGTATGGACTGAGGCTCAATGTCAAGAAGACAAAGATTCTCACCACTGGACCAATTGGTAGCATCAGGATGGATGGCGAAGAGATTGAGATTGTTCACAGCTTCAGTTTGCTCGGCTCCACAGTCAACACTCTTGGTATCAGCAGCCAGGAAATCAAAAAACATATTGCAATGGGAAAGTCTGCTGTTAGGGACCTCTCTAAAGTACTCAAGAGCAATGGTGTCTCTTTGGAGACGAAGGTGCGCCTGATACAGGCCATGGTCTTTGCAATCACTTGTTATGCATCAGAGAGCTGGACAATGACTAGGGAGGACAGAAGGAGAATTGACGCCTTTGAGCTGTGGTGCTGGAGAAGAGTATTGAATGTACCATGGACTGCCAAGAAAACAAACAGATTCATCCTAGAGAGGGTTAAACCAGGCTACTCCTTGGAGGCAAAGATTTTGGGGTTTCATCTGACATACTTTGGACATGTTGCAAGGAGAAACAGGTCTTTGGAGAGGGACATCATGCTGGGTAGGGTAGAGGGACAGCGTAGGAGGGGAAGACCCTCTATGAGGTGGATTGATTCAGTGACTGGGGTAATCGGGATGGGTGTGTCAGAGGCAGTGCGATTGGCACAGGGTAGAGCAGGGTTTAGGGATTTTGTACATAGGGTCGCTATGAGTCATAAATGACTCGACGGCACATAACAACAACAACAACAAATTATGAATGTGGAGTTCAGTTATCTTTCCCCCACAGAGCCACCGGTCAATTAAAATCCATCAGAGAGACTTGACTTTCGTGTTAATAGCACATCTTCCTCTACTATGTCACCAAAATAAAACTGAACTCAATTTTGGCAAGTTGATTCTGACTCATAAGGACTTTATACAATAGAGTAGAACTTCCCTATAGGTTTCCCTGAGGTATAATCTTTATAGAAGGAGATTGACTTATCTTTATCCCATTGAGAGACTAGTGGGCTTGAAATTGACATTTCAAAAAGCAGAGAAGTGCTATATAACCTCTATACTACTGGGACAATAAACAGTTGTTACAGGCCTCCTCAGTACTTGAAAGTAGAGCCTTTTAAAAGAAGAAATAGTATAAAATGAAAAATTAATTACATTATGTATGAAAAATTTCGAAACTTTTGAGAACTCCCAGAAAAAAAATAGTGACACATAAGGCCTCAAATAATGCTGTTTTGAATTGATTTTTGTCCTCCTAAAATATATGTCAATGTGTATTCTCAGTATTATTTAATGATCCCTCATTTTTTATCTGATGTGATTATTCTTCATGTTGTAAATCCCAACCTCTATTATGAGACAAGATTAGAAGCATTTATGTCAATGAGGCAAGATATCCTCACAAGGAGTAGGTAATATCTTGAGTTAACCTCTCTTATGTGAGCAGAGATGGAGGGATTTCCTCCCTTTCAAGAAAAATAAAAATGAACCAGTAATGGCCTTTGGGTCCAAGATCCCTGTGCTGAGGACCTCCTAGACCTACGGAAAGAGATGCCAATACAAATGGAGATTTCCAAGGGATGCAGAAAGAAGACAAGGACCTCTCTACATATCTGCAAAAGAGAGAAAGCCTTCCTCTAGAGCTAGTACCCTGAATTTGGACCCTCCAGTAGTCTTTCAAGAGGCAGTAAGTTACATGAGAGGAGATTACTCATTTGTATCAACAGAACTTGATAGATTCAAACTGTCAAAAAGGTGCTGCCTGTGGGTTAGCAGCACGTCTCTCTATGGACTTCAGCACTAGAGTTCCCTATCAGATATTTGAGAGTTTGAAAGCTTAAACTTTGACATACTACGTTTTAGTTAAAGGCATTCACTGATAATATTTCTGTTGTTAAAGCACTGGACAACTAAGATAAACACTAACAACTAGTGTTCAAAGCTGTGGTTACTTGATGCTACAGTGCTGAGTGCAATTCTTGGAAGTAGAGCTTGGGGACACCACTCTTGCAACTTAGGTGTGAACTGCCACTTTCATGGCTTCTTGTCAAACAAATGCTGAACATTAGTTTAAGTCTTCATTTCACACACACCCCCCCTTTTGTTTAAAGGGGAAATTCTTTTTGAGTTTCTCTCATTTGCAAAGACATGTTGCAAAACTGTTGGTCTTTCATGAAAGTGAAGTATAATATAAAGTCAGCTTAGGGAAAATAGGGGATATCTGTAATTATTTCCTTAGGCTAATTTCTTAGCAATGCAATTCTTATGCTTCAAAGATGAACTTTCTGAAGACATTTGATTTATACTGGGATAGAGGTACCTTTTCATTTTTCAAATTTTTTTTACTAACTTCATAATATTGCTCTTGTTGTGTGCCATCAAGTCAGAAGTGATCCATAGCTGAGCCTCGAGTTGGTTTTTAGAGATAATAAATTTTAGAGATAATAAATTGCACAGGAGATTGCCCATCCTTCTCCTGTGGAACCACTGATAGATTTGAATTGTGTGCGTTTGAGATCGTAGCACAAAGCTTGTTACCATCATTTTGCATAAGTTTTCCATTAAATGACTTAAATTAGACAACTAACAATTCTTACATTTTTATATCACATGACTGTATTTGAAAGCACTATGACACTACTTTCATTCTCACGGGAAGAACTTTGTTGTAGATAAGTAGATCATACTTCTCATATCTCAAATGATACTGTGTGTCTTAAAGAATAATATAGCTAGGAAATGACAGAACACATCTTAGGATGAATTCTCTGATATGGAATCTTGTTGCCCTCTCCTGTGTACCACGCTGTAGATCCAGCTTCCTCCTCAGCACATTAATAGCTATTTTGTCTTTCCATAATATTAGCCTTATGTAGATGATAGCACCTATGAGGTTCACTAGATTTGTTTTTCCAAATTGTATATCACTGTGCCTTAGCCTATCATTTTTAAAAAATGTAACCATGAAACATTTTTCTTGGCACTGTAATACTTTCTCAGGTCATGTAGGGGGTAGACTTTTAGTCAACAGTATGGATAAGAACATATTTTAAGTTGTGTAGGCAATAAAGTAGAATACAACCTTCAAACTGGTTATTTTCAGGTCATGCTTGGTTCCTGAAACAGTTATTGAATAAAAAAAACCAAACACCAGTTCTTGAATCATTGCCTAGGTATTATTGTGAGAATGTTTCATATAATTGTCTAAACTTCTGGGTTCTTTTAAGCCCTTGCAAACCTGAGCTTGTGTCCAAAATGGGTGGTGATAGACCAGAGAGCTAAGTAACCTCTATTCCTTTGGTCAAATCAGGAATGTAACAGTATCTTGTTGGTTTTTTCAAGTGGTCATTAAAAGTATGCCTAGGATGCAATTTTTTCTTAGGCTAAACAAGCTTTACTCCATAAGTTTGGTACCAGGATCTTGTGGGCATCTGAGATTACAACTCCTTGGCTTAGAACATGTGCACAAAGAAATGTCCAATTTGGTTAGCAGTTAGAAAATGCGCAGGAGAATTCTGGGAAAGAGAACTGTAAGGCAGCTTATAATCAAGACAGAGGGAATCATGAAAGGCAGAAGGCAGCAAGTGGGCTTTATTTTGCTTGCACAAGAAAGCCACTGAGGGACCTGAATCTCTTAACTGACATGCTAGCGCCCTGTCCTGGGGCAGCTGCCTCCTGTTCATTTAAATGTTCTCTCTTTTTGCTGTGTTTTCACTTTGCCATCTCTGCTCCCAATGGGGAGTGTTTTCAAAAGGCTAGACAGCTGTTTACATCTTCTTTTTAATGAAGGCACAGTGACTCTTCCCTCCCTTGGAGGGCATCTTGTAAATTGCTCTCTTTGTTGGAAGACTAGCACTCATTTGTTTGTTCCCTGCTTTACCTTGGTTGTTAGTTGTTAGTTGTCCTGGAGTTGGTTATGGCTCAGAATAAGAATATGCTTCACCCTACACCATCTTCATGATTGCTGTGTTTATTTTTTGTGGTCCCTGTGTATTTGTAGTGCCTGTCAACCATCCAGAGCTAGCATAATATTCTTTTGTAATCCGTAGAGTTCCCATAGCTAATTTTTGGAAGTAGGCCTTTCTTCCTACTCTTAATCTGAAAGCTCCACTGCATTCTGGCCACCAGGGATAGCCTGAATAGTATTTGAAATATTGGTGATCTAGCATTCAGAACCATAGTGACACACATGCCAACACAGAGTGACATTCTGACCAACAGATGGTGGTGGGGAAAATGAGCCAGGAAATATAGTTGCCCTTGTGTCTTGTTCATTTGCTGGAACTTGAGAAGCAGGAGTAAGGCTTTCATTAGCTGCTGCCAAGAAGGTACAAGTTAAAAGTAATTTATGTGGTGTGTGGTTTGCTTGCAGGTCTTCATGTATTTTCAGCTGAAGTCTTTGGACACAATGTGGATGTGGAAGAGAAAAATGCTGATAAACTTTAAAAGGTGGACTCTAATGCTGGCTGTATCATTCATAAGGTCTTTGACCATGTCTTTAATCTTGGGGAGCCTCCTCTCCTCATCTGTGAGATTGGAGTAATTTGTTTCCTCTCCACATTGCAAGGTCAATTTGAAGACTGTATGTAAGAATATATGTGATAACATTGAGAAGAACTGAGTGCTACATAAACACTAGTATGAGGAGAGTTGCTTCCATGGAAGGAAATGGTCCTGGCAAAGAATTTTGGTAGGATGATGGGAAGTTTGCATTCAGTCTTAAGTGGAGTCAGTAATTCAAGTGGCTGAGTCAAGGGGTCTGGGAAAGTCCTGACAGCTCACTTGTATGCCTTTAAAATCCCATTATTGAACTTATTTTTTCTAGGAAAGACATTGGGTGTGGTTAAAAAGCATAGACTCTGGCCAATGAGTTTAGCTTTTGATCAAACTCTTCCTAAAAGTCTATGAGTGCCTTGATTTTGAACTTTCAAAGCAAATATTTTATCTGTACTATCTGGCATCAATGTGTTGTGAGAATTAAATGAGGCAATGCACATAAAAGCATTTTGTCAAGCGCTTGACCTCTCATAGGTTTCCAGTAAAACCAGGCATCATGAATAATTCTTAGCTGCATTATCTGAGCCCTGGGAGCACAGTGGTTAAAGCATTCAGTTGTTGACCCTAAGGTCTGTGTCTGGAATCCAGGGACCTTTCTGGGAGATTGATGTGGTAATGTGCTTCCATTAAGATCTGCACCTTGGAAAGCCTCTGGGACAATTTTGCTTTGTCCCACAGGGTTACCGTGAGTCTGAATTGGCTCAGCTGCGGTGGATTTAGTTCGGGTGTTCGCTGTCATGCCTACTCTTAGAAGAAAGGAGAACTGAAAGCCTGAGGGTAGGAGAGCAGACCTAGAGGAACAGAAGCCACAGCTGGAAGATGACCTGAACGGATGTAATCCAGGGAATGTGAGAGAGGACACTGTACCGGGAGATGGGTCACCTGGGATTCAAATGTCATGATGTCCACGGGGTTGTCCTGGAGACTTAAAACGATGGAAGATACAGCATTAACATTTAGTCTTCCTCTTCCCTCCCAGCAGGTAACTCACCCTGGGCGAGGACAAGGAAAATAAAAAAGGTAGTCAGTGAGGTTCTGGTTGGGAACAGGAGGGCAGCCTTCTCTGCGGAGCCTGGGGCGCGCTCTGCGGCAGTGTGGTGCAGAGCGATGCGGAGGCAGCCCGGGTGGGCAGGCGCGTGATCCTGTCGCCTGGCTACCGGTTATGGCCGGCCCGAGTGTTTTATGACAGGAGCAGGCTTCCTAGTGGCTGTCTGTGGAAAGTATTATAACTTGCCTTTTTATTACCCGCATCCCAGGCATTTTCTCCACAAAATGTGGCCTTTGCACAAAAATGTCCTTCCTTTCTTCTCTGGTCTGTTAAAAACACACTTATGTCTTGTAGAAATGGAAACCACAAACACACAGCCTACACACCACACACAATGCACACCTCTAACTTTTCATGGCCCACCTCCTCCTGCACCGTAGAAACCCGCTGCCTCCATACAGAGCAGATTCTGCCAACTTAAAATGCAGAAGATTTACATTCCGCATGTCCCTCCCAACTTCACCCCACTCTGACCTTCAATCCCTTTCCTCAGCCTTCCCCCCAAAGATAAGTTAAAGATGCGGATTCGGAAATTAATAGTCACCTCTGCTGGCTAAGTCATCAGCCCACATATATTTAGTCAGCATCTGCAAACACAAGGCCCAGCATGCTAGTCTCTAAGAGGACACCACGCAGTCCGATTTCATGTGTGGAGTCCACTTAGAGGGGGAGTCAGGGAGTATGCCAGACAGAAACCCCTATCTTCCTCTTTTACTTGCTCTCTTGTGTCCTTGCATTTGTCCCTGCCCTCTTTGGATCTTAATTTGCTCACCCACAAAATAAAGATTTAGTACTTGGTGATTTTTATGGTCCCCTCAGCTTCAACCTTTCTGTGATTCAGTGGTGCTTGTTGACCATCTTTGTATCTCCATGCACCTCCTCCTCTCTGTAGATTGAAGAATTCAGGATAAAAAAACCCACATTTCAATGACCTTCATCTGCACCTGCTAATGCAGTGTCTTTAGCCCCCAGTAAAGGCCCTTCAGCTATTTCAGGGGGTCCCCAAGGAGAGTCCCATATGTGCTAACAAATAAATCTAGTCAGCTATTACCTGGCATCTGCCATTTCCCCCTCTGACGCCCTCTGAAGAAGCTCAGAGCTGATGCTCAGCTGCGTTTATTGTCCAGGGAAAAGTTGCTTCACCAATTCCTCCAGAGCCCAGAGGCAAGCCACCTCCTGCTAATGATAGTTTCACAGGCCCTCTTCAGCCTCCAGTGGAACTCATAAATGTCCCTGCTTCCATCCTTTCAGCCCCTGTGGCCCTACAGTCACTGTAAAAATTTCTTTTTACTTCTATTAGTTACCGATTCTTCTGCCAGTGCAGTGAACACACTAAAATCCAAAGAGCTGAATCTGTGTGGGGCACGGAGGTAAGGTTGGGAAGAAACATCCATTTTTCTTTATCTCTCTGCTGAAATGTACCAAGCCTTTCCTCGCAATGGTTGGCTCATAGTGTTTTTAGTGCGTGTTCTTTCCAAGTTTGTTTATTTTGTAGATGTATACCCGTGAGAAACTGGGCCGAAAAAAAATGGGAATATGAGCTATTGCTCTGAACTCAAAATTACTCTGCCTTCCAATAGTAAGGGATTTCATTAAGGGAGAACATAGAATCTGGACTGTTCTTATATAGAATTGCTTAAGGGACATAGGGATGTTCACGTTGTTTCCTGAACCACATCCTTCACTCTTCATGTATCCCAAGGGAGTTATGAGTACAGAGGTAAATGGAACAGACATTATTTCACCCCAATGCAGAATTCTAATAAAGCAAGCTAGATTGCCTAGAATGGCCTGACAGGGGATCATTCCATTGTTCTGATTCCAAACCTAAACCCTAAGATCTAACTAGCTATATGGTCAAATAGAGTGAGGTGATGGCTTCCATTCGGAGCATAATAGCTGCCATGTTGTTGATAGAAAATCAGTACATACTGTTTAACCGAGTAAGGGTCTAAATGTAGAAGAGAAATGATAGAGAGAGCTGGGCTCAAGGCAGAGCACATTTGTCGTGTTATCTGTTTCTAATTCCCTTTATGAGAGACCAGCTTTTTAGTCTCTCTCATTACCACCGAGTGGAAACTGACTCATAGCTGACTCTCCACAAGTGTCCAGGACTATAAATTTCAGGAGATGAGATTGTCTGTCTTTCTTCCTCAGAGTCACTGGGGATTCAAACTACCAGAGAGGCTCCACCTATGAGTTAGCAATAAAACTCTTACAGACTAAGTCAGCAGGGCCCCCTTCATTAGACACACACCTAACATATCCCTTCCTCCTTCCATAGTAGTGGGATGGTATGCTCTCAGAATCTCCTGAGAATGTATATGAGAAAACCCAGGATTAAGATAACTAATGATTTTACTGTAGAACAGCATTAACTATACAACAAATGCACCAGATTGTTTTGTATAGTTAAAGCTTCTGTGCTTTTTAAATTTAGAGATTAAATGGACTAGAGTCACAGAAACTCAGAGTGCTATTCAAGCATGACATAAATAATAAGTAAATTTGCAGGTTATAATTTCTTCATTAATGGAAATATTTAATCAGAGATTGGAGAGTTACTTGATGAGAATGTTGGTTGGAAGATTATAGCACACACACACATGCACAAAAATAAAAAGGAATGAAACTAACCTCTAAAAGCCTTTCTAAACGTCTTTATTGCTCAGTGTGGGATATATACTATATTCCTATTTTAAACATGTGAGTTGATTACATTCAAACACATTGGTTAGGCTTCTTCCTTGCACTTGATAGAGAAATTGAAAGCCTGAAAACACTCTTCATGGCCTAAAAACATCAGATGTCTCATTGATACTGATGAGATTAGGAGATTTTAGACCACTGAGTCTAACTGTAGTTCTAATACAAGTGTATTTTTATACAATCTTTCCTACGAGGACTTTCTTATTCTTTTAACAAACCCTTCAGTGATGACCTCATCATCAGTTAAGGTTTATTTTTCTCCACACTAGTATGTAATCTTTACCATGGTAGAAGCCACATCTGTTTTATATGTGGGTCATTCTGAACACCTAGTAGGATACCTGACACATAGTAAATAATTGGTGGGTATTCGTTGATCGAATACCAAGCTCCTTCTTAAGTCACACTGAGTCATAGTGATTCATAGACCATGAATTTGAGGGTAAAGTCTGTCCCCTAATACCAAAGACAGGAACAATATCACCTGGGGCTGGTATTTCCAAATAAAGTTCATTTGAGAATATCAGGAGAGATACTGGTTATTGTGAACTATTAGATCATAAGAGTAGAAGTCTGTGCTAATGAGGCTAAGTAAGAAAATGAAGACTTCATTAAAAATCTTTCAGAAGCAAAAAAAAAAATATATTTTTAAACAACTTTTTTTTCAGACCCAGTGTCCTAAACTTGGCATGCTGTTCATACAAACAAATGGTGACAACTTAGAGGATAATAAGTAACTGTCTCCAGTATCATTTGTGTCTTCAGCTTGGTTCTGATAATGAACTTTGAATCACAACCACTCTCCTGTTCTGTTCCGTGGCTCTTCCATACTTCTACCCCTTTATAGAAGCCTAGTTCTATCTTAGAAAACTTCAGAAAACGACCTTACCTGCTGCACTGAGAAGATGGATACTGTCACAGCAGCTTCATCAATTACCCTTCCTGATATCCACAAACTTATCTCCCTTCATGTGACTTTTCTCCTTCCTTCCTGTCTCAAGAAAAAAAGAAATTCTTTCTCCTGGTTAAGGGTATTATCTTTGCCTGTCTTTGGAACCTATCCTCCATCACTCCCTTATGAACCTCATTCTACCAGTCATTCACTTTGTGGTCTTATCTTAAATTGCCACATCTATCATACTTGTTCTTTCTCCTTAGTATATAAACATGATCAATCCCATACTCTCCAGTAGCTACAGTCCTATTTCTTTTCTTCCATTAAGGACTAGTTTTCTTCAAAAGTAGACACTGTTTTCAGCATTTTGATCACAACAAATTTGTCAGAACCATTTACTTCTCTACCAATGCAATATTTTCTCCCTCAGCACACATATTTAACCTGTTCCTGCTAACTGGTAATAGCTTCTTGTTTCCAAGGTCTGTGAGGATTTCTGTGAGGATCTTCAATGAACCATTTGTCATCAAACATTTCCCTTGATTTCTGAACTACAGTCTACTGGTTTCCCCCTATCTGCCCAGCAGCATCCTTGCTCTACCAGGAATCCTCACTGGAGACACAGAACACAGAAAAATATTTGAAGTCTCTTTTTTTCCAACTGTCTCATTGAAAATACACTAATAGCACCATTCTAAGAGTATTAAAAAAGATAAAATCAATATACACAGTAATTATTTGATTAGTTAAGTTCCACTTTATTTCTCTTCCTCCTCAAGAAAAAAAATAGTTTATCTCTGCTCTCTTCACAGATTCCTCGCTTTTTATCTCCCTTCTTCATCCTGATCTCTTTACTCTTCTATTTCTGAACATTTCCCCTGGGTAACTTCTAAACCCAAAGTAGTTGTTGTTATTGTATATCGAGTCGGAACCAACCCATAGCTGACCATCCAGTGGATTTTTCAGAGGCAATTAATCTCATAAGAGAAGATTGCCTATCTTTCTCCTGTGGAGCTGCTGGTGGATTCAAAGCATGTGCCTTCAGGACAGATGTGCAATTTCTTGCCAGTAGGCCACTACAGCTCCCTAAAACTATGGTGATTGTTGTTAGGTGCCATAAAATTGAGTACAACTCTTAGCAACCCTATATACAGCCCTTCTGAACCCTGCCCTGTCTTATGCCAGCAACATCATCTGACACACTTGAGCCCATTGCTGAAGTCATGGCATCAATCCATCTCACTGGGGATCTTCCTTTGCTGACCCTCAATCTTTCCAAGGGCTTGATGCCCCTTTCCAAGGAATAGCTCTGCCTAGCAACATATCCAGAATATGAAAAAGAAGCTTTGTCATCATTTCCTCCAAAGAGCTCTCTGGCTGTACCCTTTCCAGGAAATATCTGTTGGTTCTTTTGGCAGCCCATGGTATATTGAGTACTCTTTTCAGCACAACAACTCAAAGATATTCTTTTATTATCCTTATTCATTGTCTAGCTCTCTGATGTGTAGCAGGTGATGGAGAAGACCATGGCATGAAGCAGGCACATCGTAGTTTTCACACAGATGTCATTCCTCTTCAGTATTTTGGATAGGTTTCTGACATCAGACTTGCCAAATACACTATATCTCCTGATTTCTTGACAGCTGGTACAAACAAAATTAAATCATTGACAGCTTCAGTCTTTTCTCTATCTATTGTAACATTGACTGTTGGGCCTGTGTTGAGGATCTTTGTCTTTTTTATGTTGAGAAGTAATCCATATAGAGGATTGACTGGAGTCCTTAATCTTCTACAACAAGTGTTTCATATCCTCCTCACTTTTATCAAGCAAAATTGTATCATTGGCATAATGTAGGTTATTGAAGAGTCTTCTTCTAATTCTGATGCCACATTCTTCTTCATAGAGTTTGGGTTCATGACTTTTTGGCGCAACATACAGATTGAATGGATATGGAGAAAGGACGCCACTCTGATGTACATTCTTCCTAATCTTAAACCATGCAGTGTTCCCTTGCTTTGCACACACAACAGAATCTTGGTTTAGATATAGATTTATCATGAGCACAATTAAATGTTTTGGGATTCCCATTCTTCTCAATGTTGGCTATAATTTGTTATGATCCACACAGTCAAATGTATAGGCATAGATAATAAAACACAAATATACGTTCTTCAAGTATTCTCTAATTTCGGCAATGATATCCCTGGTGTTGCGGCTTCTCTAAAAGCAGCTTGTACTTCTCGTAGTTCCCTGTCAGTGTACTTGTCTAGAGTCTTCTGAAAGATCATCAACAGTATTTTGCTTTCATGAGATATTAATTATATTTTCAAGCAGTTTCCACATTCTGTTGGATCACCTTTCTTGGGAATGAGGACAAACATAGACCTCTTCCGGTTAGTTGGTTCTCCAAATTTCCTGCCATAAACTGGTGAGCACATCTAGGGATGTACCTGTTAGTTCAAACATGTCAATTAATATTCCATCTATTCTCGGGGCCTTATTTTTTATCAAGGTCTTCAATGCTACTTGAACTTCATCTTTCATTACCATTGGCCCTTGCTTATACAGTACTTCATGACTTTTTTACATGTCAATAAATTCTTTTTGGTACAGTGATTCTGTGTATTCCTTGAATCTTCTTTTGATGGTATCTGGATCATTCAAGATTGTACTCACAGCATCTTTCAGTATTGCAACTTGAGGCTTGCATTTGTTCTTCAGTTCATTTAGTTAGAGAAATGCTGAGTGAGTCCTTCCCTTTTTATTTCCTGACTCTAGTTCTTTGCACATTTCATTAAAATATTTTGCTTTATCCTCACAAGATGTCTTTTAAAATTTTGAAATTTTATGTTCAGCTTTTTTACCTTGACATCTTTTCCTTAAGCATCTCTTCCTTTTGTTTTGGTTTCTTGATGCTCTTATGCAAATGTCATGGTCTCTTCTGACTTCCATTTGGGTTTTTACTTTCTTTCTCATTCTTTGTACTGATCTCATCATGAGTGATATCTCTGATATCCACGTACGTCTCCTCTAGTCTTCAATCACTGGTGTGCAATGGCTCAAACCTGTTCTTGAGATGATTCTTAAATTTAACTGAGTTAGACTCAAGGACATATTTTGGTTGCTGTGGAGTAGTTTTAATTTTCTTCAGCTTCAATTTGAACATATATATGAGTAATTGATAATCTGTCCCACTATCGGCACCTAGTCTTGTTTTGACTGTAGATAATACTCTTCTCAAAAAAGTCTTTTTGCAAATATAGTCAGTCTGATTACTGTGCAGTCCATCAGGTGAAGTCCATGTGTAAAGTCACCATTTGTAATTTTTTAAATATATAAAATCATCAAGTGCACAAAGCTTCAAAAATCCAATTTCGTCCTCATTTCTGTCGTCAATAGATGCTTTCCTTCTACCACTCCTTCCTCATTGTTTCCAACTTTTGCTTTCAAACTAAAGTTACATGACTTTGAAAACTAAACTCCTAAATCAGACCTATTCTGAATGCCAGAGTCTTTTATCTATTTGCCTGCAAAAAATTCCCCCTCAGACAACCACAACTAAAGTGCATTGTGTCCAAACTAAGCTCATCATCCCCCCCCTCCTTGTTCTCTCAAGTGTTACCATCATTCTCCCAGCTATGTAAGTCAGAGATCATATTTGTGGAAAAAATCACTTGAGAAGATCAATATTAACAGTGAAAACTAGGCCAAGTGCAAATTTAAATTAAAGCTAAAGAAGGTCAAATCAAATCCACAGGAACCAAATTTTGACCTTGAGTCTATCCCATCTGAATTTCAAAACCATCACAGGAACAGGTTTGAGACCTTGAACGCTAATGAGGGTGACCCAACAGAGTGTGAAAATTTTTGCACAATATCATTAATATCACATGTAAGCAAGATTCTGTCAAAAATTATCAAAAGCGACTGGAGCAGCACATCAACAGAGAACTGCCAGAAGTGCATCCTGGGCTGAGAAGAGGCCATGGCACTAGGAATATTATAGCTAATGTTAGATGAAGCTTGGCTGAAAGCACAAAGTACTGGAGGAGTGTCTATCTGTGTTTCATTGACTATGAAAAGTCATTTAGCTGTGTGGATCACAACAAACTGTGGCTAACTCCGAGAAGAATGGGAATCTCAGAAAACTTGATCATGCTATATGGAACCTATAGTTGGACCAGGAGGCAGTCGTCAGAACAGACCAAGGAGAAACATTGCATGATTCAAGATTAGGAAGGATGTATGCCAGGAATGCATCCTATCTTCAAACCTTTTCAATCTATATACAGAACAGATTATCCAGGAGGCTGGGCTCTGTGAGGAGAAATGTGGCATCAGGATTGTAGGAAGACTCATTAACAATCTGCATTATGCAGATGACACTAATCTGTTTGCTGAAACTGAGAAGGACCTGAAGCATTTGCTGCAGAAGGTCAAAGACTGCAGCATTCAGTATGGATTGAAGTTCAAAATTAAGAAAACAAAGATTCTCACCACTGGCCTGATTGATAGCATCATTATGGATCGTGAAGAGATTGAGATTGTTAATAACTTCAATTTGCTTGGCTCCACAATCAACAATTTTGGTTCCAGCAACCAGGAAACCAAAATACAAATTGCACTGGGAAAGTTGGCTGTCAAGGACTTCTCCAGAGTACTGAAGAGCAAGGATGTCAGCCGGGAGACTAAGGTGCACCTGATCCAGACCATAGTCTTTGCAATTGCTTTCTGTGCATCAGAAAGCTGAACAATAACTAGGGATGATAGGAGGAACATTGATGCCTTTGAACTGTGGTGCTGGAAAAGAGTATTGAATATACCATGCACTGCTAGGAGAACAAATATGTTCATCCTAGAGAGAGTGAGACCAGGCTCCTCCTTGGAGACAAAGATTCTGAAGCTTCTTCTGACATACTTTAGACATGTTGCAAGGAGGGATCAGTCCCTGGAGAAGGATGTCATGCTTAGGAGGGTGGAGGGACAGTGCAGGAAAGGAAGAACCTCGATGATATGGGTAGATTCAGTAACTGGAGTAATAGAAGTAGGTATGTTAGAGACAGTGAAATTGTCACAGGATAGAATAAGCTTTAGGACACTTGCACACAGGGTCACTATGAGTCGCAAGTGACTCGATGACACATAACAACACCAACACCAACACCAACAATATTTCATCTACATGCTGAGTAAGTAATGCACAAAATTGTAATATCTTAAAAAGAAAGAGGCATTGTGTTTGGAAAAAGTTCATTAATAACCTGCAGTATGCAGATGGAATAACTTTGCTTGGCAAAAGCAAAGAAGTCTTGAATCACTTACTGATGAAACCATAGCCCTCAGTCTATAGCCCTCTGTATAGATTATACATCAAAAAGAAACGTTTAAAAACTATTCACAACTGCACCAATAAGGAACATTATTGTAACTGAAGAAAGATTGAACATGTCAAGGATTTCATTATACTGGAATCCACAGTCAATAATCTTGGAAGCAGCAGTAAAA
The DNA here is from genome assembly GCF_000299155.1 of Elephantulus edwardii. Classification (NCBI taxonomy): domain Eukaryota; kingdom Metazoa; phylum Chordata; class Mammalia; order Macroscelidea; family Macroscelididae; genus Elephantulus; species Elephantulus edwardii. The sequence continues at coordinate 279,453 of NW_006399880.1, read as the reverse complement.
AACCAAACCAAAACAAAACAAAAACCCACCACCAACAAAATAACCAAAACCAAAAAACCAAACCAAGCAAAGCCACAAAAGCCATAAAGTGTCTATTACACTGAACAAATCTATTGCCAAGAACTTTCTTAAATACTCAACAGCAAGAACGTCACTTTGAAAGTTAAGATTCACCTGACTCAAACCATGATGCTCACAGTTGCCTCATTTACATGTACATGTTGAACAGTGAATAAGGAAGACTAAATAAAAATTAATGACTTTAAACTTTAATGTTGGAGAAGAATATTGAATATACCATGGGTTTGAAATAAAGTCAAAATCAAACAATAACAAACAAATGAAAATACCCCTCAGATGCCCCAGAGAAACAAATCTGTCTTCGAAGAAATGTAGCCTGAATACTCTTTAGAATCATGGATAATGAGACTTCATTTTACATACTTTGAGCATCATAAGGGACCAGTTCCTGACAACAATGTTATACTTAATGAAGCAGAAGATCAGCAAAAAAGAGGAATACTCTCTGTGAGATTAATTGACACAGTGGTTGCAACATTGGACACAGCACACAAGGCATGATGAGAAAGCCTCATGACTGGGCCGTGCTTTATTTTATATAAGGGCCACTATGACTTGGTACCAATTCAATGACAACTAACTAACAATGACAGTGATAATCAAGAACTGTTTGGAGAAAAAGACTACTTTTGTTCAAGTTGTCAAGGATTTTGTTTCACATGGATTCACAATTAAGGCCCATAGAAACATCAATCCAGAAAGCAAATGATTAGAAAGATCCTGTGCAAAAAACAACGCATATGAACTTTGTAAGTAAACCAGCATAAAATTAAAATTTTATTTATTTTTTTTAAAAGAAATCAGTGATGTATTTCCCTGGGCAAATCTGCTATAAAGATTTCTTGAAATGTATAAAAGCAAAGATATAATTTTGAAGGCTAATTATCACCTGACCCAAAATAAGATATTTTCCATTTCTTTATATGCATGTGGAAGCTGAACAACTGAAGAAGGAAGAATGAAAAAAAAAAGATGCACATAAATTACTGTGTTGATGAAACATGCTGAATGGACTTCCAGAAATGTGCACAAGTCTGTCTTGGAAGTATCAGTCAGAAAATCCTTAATAAGGAGATGGTAAGACTTCATGGTATGAAATATGGCCATGTTATCAGGAGGGACCAGTTTTTGTAAAAGGAAATTTTTGTCGTTGTTAGGTGTGTAGAGTTGAGTATGACTCATAGTGAACTTATGAACAACAGATTTAGATCCTATCCTATCCTGGGCCATCCTTATAATCTCTGATATGCTTGAGTTCATAGCTGCAGTCACCCGGTCAATCCATCTTGTTGGAGTCTTCCTCTATTGTGCCAACTCTTCACCTTTCCAAGCATGATATTCTTTCCAAAGAATGAGCACTCCTAGAAACATGCCCACAATATGTGAGCTGAAGTGTTGCCATCCTTGCCTCTAAAGAGCTCTTCAGATGCACTTTTTTGAAGCCACATCTGTTTGGAATTTTGGCAACCCATGGGATAGTCAGTGCTTTTCTTGGGAAAGTAGATGATAAGTGAAAAAGAAGATTCTTATTGGGATAAACTGACATACTGGATCTAATAATAAGGTCAAGAATAGTAGTGATTATATGAATGGCACATGATCAGACAGTGTTTTGTTGGATATAAATTTCTAGGGACGTTATTGCCAATCTCAGAGGGATCTTGGCAAAAAGCAGAGAGTACCAGAAGAATGTCTATCTGTGTTTCAGTGACTATGCAGACATTTGACTGTCTGGACCATAATAAATAGTGGCTAACTTTGAGGAAAATGGGACTCTCAGACCACTTGATCATGCTTATATGAAACCTATACTTGGACCAAGAAGCAGTCCTCAGAACAGAGCAAGGAAGTACTGCATGGTTCAAAATCAGGAAAGGAATGTGTCAGGAATGCATCCTGTCTCCATACTTTTTGATCTGTATGCATTCAGGAAGCAGGGTTTTATGAGGAGAAGTGTGGCATTAGAATTGGAGGAACAATCTACAATATGCAGGTGACATAACCCTGCTTGCTGAAACTGAGGGAGACCTGAAGCACTTGCTGCAAAAGGTCAAGGACTGTAGTCTTCAATATGGATTGAAGCCCAACATCAAGAAGACAAAGGTTCTCAACACTGGGCCAATTAGCAGCACCATATTAGATGGAGAGGAGATTGAGGTTGTTAGCAATTATAGCTTGATCGATCCACAATCAACACTCTAAACACCAGCAGTCAGGAAATCAAAAGACAAGTTGCATTGGGAAAATATGCTGTCATCGACCTCTCCAGAGTGCTGAAGAGCAATGGTGTCTGTCTAGATACAAAGGTGCGCCTAATCCAGGCCATGGTCTTCTCCATTACTTGTTATGCTTTGGAGAGTTGGACAATGACTAAAGATGACAGAAGAAGAATAGATATTTTTGAGTTGTGGTGCTGGAGAAGAGTCTTGAACATACCATGCATTGCCAAGAAAACAAATAGATCTGTCTTGGAGAGGGTGAAGCCAGGTCTTTCCCTGGAGGCTAGAATTTTGCAGCTCTGTCTCACTTACTTTGGGCACATGGCCAGGAGAGATCGGTCCTTAGAAAAGGACATCATACTCAGAAGGGTGGACCGACAGTGTAGGAGAGGGAGATTGAGGATGAGATGGATTGATGCAGTAACTGGGGCGTTGGGGTTTGGTGTGTCGGAGTTAGTGAGACTGGCTCAGGACAGGGAAGGGTTCAGAGCTGCTGTACATAGGGTCGCTCTATATCACAAGCTACTCAATGGCATATACAAACAATAACATATTATGGCACGTTTAGGAGCAGGTGTGGCAACTACTTCCTAAATAACATGTCTCTGGAAACTCCATAAACTCTTATAAATATTGACAGTTGTAGAGAGGCTTCAGCCCTTTTGTTCATAGGGTTGTTATAAGTTGTGCTCCACTCAAAGACAATCAACAACAATAATGAAGAAATATAAGGCATTATTGAGATTTTTTCCATGTTTTGATGGCTTAATGCTAAGGAGTTAAGCTGCCAACCCAAAGACAGGTAGTTCAAATCCACCAGATGGACAATTTCCTGCTGTGTGATTTGTAACCTCTGAAAACCAGCTGGAGGATTAGCTGTATGTTGGTTCCAAATTGATGGCAAATAATAACACAGTATTAACGACCTAAATTTTATGTATAGGATAAACAAATAGTGAACAAAAATATAATCTCTCTATTGTCAAGCTAAGTTTCTTATCAGAAAATAGTATCTGATGTTGTACAGGGTGACACATTTATTCCTAGAGGAAAAATTGGTCTATTCATTCCACTAATATTCACTGAGATGAAAAACTCCACCAACTGAGATCAACAATATCCCACCTTCCATAGCAACCATGATACCAACTTGTATATTATTGAGGAATATTGAGAAGAAATGGCTATGAATCATGTCTTCAAGATGTTTCCTTTTTAGAAAGAAACAAAACCATATTGCTTTCTAATTTTTATTGAAAATGTTTATGCATATGTTATCAAAAATAATGTAGATCACAGGCTGATTGAGGGATCCTGGGAAGGATCCAGGAAGTAGTTGACTTTGCACTGAGATGGTTGTGATGTGGAAATTCAGAATGGGCAATGGGAAAGGAAACCCCACAAATTAAGGAAGTCTACTTAAGGAGCTTTAGAAGCATGCCAAATTAGTTGTATCTAAGATGATTAGTCAAATAGAAAAAAAAGATGATGAACATTTTAGATTTAAAGTGAATATAACAGGTCTAATAGAAGGTGTGGTCACACCCTTCTCAGCTGTTGGAGCAATCCTAAACAGTGATTGTTGCCACTAAAAGTTTTATATTTGCTTTCTGACTTTTGCCAGTGCCATTCTGTGTCTTTCTCATTTGACCTGACATTCAGTTTCATAACCCTCATTATGAAATTGCTAGGTGAATTTAATAATACTTACCTTACCTCTCAGGGGTGTCATGGAGTATAAATGAATACATCCTAGGCAAAGCATTAATTAGGTTCTTCAGGTAAAAGGTGCTCAGTAAGTGAAAATGCAAATGGTATTATGAGTTTCCCCCCTTCTCTGTCATCCTGGGAAGCAGAAATGATGTTTACACAGCCATGCAAACCATCTTCTTCAGCACCTAACCTTGTGGGAGGATAAAAATATATTCAGTAATAACGGGTGAGCTGGGTTTCAAGTACCGAAACAGAATCTGCCCATTGACTGGTCCCCAGAGGTAAGTAACTTGTGAACTATTTTCTCTTCATCAACAGAAGAAGTGATCCCTGAAAAGAACATTCTTAGGAAGTAGAGAACTGTTTATTCTTGCTGATTGACAGCAATATGATCTGGCCTGTAGTGCTGCTTCTCTTTGTTTGTTTTGTGGAGGTTCACAGGAAAACAAAAAGGAAACACGGCCTCCTTTTCTACTTGGCCCTGTGTGGCCTTGCAAAAGTCTATTTGAGTGGCTGTTTTGAGATGGAAGCTTTCCCTTTATCTCCGTGAGGGAATATTGGGAGACAATTCTCTATGGATCTTGCATTTCTGCCTATCTTCTGAGCAAAAGACAAAGGTGGCCTTTGTCCAGGACCACCTTTTCAAGGATGTTTCTTTATCAAATGACCTTGAAAGATAGAGAAAAGAGTTCCCTCTGAGGCAGGTGAACCATTTCTTTCCTCAACAGTGTAATAAAGATAACATCTTACTCTGGGAACAAGGGTAGGGAGGTTTGCTACCAGCTTTCTTTAAAGACAGGGCATTCCTAAGATTGGAATTCCTCAGCTGTATTACACACACATTGTGTTTGCTCTATCCATCTTGGCTCACCTAAGCATTGCCTGAGACTTGAGCAGGAGAAAAAGAACTGATACTGACTTGAAGCTCATACTGCCTGCTGTGCAGTAAGCAATGTACTCCATTGTCTCTGACCCAGGAATTGTGTGTCTTCTGCCAATGTCCACGAAACTGTGGTGGGCTAAATTGTTAACTGATAAGGATCTCAGGCCCTTCCAATTTCTTGACTCAGACTTTCTATTTTTTTTTTTTAAATCCTAACAAAGAATTCTAAATGCTTTCACATCTATATTACTCCTTTGCTTTTTTTCTCTCAAAACGGTGGGAACAGTGCCTTGTTTTAAATCAGTGTCTTGTTACGGAGCCCTGGGAGAGGCAACAGACTAGCCTCCTCACTGCTTTCTTGCCTCTGGTCTCTTCCCCCTTCATTCATATCCCGCACAGTTGCCAGGCTCAAGGCCCTAGAGCATAGCTTTGAACACATCACTCCCTCACTCTGAAGTGTCTACCAGTTCCCCATTGCCAGAGCGAATTATAAACTCCTCAGACAAAATGAATGTATTCTATAGCCCAGGCTTAATGTCTATATCTAGTGTTCAACTTCCATTTCCCTCTTAGCACTCTGTTCTAGAATCAAACCAAACTACCTCTGTCCCCCAAACACAGTTGGCGATTCCCTACTGGATGTCTTACTTCCTTTTGTTTTCTTTGTCTGAAATATTTGTTTCACTTTTTATTTCCACTCCTGAAATTCTATCATTCTTTCATTGTCCTTGTTTGTCCTGGAGTTAATTCCAACTTATAGTGACCTTAAAACTGCTCGATAGGGGTTCCTAGGCCTTAATGTTTATAGGAGCAATTTGCCATGTTTTGTTTGTTTGTTTGTTTTCAGCAGAGTCACTGGTGATATTGTGCTATGGACATTTTTATTAACAGTCAAGCACTGAAACATTGTGCTTCCAATGTTCTTTCTTCATCTGTACTTAAATAATTCAGTTCTTTAAGGTGTCTTCTCAATAGCTATCCTGACCAGTATTATAATTTCCATATACTATTTTTTCTCATTAGATTTTATGCTACATTAACCAATACTTGTCTTAACTTCACTTGAAAGAAAAGATCACGTCTTTGTTACACCTTCTCATGCTTATTATTGCTGTTGAGTCAGCTCTGACTCATAATGCCCTTGAGTACAATAGGATAAAACACTAATGGCCCTTTACCTTCTTCACAACCATTGGTCTACTCAAGGCCATCACCATGGCCCCTGTGTATTTTGTTGTTCTTGTTAGATGTCATTGAGTATGACTCATAGTAACCCTAAGAACAACAGATTTGATCCCTGTCCTATGCTGTGCCATCCTCAAAATCTCTAGGCGCTACATCTAATAATATAACTCTCCATGTTTCCCTATTACTCATAGGGTTTTCAGAGGCCTCCTATTTCAGAAGAGAATGGTCAATTATTCTTCCTGTCTACTTTGTTCTGGAAGCTCTACTAAACCCTGTCCACTGTGTGTTTAAGTGCCTTCTAACCTAGGTCATTCACCTTTCAGTAATATCAGCAGTATTCTGGTATAAACCAGAAGGTTTTCAATGACTAATTTTCAGAAGTAGAGTGCTCATACTTTCTTTGTAGTAGACTTCAATCTAAAAGCCTTGCTGAAACCCGACTGCCACGGGCGACCTGGATGGTGTTTATAATTGTTGTTGTTGTTAAGTGCTGTTGAGTTGTAGACGACTCATAACGACCGTATGAATGAACAAAAGACCTGAACATTTGTATAACTTTCATCCTTCCTCCAGGTTCATAGAGTTTCCAGAGGCAAGCTATTTCAGAAGTGGATGTCACTCCTGCTTCCAAGATTGTTTTACAGGGAGCTCCATCAAACACTGTCCACTATGTATAACCATTATTGCATTTGACACACCAGTGTCAACTGTGACACAGCAACCACAAGTTACCTCTGTACAGCAAGTGAACAGGCCAGGGCTATACGACCTAGAATAATGTTCAACCAAAAACAATTAAAAACAGGCTAGTGATATATTTTCCAGTAGCATAACAACCTACAAACCACCAAGGCAAACTAATGTAGGGAGAATTGTCTATTGTTATTGTTGTTGTTGTTGTATGATATCTAGGTGAAACCCAGTCATAGCTGACCCTCAGTGGGTTTTCAGAAGCAGTAAATAGTATAGGGATTGTTCATCTTTCTCTTAAGAAGCAGGTGGTAGATTTGAACTGTGTACCTTTGGGTTGGCATCGCAACAACTTACCACTAGGTCACACTAACTCCTATGTGGAGCTAGTCAGGGTAGAAATTGAGAAAACATCAATAATTATAATTAATTAATTAAAAATATAATATAATAAAAAGAATAATTATAGTAAACAGTTAAAATAATTATGGATGAAGAAAGAACTTTGGAAGCACAATGGTTCAGTGCTAGGCTGCTAATCAAAAAGTCAGTTACCAGTGACTCTCTTGCTAACTGTAGTTGTTAAGGGCCATGGAGTCAATTATGTCTCATGGTGACCCCATGAACAACAGATCTAAGCTCTCTCATATCCTGCACCATCCTTATAATCCCTGATACATTTGAGACCATTGCTGCTGAGACTGCACCAGTCTCAATGAGGTCTTTCTCTCTTTTGCTGACTCTCCACCTTTCTAAGCTTGATATCCTTCACCAAGGAGTAGTCTCTCCTAACAACATGTCTGATATATGTAAGACAAAGTTTCACCAGTTTTACCTCTAAGGAGCATTCTGGTTTCACTCTGTCCAACATATACTTGCTTTTCCTTTTGGTAGTCCATGGGATATTCTGCACACTTCTCCAATACCACAACTGAAATATATTGATTCTTCTACTTTCATTCTTGTTCATTGCTCAGCTCCCAAATGAATAGTGGGTCATTAGAAAGACTGTGGCCTCAATCAGGTGCCTTAGTTTCTAGACTAACATCATTGCTCTTCAGGACTTTTGAGAGATCCCTCACAGCAGACTTTCTCAAGATTATATGTCTCTTAAACTCTGACTACTGGTACTCAAGAGATTCTGCGTATTAGTTCCTATTATGAGGCAGAATCAGTCCTAGGGAAAGGACATCAGACTTGGAAAACGGACTCTTTGAAGGGAAGAAGACTCTTACGGAGATAGATTGAGTGATTGTTGGGGTTAAACATGGCAGAGATTGTGAGCACGGCACAAAGAGTTTCTTTTGATATACACCAGGTGGCTCAAAGTCAGAGCTGACTTATGAGCATCTAACAATGATAGCAAAAACAAATAGGCACTCAACAAGTGAAAATGGATTAGTATTCGCTAGATCACTGAAGTTCATAGAGTTAAAGAGATTTGTACAAGGATACGTGACAAGTTACTGAGAAAATGCTTGGATAAGAGTTATTAATTTGACTTTAAGAAAAGATTGTTACTGTTAGAAATACTTCACTGAGAAAGCTGGGTTTGGGCATTACGTTCCTTAAAGAGTTGGCTACCATATTTTAAAAAGAGAGATGCTTTTCGTGTAGATTGGGCACTAAAGTCAAATGAGCATTTCAAAGCCACTGTGTTCTTACTCAAATATTACTTAACTTTTATTTCATCTACAAATTAACAAGACAATGCTGATGAGATGATGTTACGCGTGTGGACAAACACCATGGAAGGAGCAGCTTTCCATGATCTCTAAAGCTGGCCCTGGCCAGGGTTAGTAGCCAGACTCTACCAGACAGTAAATCAAATCCTTACTCTGCCCTACTTGCCTATTGGAGATCAGGATGAAGCAGTTAGAACTGCCTCATGCAAATCCACTGGCCCCTGAGTTGTTGCGGGGTGGGGGTGGGGGGAAGCAGAGAGGGATCACATTATGCTCATCTTTGGAGGGAGAGGAGCCTGACCCTCCTTCAGGAAGTTTCTTCCCTGGCATGTGAAGACTGCCCAATTGTGGTCAGCCCTTCACGACCAAGTGTCTGATGGAGAGGTGAACAGATAATTCTCCCAAAATGGAACCAATAGTATCCTTTGCAACAAGCTGATTTTTTCTTCTTTGTGATATTTTTTATATTAACATTTTTTTAAAAAAGTATTTATATTGATTTGCTTACAAAGTTCATACACACTGCCTTCATTCACATTGTTTCATACAATCATTCTCACTCATTATGTTTTGTAAAATTAATCCCTTTGGACTATGGCCACCATTACTGTTAATCACAAACTAACCCACAGAATGTTAGAGTAGCAGTTTGTCTAGCCCTATTCCCATAAATTAGTGAGGAAAGAAACAGAAGCCCACTTCCTGATTCTCATCCCAATACATCCTTCTCCTCTCCCACCTCAAAACAAAAACAAAACCCAAATCAATTAGAACTCATGTGATTCTTATTGACTTTCCAGTCTTTGAAGAGGATTTCTCATATGGTAGATTTGAACCACTAACTTTTCTGTTAGTAGAGTAACCCATAAATTGCCATATTACTGGAATTCAATCTCCCAACCCAAGGCTATAGTATTTAAGATGACTTTTAAATAATCTAATTGAGATGTCCATGGATAGCAGAACACTAAAGAAATACCCCCAAAACTAGCAGCTGAATTTATCCTTCTCTTCATGGACTGCATTTCCAGAAGAGTAAGAACAAAGAAAAAGACCTTGAAGTAAAGATAATTCATATACTTGTAGGAATGTGTGTGTGTGTGTGTGTGTGTGTGTGGAGGCACACATGTGTGCGTGTGTATGTAAAATAAAGCAGGGCTTCTTGTTATCCATATAAAGACCAGAAAGAGGTGACAGGGACAATATGATAAACTGACTATGCAGACTCATAAAAACTGAAGCAATGCTCTGTGCAGTATTAGGCTTTATTAGGGCAGATCGGGGGAGCTTCTGTTCGTGTCTTGAATCACAATTGGACAGCAGAATCTCTGTCATTAAAATTTGAAGGTAGATAAACAGTAAATATTTCCAGGGATAATTAGTTAGTGCTGGGCAAACCTCAAAGTGTGGGAAGTTCCAGCTCCAGTTGGATCCATGCCATAGAGCTGGGAGTATTTATCTAAAGCTTATCCAAATCATCTGAGCTGCAAAGGTAAGTGCAATTTGGCAGGCACTTATCCACAGTATATGGAATTTAATAATAACAGTAAAAAAATCCCAAACAAACCAACACCCCCCCCAAAAAAAACATCAAAACCAAAATAACCCTCTTAGGAGACATTTCTTATTCTTACAGTGCCACCGGCATGCATGACAGTATCATTCTGCATCCCATCTGGCCATCTGCCTGCCCCTTCAACCTCACCAGTCCTCATTTGCAAATCCAGACAAAAGCAGCAAAGCCTGTGTGAAGACTTAACCTGGTGGAATTTGTTTTCTGGAAGATTCTATATTTTCCCATCTTGGAAACCAAACCAAACCAAACCAAACCAAACCAAACCAAACCCAAAACATGGCTATTTGTTATTGAATATGTAAATTCTAAGTGTATTTACAAATTTTCTTATATTCTTATCCTGGAGAAATTACTTGCGAAGAAAAAGATTTTTGCTCACTAAGTGGCCTTGAGGGAATTCTGGTGGTATAGTCTGTAGGGAGGTGTGCTGCTAACTCAAAGCCTTTCAAATCCATAAACCTTTGTGTGAAAAAAAGACGAGCAATCTCCTCCTGTGCGATTTACAACTTCAGAACCTCTCCAAAGGGTCAGCTATGAGTTGGTTCTGTGTAGAGGGCAATGTATTTGACTTTTTCTAAAGAGGCCTGGAATACAGAAGCCATTTATGTCGTCATCTTCTAAAAGTTTAACCTTGCACAAGTCACTTTAAAACACTAAACCTGAGCTTTCCAAGCAATGAAATAAGGGGATGCATTAAATGACTGTTAAGGTACTCACAAGGAGCCACTATCAGGGTTGCAGTAGCTATTGGGCATTTTACAGTTTGCTTTGTGGAATGGGAAAACATATTAGGAAAGTTGCTATCAAGCAAGCAGAAATTTGCACAGGATGTGGTTACATTACTACTCAGACAACAAACTTCACATTTTCTAAATGCGATACAGAAGTAGAATGACACTTTGATATGAGACTTCTCAAAAAAGCTCCCTGAAGAAAAAATTGGATTTTTCTAGAAGAAAGAGATAGTTTGGGCAGCATTAACTAAAGCACTGAGATGGTGACATGTCAGGTATGACCAAACCAGGATGTACATGGTAGTGGCTTTTCCCGAAGTGCTGATGTTTCCCTAGTATTATTTGTACCAATCATGGTCATAGGTAATTCATGGCTTTTGTATTAAAAATAAAAAATATTTCCGGGTCAATTTTCCTTTAATCCATCTGACTATGGAAGCTAGTAAGACTCATGTTTATGCTAATAAATCTGTTGTTGTTGTTAGATGATGTTGCATTTAGTATGACACATAGTGGCTCTATGAACAATAGACGTAAACCCTGCCCTATCCTGTGCCATCCTCACACTTCCTGACACACTAGAGCCCATCCTATCATGGCAGTTACTGTGTCAATCAGCCTGGTGGAAGATCTTCTACTCCTCTGCTGAACCTCTCTGCCTTTCTAAGAATGATGTCTCTCTCCAAGGTATAGCCCCTCTTAGAAACATGCATAAGATATGTGAGACGGAGCTTTATTATCTTTGCTTCCAAGAAGCACTCTGGTTGTACCTTATCCAAGACATCCTTGTTCTTTTGGCAGTTCATGGGATGTTCCGTACTTTTCTCTAACATTACAGCTCAAAGGCATCCATAATTCTTCTGTAATCTTTATTCATTGTCCAGAATATATATATAAAATCATGACTTGAATCAGACACACCTCAGTCTTCAAACAGACATCATTTCTTCTAAATAATTTGATGAGATCCCCGACTGCAGACTTCCCTATGTAATGCATCTCCTGATTTCCTGCCTGAAGTTGTTGACATTTTCAATCTTTCCTCCATCTATCATACTGTTGCCTTTCAGTCCAGCAGTAAGAGTCTTTGCTTTTTTGTCATTAAGATGCAATCCATATTGAAGGCTGTATTCTTTGATCTCTGCAACAAGTGGTTCAAGTCCTTTTCATTGTCAGCAAGCAAGGGGTTTCATTTACATAACACAGGTTATTAATGACTCTGCCTCCCATCTTGATTCCACATTCTTCTTCATAAAGTTGTTTTGTTTCTCAAATAATTTTCTCAGTATACAAATTGAATAGGTATGGAGATAGAAAGAGAATACAATCCTTAATTTTAAATCATAAGAATCCAAGACCATTTACTTGTGTTCATGTGAAACATATATTCAGACCAGGAGGCAGATGTCAGAACAAAGCAGGGAAACACTATACGGTTCAGAATCCGGAAAGGTGTATGCTAGAGATGCATCCTATCTTAATGTCTTTTCAATCTATATGCATAACTGATTTCAGGAGGTTGGACTCTATGATTAGGAATGTGATATCAGGATTGGAGGAAGACTCATAAACAACCTTCATTATGCAGATGATATACCTTTGCTTTCCCAAACTGAGAAGGGCCTAAAACATTTGCTGTGTAAGTTCAAGGACTGCAGTCTTCAAAAAATGGACATCAAGTAAACAAAGTTTCTCACCACTGGACCAATTGGCATCATTATGGTAGAGAAGAAATTGACATTGTTAACAATTCAGCTTGTTTGGCTTCATGATTAACACTCTAGGCAGCAGCAGTCAGGAAATCAAAAGACAAATTGTATTGGGAAAATCTGCTTTCAAAGACCTTTCCAAATTGCTCCAAGAGCAATGATGTTAGTCTAGAAACTAAGGTGTGCCTGATCCAAACCATGATCATCACAATTATTTGCTATGCAGAGAGCTGGATAATGACTAAGAATAATAGAAAATTGAAGCCTTGAGTTGTGGTACTGGAGAAGAGTTTTGAACATATCACAAACTGCTAAAAGAACAAACATGTGTGTCCTAGAGAGGGTAAAATTGAGCTGATTCTTGGAGGCAAGAATATGGAAACCTTATCTCACATATTTTGGGCATGTTGCCAGGAGGACCAGTCCTTGGAGAAGGACATCATGCTTGGAAGGATGGAGGGACAATGGAAGAGAGGAAGATCCTTATGGGATGAATTGACTCAGAAATGGGCCTACGTGTGTCTGAGAGTGAAATTGGCTTAGGATAGGAAAGAGTTCAGAGCTATTGTACATAGCTCACTATGAGTTGCAGGTGACTTGATGGCACATGACAACAACAACAACAACAGTGTCCCTTTGCTCTGTTTGGACAAAAGCCTCTTGGTCTAGGTCTAGGGTTCTCATGAGCACAATTAAGTGTTCTAATATTCCCATTCTTTTAAATGTTAGCCATAAATTTTTATGATCCACACAGTCAAATATCTTTGCATGGTCAATAAAGCATAGACATTGTTATGATAGTCTTTACTTTCAACCAGGATCCATCTGACATCAACAGTGATATCCCTGGTGCCATGATGTCTTCTAAATTCCCCTTGAACTTCTGGCAGTTTCCTGTCTATGTACTATTCTAGTTGATTATGAAAGACCTTCATCAGTATTTTGCTTGCATATTATATCAATGACATTGTTTGATAATTTCCACAATCTATTGTATCAACTTTCTTGAGAATGGAAACAAATACGAACCACTTCCAATCCTTTGGCCAGAAAGCTGTCCTCCCAATTTCCTGACAGGGCTGCATCTGTTAGTTGAAACAAGTTGATTGGTACCCCATTGATTCCTGGGGCCTTTTATTTCGCCAATGCCTTTAGTGTGGCTTCAGCTTCCTCCTTCATTATCACTAGCTCCTGTTCATATGGTTTTTCATGAAATGTTTCAGTTACCAGTCAATTATTTTTGGTTCAGTGATTGCGTATTCCTGATATCTTCTTTTGATGCTTCTTGGATTATTCAAGATACTGCTTTTAGCATCTTTCAATATTGTGACTTAAGACTTAAATTTGTTTTTCAGTTCTCTCAACTTGAGAAGTTCAAAGCAAGTTCTTGCCTTTTTATTCTCCAATTCCAGCTTTCTGCACATTGCTTTATAATACTTTACTTTGTCTTCTCAAATTATCCTTTGAAATCTTCTGTTCAAGTCTTTTACTTTGCCATATTTTCCTTAATTTTGGCTTTTCAATTCTCTGGTGCAATTTTCAGAGTCTCTTCTGACATCCACTTCAGTTTTTTCTTTCTCCCTGTGTTTGTAGTGACTGTTTCTTCATGGGTGGTGTTCTTGATGTCATCCCTCAACTCCTCTGGTCTTTAATCATTGATTTCAGCCCCAAAACTATTCTTAAAATGATTTTGAAATTCAAGTGGAATAGACTCAAAATCATATTTTGGTTCTCCTTGACTTGTTTCAGTTTTCTTCAGGCTCAATTTGATGTTGCACTTGAATAATTGATGATCTGGTCCATAGTACACCCTGGCCTAGTTTTTTTTTGAGTGCTGATACTGAGCTTCTCCAATGATTTCTTCCACAAATGTAGTCAATCTGCTACCTATGCAGCCCATCTGGTGAGGTCCATCGGTAAATATGCTATTCATGTATTTTAACTTGCACATGACTACTTAATGAGTAATTAAAATAAATCTTTTAAGATCTTTCAATACTTCGCACTATGAATCAGAATTAACAGAGTGGTGGTAAGTTTGGTTTTGAGGCTCAATATCGCGCCCATCTTTTTTTTTTTTTTACATTTTTTAAATTTTTAAATCCAGAAATATCAAGTAACCATGTTTCTTCAATTTAGTGTGTTTGGCTTGCTTTCCTTGTATTTATTTTTTTATTTATTTTGTTATTCTTTCTACTTACAGCAAGTGATACAATCTTTCATTTAAAGTATGATGTGAACTTATAAATAATTTTAAATAGAAACATGAAATTTACATTAAAATACTAAGTACAGGAATCCAGAATTAAGGTTGCATAGAGGAGTGCATTTGGGGTGGGGGAGGGCAGTGTCGGGGTCAAGGGAATTGTATACCAACGAAGAAGTTTATCTTTTGCTTTTCAATGAGAGGAGTGAACTGGGAGGGGATAAAGAAAAAAGAGCAACAATGAATGAATGAAAATCCAAAAATCTCTGTAAATGTCCATTAAAGTTAATAAAATAAAATTAAAAAATATTAAGTACATATCAATGCAAATGATGATAGGGGGACAAATCCAGAATGTTGAGGTATGTTAGAACAAAAATACTCAATTTGGACTTAGGAGGCCAATTTTTTTAAATTCTTTTTTTATTAACATGTTTATCATTCACATAAATTGTATTTTATATACGTACATTGTGTTTTCTATAATCTCTCATTTACTTTATATTTTATACATGTGTATAGTTTCCCCCTTTATAAGCATTAGTAATAACTGCATTCATGAAAGCATGTAAAACAGCTACTTCATGCCTCATACCCTTAAAATCCCCCTTTTGGACAGCCAATTTCTGATTTTCCCATCCCTATCAAACGAGTGCTCTGAAGGGACAGGCATGCTCCTCTTCTTCAGAAGCCTCATAGCATAGATCATCTTCTCTTCATGTGGTTGTGTTCTAGTTAGCTCATTTCTAGCCTTCTGTGGCAAGGTTCAAATTGGTATCAGCTTCAGTCTCAGGAGTTCACATTTCTCTCTGTGTTCTAGACCTCTTGATTACCTCATTCAGCCCTAGTCCCCACTTAGGGCCAAGTCAACAATTTAGAGGTCCTCACGACACCCAGCTCCTCAAGCCAACGACTCTTTCTTGTTCATTCACACTAGGTGGCCATGCTGGGTGGGCAGCCTTGAAGGAACATGTCCAAGCTTAGCCTGTTTCTCTATTGTATTTCTCTCACTTCTCCTGTGGATGCAGGAGATAATTCCGAGTGAGTCTCAAGTCTTGGAAATGGGTTTCCATGAGGAATCCCAACTTTAAACCTATTGTTCTACTTCTAAATTTTGGGAAAGTGAATTTACTCCTCTGATCTTTAGCATTAATATTAATAAAATGAGAATAATTATACTATTATGAGAATGGATGTCAATGTAGGAGAATATGCCTGATCCATAGTAATTCCTCAATCAACAGTGGCTCTTCTCCTTCAAAAATATTTATTGATTTTGATTTCAGGGTTATGCTTGTTTCGTAGAATGACTCTTGAAGTATTCCTTCCCTTTTAATTTTTTAAAAAATAATTTAAGTTGAATTGGTGCTGAATTCTTTCTAGATGTTTGGTAGAATTCAGCTGTGAAGCCATCTGGTCAAGGACTTTTCTTATGGGGAAATCTTTTTATGACCTTTTCAATTTCTTCTCTTGTGACGGGTCTGTTCAAGTGTTCTATATCTGTCCCTGTCAATCTGTGTAAGGGATGTGTTTCAAGGAATTTGTCCATTTCCTCTTGTTGTTGTTGTTATGTGCTGTCAAGTCACCTGCGACTCATAGCGAACCTATTTACAATAGCCCTAAATCCTGCTCTATCCTGTGTCAATCTCATTGTCTCTGACACACCCATCCCGATTACCCCAGTCACTGAATCAATCCATCTTATTGAGGGTCTTCCTTTCCTGCACTGTCCCTGTACTCACCTAAGAATGATGTCCCTCTCCAAGGGCTGGTTCTTCCTTGCAACATGTCAAAAGTATGCCAGACAAAGTTTCAGAATCTTTGCCTCCAAGGAGCAGCCTGGCTTCACTCTCTCCAGGACAAACCTCTTCATTCACTTAGAAGTCCATGGTATATTCAACACTCTTCTCCAAAACCACAGCCCCAAAGCATCAATTCTCCTTCTATCATCCTAGTCATCGTCCAGCTCTCTAATGCATAGCAAGCAATTGCAAAGACCATGACACGTATCAGACACACATTAGTATTCAGACTGACATCGTTGTTCTTCAGTACTTCAGAGATATCTCTAAC
>NW_006399880.1:252726-261331 GCF_000299155.1 Elephantulus edwardii | reverse complement strand
CACTGTTCGTACATAGAGTTTCCGGAGGCAAGCCATTTTGGAAGTGGATGCTGCTCCTGCTACCCTGAGAAAATGAGAAATAAGGCAAAAACTGAGATTTGTACATCAATGTTCATAGCAGTGATATTCACCATCACAAGAACATGGAAACAGCTCATATGTCCAACCACAATTGAGAAATTATGGTACATTCACACAGTGGAATACTACACAGCATGCGGGAGTAGTGAATTATTATCTAACCTGGGAGGGACTGAAGAGCATTATGCTGAGTGAAATACTCAGCCCCACAAGGACAAATAGTGTATAAAACCATTATTGTAGAATGAATATAAGGATCCAAAGGGTGGGAGATGGTGGAAACAGAGGGATGAGATGTTTAGGGGGAGGAAGGATTAATCATGGAGTTGTACAATTTGATGAGTGGGAGGGTATGGGAAATTGGAAAATCTGTTCTGGAAAACAAAGTATTTGAATTTTGTAAATAAACTAGTATAATAAAAACAAAACAAACCCCACAAAAATATATATACTATTGGGGCCAAAGATGTATGCTTTGGAAGTTTTGTCTATTTCGCTTATGCTGTGATTCCACAAGAGGCAGAAACTTCTTTGCAGCGAAATTTCAGTGGAGCAAACAGCAGACTGTTAAAAATGCTCAGCATGACTGGGTAAAAGGGCATTTCAACAAATAGTTTTGCAACCCAGTCTGGCATATTCTTGACATTGGAATCTTCCTGGCTCTACAATTTTCCTTTCTGAGTGTTAACCTATAGAAAAGAAAACTTATAGAGATGTCTAAATCTAGCTTTTTATTAAGTACTGTATGTGGCCGGTTAACTTACTAGGTTGATTATATATCCTTTGGTCTTTTTTTATTACAAATTATAGAAATGGAATACAGTAGTGCTAACAGTGCTTTTCATTTTTTGTTCATGTAAATTAAAGCAGGACATGATTGGCTGATAGGAATAAATGAGAAAAGCTAAGAAAATGGCTTTATGGCTGAATCCAGGTGCTTTTATGATATTAAGACTGATAAATAATATAAATTTCACCTTAATTTTAATTGTCCACATTCTGTTGAGTCACCTTTCTTGGAAATAGAAACAAATATGGATCTCTTCCAGTTAAGCCAGGCAGCTGTCCTCCAAATTTCCTGGCATTGACTGGTGAGCATGTCCAGGGATACATCTGTTAGTTGAAACATGTCCGTTGGTATCCCACTGATTCCTAAGGCCTTATTTTTCGGCAGTTCACTTAGAGAACTTGACTATTTTAATTCATTACCACTGGTTCTTGTTCACATGGTCAGGGACCTCTTCAAAACACCGAAGAACAAGAAGTCAAGTTTGAAGACTGTGGTTCATCTAATTCAGATGATGATCTTTTTATTCACTTGCTATGCAGCTGAGAACTAGAGAATGAATAAGAATGATAGAAGAAGAATTGATACCGTTGAGTTGTGGTGATGGAGAAAAGTACTACATATCATGGATGGCCAAAAGAAAAAAGAGATACGTCTTGGAGAAAGTGCAGACAGAGTGCTCCGTGCAGGCAAAGATGGTGAAGCTTCATCTCTCATACTTTTAATATGCTGCTAGGAAAGACTGTTATATGGACAGGGATATCACACTTGGAAACTTAGAAGGCCAGAGAAAAAGAGGAAGATTCCTGATGGGATGCATTGACACAATGATGGCAGCAATGGACTCAAGTGTATCAGAGATGACGAGGATGGCACAAGATAAGACAGGATTCAGATCTGCTGTTAATAGTGTCACTCTGATTTGTGCTCCATTCAACAACAACAACAACATAATTGTCGGAGAAGGATAAGCCAGTGCTGTGGTAGACATGTGAGATACTAGAGTGTGGCAGCTTTTCTGTGACTACCTACAGTGGGTCATGGTCATTTCTAATGGTGACAATTCAGCACATACAAAGTTAGTGCAGTGGACATACTAAGAGCTTTTAGAGGATTTAAACTTGAAGAAGAACCTGAAAATGTAAAATCTCATAGAAATATTGATGCCAAGATAATTCCATGTTAATAAGAACTTCAAAACTCCATTACATTAGGCCTTAAAGTGCCAAAGAAAATTAAGCTTCTTCCAGTGACTAGGGATAATAGAAAGAGAATTGATGACTTTGAGCTGTGGTGCTGGAGAAGAGTGTTGACTATACCATGGACTGGTAGGAGAACAAACAGGTTTGTCCTGGAGAAGTTTCATCTCATATATTTTTGGACATGTTGCAAGGAGGACCAGTCCTTGGAGAGGGGACGTCATGCTTGGGAGGGTGGAGGAACAGCGCAAGAGAGGAAGACCGTCAATGAGATGGATTGATTTCATAGTTGGGGTGGTGGGAATGGGTATGCCAGAGAGAGTGAAGATGGCACCATATTCAAAGAGCAGGGTTTAGGGCTGTTGTATATGGGGTCGCTATGAGTCGCAAGCGACTCGATGGCACATAACAACAACAAACTTAATTCTTTAGGCAAAACAATAACAACAACAAACAACCCAAAACTACACACAACTAAGGTTGAGAGAAGGTAATTTCCCAAAGTTCTGCAGAAATTCAGTGGCAGATCTGGAGTAATAGGACATATTTCCTGGGTGCCAATTTAGTATACATTTTCTTCTACCCTCTGCATGCATTAACTTCAGTTGCTGAATCTTACTGCTGTCTTTTTTAGTGGTTTGTGTCTGCTGAGGACTATGATTCCTCTAAAACGGCATATCAGGATCCCAAACTCAACCCTGGAACATAGACCAAGACGAGACATAGGAGTCAGGTAGGTCAGACAATATTGCTGTTGTTATTGCTCCATGTAGTGTCAAGTATGACTCATAGTGACACTATGAGCAATAGATCTGAACCCTGTCCCATCCTGAACCATCCTTATCACACCTTAACACACCTGAGCCACTGCTGCTATCACTATGTCTATCAGTTTCATTGGGGATCTTTCTCTCTTTTGCTGACCCTCCGTCTTTCCAAGCATGATGTTCGCTTCTAAGTAACAGCCTCTTCTAGCAACATGCCAAAATTATATGAGATGAAACTTCTCCATCTCCAAGGAGCACTCTGGCTGCACTTTCTCCAAGACATATCTCTTTGTTCTTTTTGGCAGAGCATGGGATCTTCAGCATTCTTCTCTAATATCACAGTTAAAGGCACTGGTTCTTCTTTTGTTATATGTATTCATTGTCCAGCTCTCTGAAACATAGCAAGTTATTGAAAATGGAGAAAGCTCAGAAGGCAGGAAGGGGTAGGAAAAAGGATGAATGAAAATAAGTAAGACAAGCAAGAAGTGGGAAGAGCGTTGTTACAATGTTGTTATTATGTGCTGTTGAGTCACCTGCTACCCATAGTAACCCTATGTACAGTGACTCTGAACCCTTTCCTGTCCTGAGCCAGTCTCACTATTTCCAACACTCAAACGTCCAAGGCTCCAGCTACTATATCACTCCATCTCATCCTGGGTCTTCCTCTCCTGCACTGTCCCTCCAGTCTTCTGAGCCTGATGTCCTCCTCCAAGGACCAGTCTTTCCCGGCAATGTGGCCAAAGTAAGTGAGACAGAGTTTCAAAATTCTAGCCTCTGAGGAGAAACTTCATTTCATCCTCTCCAGGACATAGCTATCTGTTATCTTAGAAGTCCATTATATGTTCAAGACTCTTCTCCAGCACCACAACTCAAAGGCATAAATTCTTCTGTCATCCTTAGTCATGGTCTAGCTCTCTGATGCATAGCAAATAATTGTGAAGACCATAGTCTGGATTAGGTGCACTTTGCTTTCTAGACTGACATCTTTGCTTTCACCACTCTGGAAAGACCCCTGACAGTAGATTTTCCCAATGCAATTTGTCTTTTGATTTACCGACTGCTGGAGTTAAGAGTGTTGATTATGGAGCTGAACAACCTGTACTTGTTAACAACCTCAATCACTTCTCCATCTATCATGGTTCTGCCAATTGGACCAGTGGTGAGAATCTTATAAAATATGTGTGAATGACTGAATGTAAACCCAATTTGCTCTGTAAACTTTCACTCAAAGCACAATAAGAAGTCTTTTTTTAAAAAAATCAACCTAGAAAATACCTTGAACTGTCCATGAAGTTCTAAATAATCCATCTCTTCATGTGTCTGATTCATCCGGTTTGTCCTTGGGCATTGGAACAGATGGCTTTTTCCTTGGCTGAGCAACACATGAAGTAATTATCTTATGTTTATACCTATTTATACCAAAATACTGCTGTTTCTTTTAGCAATATAATTACATCTTGCTAAGATATTCATCCTAAGAAAGGCATTTAGGGAAAGAAAATGCCTCAGTTTCCAGCAGGTCCATGTCTTTCACCTCATGCTCTGAGAAATGACTAGGAGACCTCTTACCTGTTTCGATTCTCTGTTTCTCTCTATGCACTGTGCATGAGTGATTGGTGAGCAAGGTTGTGTGTCAACTTTGCTACTACCCATAATTCTCTGGTTAGGCAACTGTGATGTAGTCATTCCCTTGGTGAGATTTAATACTATGTAATCAACTCTATGATGACATCTGCTATGAGCTTATTGTCTAATCTCCCTCTCTTGAATTTGTCAGTCTTTAAAGTTAAATGAATCAGAAGCCTCTGCCCTGGTATATGACCCATATGTAAACTTGAAATCTGCCAGACTCTGAAGAAATGAGATACATCTCTGAGCTCTCTACCCATTTGTTTATTATCAAGTTGTGTGTGTGTGTGTGTGTGTGTGTGTGTCTGTGTCTGTGTGTGGTTGTTGTTGTTGTGTACCATTGAGTTGAAATTAACCCATAGCTGACCCTTTGGTGGACTTCAGAGGCTGTTAATCACTTGGGAGGAGATTGTCCATGTTTCTCTAGTGGAGCAGCTGGTAGATTCAAACTGTACACCTTTGGGATTGTAGCACAGCTTCTGGATGGGCAATCTTTCCTGTACTATTCACTGCCTTTGAAACCCTTCAGAGGGTCAACTATTGGTCTGTTCTGACTTGATGTTGTTGTTAGTATGTTCTGTTGAACTGCTTTGACTCCTGTTGTTGCTGCTGTTATTGATAGTGGCCCCATGAACAAAAGGCCTGAAGCCCCTCTACAACTATCAACCTTTATCAAAGTTCATAGAATTTCCAGAGGCATGTTCTTTAGGAAATGGATGCCACTCTTGCTATGAATCCTAGTGATTCTATAAACAATGGCTCTGAATCTTACCCTATCCTGAGCCAATCTCACTGTCTCTGACACAACTGACAAAATGGCCACATTCACTGTGTCAGTCCATCTCATTCACAATCTTCTGCTCCTGTGTTGGCTCTTCACCCTCCCAAGTATGATGTTCTTCTCCAGGGACTGACCCCTCTTAACAACATCCTCAAAGCATGTGAGAAATAATTGCTCCAAGGAGCAACCTGGTTTCATTCTCTCTAGGACAAACCTGTTTGTTCTTTTGGCAGTCCATGATAGGCTCAGTACTCTTCTCCAACATCACAACTCAATGTCACTGATTCTTCTTCTGCCATCTTTATTTGTTGCCCAGTTCTCAGATGCACAGAAAGCAGTTGAGAAGATTATGACCTGTACGAGGTGGACTTGGTCTTTTGATTGACATTATTGCTCTTTAGCTCTCTGAGAGATCCTTGGCACACTTTCAGAGATACTTGACCACAGATTTTCCCAATGTAACTCTTCTTTTGATTTCCTGACTGTTGGTGCCAAGCATGTTAATTGTAGATCCAAGCAAGAGGAAACAGTTAACAATCTCAATCTTTTCTCCATCTATCTATAATGTTGCCTATTGACCTGGTGGTGAGGATTTTTGTTTTCTAATTGGTGAGTTGCAATCCATAATGAAAGCTACAATCCTTGATCTACAGCAAATACTTCAGGTCCTCCTCAGTTTCAGTGAGGAAGTTTGAGTCATCTGTCTTCTAGTTATGATATCACATTCTTCTTCATAAAACCCAGCCTTCCAAACGATGTGTTCAGCATATAGATAGAAATGGTATAGAGAAAGGACACATTTAAGACACTTTTTTTTTCTTTTTTTGAAACCATGCAATGTTCCCTTGCTCTGTTCTTAACAACAACTTCTTGGTCTTGGTCTAGGTCTTGCATGCACAATCAAGTGTTCTGGGATTTCTATTCTTCTCAATGTTAGCCACAATTTATTGTGATCCACAAGGTCAAGTATCTTTGCATAGTCTATAAAATACAAATATACACTCTTCTGTTACTCTGCTTTCAGCCAAGATCTGACATCAGCAGTGATATTACTATTGCTATGTATCCTTTTAAACTCAGCTTATATTTTTCACAGTTCTCTGTAAATGTATTTCTCAAGTTGCTTCTGGATAATATCCCTTCAATTGCTTTCTTCCACAATATTTTCCTTGTATGTGATATTAATGATCTTGCTTGATAATTTCCACATTCTGTTGGATTAACTTTTGGGAATGGAAATATAGATCTCTTTCGGTCAATTGGCTAAGTATCTGTCATCCAGATTTCTTGGCGCCACCTGATGAGCACATTTAGAACTGCCTCTGTTTGTTAAAATGCATCAGTTGGTTTTCTATTAATTCTTGAGGTCTTATTTTTTGTCAATTCCTTAAGAGCAGCTTGAAATTCTTTTATTTTGTTTTTTTATTTTAATGAAAGTTTACAGAGATTTTAATTCATTCATTGTGGCACTTTCCTCCCTGCCCACCTCTCCACTTAAGTTCACTTTTCTCTTTGAAAAGTAAAAAAAAAATAAAGTAAATAAAATAAAAATTCTTTGATTGTTGTACAATTCCTTCCCCCACCCCAATCCACTCCACTATGCAGCTTTCATTCTCTTTGTCATACACCTCAGTAAATATAACAAAATTTAACAGAACAACAAACATCAAATGCTGGCGAGGTTGCAGAGAAACTGGAACCCTTATTCACTGTTGGTGGAAGTGTAAAATGGTACAACCACGATGGAAGGCTATATGGCACTTTCTCAAAAAGTTGGAAATAGTAATAACATTTAACGCAGCAATTCCACTAATGGGAATTTACACTAAAGAAACAGTAACTGCCACCCAAGCAGATATATGCACACTCTTATTTATTGTTGCTTTGTTTGCAATAGTAAAGAGCTGGAAACAACCCAAATGCCCATCAACAAACAAATGTATAGAGAAGCTCTGGTATATTCACTCAATGGAATCCTAAGCAGCATTGAAAAACAAGGAACTTACGAAATATTATGCAAAATGGGTGACCCTGGAGAACATTATGCTGAGTGAAATATCTCAGTCATGAAAGGACAAATATTGCATAGAGCCACTGTTGTAAAATAGGACTGACATCGGGGTTGAGGGAAGACAGAAATGGAGGGGAGGAATGACGTACATTGCATTGAAAGAGATGAGGGACAGAACTGTTTAAAAGGGACATATGAATGAGTATTCTTGTCATTACGGAAGTCCAGAGTAAAGGCTTCATAGAGAAGTGGACCTGGTGGGGAGGGATTGCATAACCATTCATTTATTTTAGCCTCTCTTAGTTGGAGGTTTTTCAGAATGCTTGGAAGACTGTTTTTGTTGTGGATTAGGACTTCAAGAGTTCTTCCAAGCTTTTCTCTAATGAAGTTTATAGTCCTTGATTTAAGTCCTAGGTCCTTGATACACTTTGAGTTGTTTTTGTGTATGGAATGAGGTGTAGATCTTGCTTGAGTTTTCTACAGATAGTTTTTTAATTTTGCCAACACCATTTGTTAAAAAGGCTGTCGTTTCCCCACTTCACTGATTTCATCTCCTCGTCAAAAATCAGCTGATCATAGATAGATGGGCTGATTTCTGGATTCTCTATTCTACTCCATTGATCTATGTGTCTCTTCAGCTAACAGATGCTGCCCTGGATGTACTCACCAAGTTGTGCCAAGAAATCTGGAGAACAACCACTTGGCCAACCGACTGGAAGAGATCTATATTTGTTCCTATCCCACAGAAGGGTGACCCAACTGAGTGTAGAAACTACAGAACGATATCATTGATTTCACATGCAAGCAAGATTCGACTAAAGATTATCCAAAAACAACTGGAACAGCACATCAGCAGAGAATTGCCCGAAGTCCAGGCTGGGTTTAGAAGGGGTCATGGTACTAGGGATATTGTAGCTGGGGTTAGATGGATCTTACCTGAAAGCAGGGAATACCAGAAGAATGTCTACCTGTGTTTCATTGATTATGCCAAGGCATTTGACTGTGTGGATCATAACAAACTGTGGCTGACTCTGAGAAGAATGGGAATGCCAGAACATTTCATCATGCTAATGCGAAACCAAGGGAACACCGCATGGTTCAAAATTGGGAAGGGCGTACACCAGGGATGCATCCTATCTCCATACCTTTTCAACCTATATGCAGAATAGATTATTCGGGAGGCTGGGCTCTATGAGGAGAAAGGTGGGGTCACGATTTCTCGACAATTTATCAACAATCTGCATTCTGCAGATGACACAACCCTGCTTGCTGAAACTGAAGAGGACCTGAAGCACCTGCTGCAAGAGGGTCAAGGACTGCAGCCTACAATATGGATTGAGGCTCAATGTC
>NW_006399880.1:246092-251368 GCF_000299155.1 Elephantulus edwardii | reverse complement strand
ACTCCTTGGAGGCAAGGATTCTGGGGCTTCGTCTGACATACTTTGGGCATGTTGCAAGGAGGGACAGGTCCTTGGAGAGGGACATCATGCTTGGGAGTGTGGAGGGGAAGACCCTCTATGAGATGGTTTGATTCAGTGACTGGGGTAATCGGGATGGGTGTGTCAGAGGCAGTGCAATTGGCACAGGATAGAACAGGGTTTAGGGCTGTTGTGCATAGGGTCGCTATGAGTAGCAAATGACTCGACGGTACATAACAACAAGAACAACATGTGTCTCTCATTGTACCAGTACTACACTGTCTTGACCACCACAGGAGTGTAGTAGGATTCAAAATCAGGGAATGAGATGCCTCCTACCTTCTTTCTCTTTATAAGGAGTGCTTTGCTTATTTGGCACCTCTTTCCATTCCAAATGAAATTGGAAATTGTCTTTTCCAACTTGTTGAAGAATCGAATTGGTATTTGTATTGGGATTGCATTGAACATGTAAATTGCCTTTGATTATATTGCCATTTTCACAATATTGGGTCTTCCTAGCCATGAGCAAGGTATATTATTCCATTTCTCCAGGTCTCTTTTTGTTTCTTGTAGTAATGCTTTATAATTGTATTTTAATAGAGCCTTTGAGCTTCTGCTTATATATATTCCCAAGTATTTAATCTTGTGATTAACTATTGTGAAGGGTCTTGTTTTTCTTAGCTCCAACTCTGTATTCACTTTGTCACTGTAGAAAATCTAATTGATTTTTTTTATGTTGATTTTGTATCCTGCCAGTTTGCTGAATTGGTCAACTATGTCCAATAGTTTTCTTGCTGAGTCTTTAGGTTTTTTTTTAAGTATACTATCATATCATCTGCATAGAGAAGATTTTACCTCCTCTTTGCAAATTTGGTTACCTCTTATTTCCTTTTTTTGCCTTATGGCTATCACTAAGACTTACAATGAAACACTGAATAGGAGAGGTGATAGTGGGCATCTTTGCCTAGTTCCTGCACTCAAAAGGAATGCCTTTAATCTCTCTCCATTGAGAACAATGTTGGCTCTCGGGTGTGCATATATACTTTTTGTTATGTTGAAGAAATTCCTCTCTAATACTATTTTGTTGAGTATTTTAATCAAGAAAGGGCGTTGGATTTTGTCAAAGGCCTTTTCTGCATTAATTGAACATGTAATTGGTAGGATTGTGTGGTTCTTATTTTTGCTTTGTTAATGTGATGAATTACCTTGATTGTTTTTCTTTGTTGAATCATTCTTGCATACCTGTTATGAATCGCACTTGGTCATGGTGAATTATTTCTTTGATGCATCTTTGGATTCTATTGGCCAGAATTTTATTCAGGATTTTTGCATCTATATTCATGAGAGATACTGGCCTGTAATTTTCTATTTTGGTGGTTTCTTTACCTGGCTTTGATATCAAGGATATGTTTGCTTCATAGAATGAGTCTGGAGTATTCTATCTTTTTCTATTTTCTGAAATAGTTTACGTAGAATTGGTGACAGTTCTTCTCTGAATATTTGATAAAATTCACTTGTAAAACCATCTGTTCTGGAGATTTTTTTTGGCTGAAAGTTGTTTTATAACCTTTTCAATTTCTCCTTTTGTAATGGGTGTGTTCAGATATTCAATATAGGTTTGTGTCAGTTTAGGTAAGTTGTGAATCTCTAAATATTTGTCCATTTTCTCTAGGTCTTCATATTTGTTGGAGTATAGTTTTTCCATGATATTCCAATGTTAGTCTTTTTTTAACTTTGTTGGTTCTGTTGCGATGTTGCCTATTTCATCTCTTATTCAGATTATTTGTGTCTTTTTCTTTGTTAGTTTTGCTGGTGGTTTGTCGATTTTATTGACCTTTTCAAAGAACCAACTCCTAGTTTTGTTGAAGGTTTAAATTGTTTTTCAGGTTCCTGTTTAATTTATTTATGCTCTAATTTTTTCAATTTCAATTTTTTTATAGAGTCTCAGGTTTTCGTGCTGTTCTTTTTAAATTTGTTGAAGATGTTGGGTTAGAGAGTTGATGGTCATTTTTTCCTGCCTTTTGATGTGTTTACTTATTACTATAAGTTTCGGTAAGTCATATTTTCATTGTCAATTGTTTCAAGAAACTTTTAAAATTCATTTTTATTTCTTCTAGTACTCACCCATGTTGAAGCAAGGTGTTGTTCAGTTTCGAAATGTATGTGTGGTTTTTCCCCCCCCCTTTTTCTCCTCTTATTACTAAGTCCTAATTTTGTAGCATTGTGGTCTGAGAAGATGCTTTGTGTTATTTCTGTGTTTTTTAGTTTATTGATGCTTACCTTTTGGCCTGTAATATGATCTATTCTGGAGAATGTTCTATGCATTTTGGAGAAGAAGGTGTACTGTTCCTTTTTTGGGTGCATTAGCCTGTAAATATCTATGAGATCAAGTTGTTTTATTGTATGGTTTAATTCTTCAGCATCTTTGTTGAATTTCTTTCTAGTAGTTCTATCTTTTCTTGAGAGTGGTCTATTGAAGTCTCCAACTGCTATAGTATTATTGTCTGTTTCCTTTTTTTCAGTTTTGTTAATGTTTGTTTCATATATTTGGCAGGTCTTTAATTTGATGCATAAACATTTATTATTGTTAGGTGCTCTTTTTCTATTGACCCTTTAAGCATTATGTAGTGACCTTCCTTGTCCTTTGTGATAGCTTTTGCATTGAAATTTATTTAACAGAGATTGATACTGCTACTCCTGCTTTTTTCTGGTTGCCATTTGCTTGGTATATTTTCCCCACCCTTTTATTTTTAGTCTTTCTTTATCTTAAATTTTCAGCACATTTTCTCTTGTAGACTGCACATTGATGGACTTTGTTTTCGTATCCCATCTACTACTCTTTTTCTCTTCAATGGTTCATTTACACCATTCACATTCAGTGTGATTATTGAGATACAAGGTTTTATTGCTGTCTATCATTTTGTTGACTTCTTTTTGGTGTTGTTGATAGTTACTTTGATTCCTGCTGCTTCCTGTGGCACTTCTGTAAGAAGGATATTTCTCAGTGATTCCTGAAATGCTGGTCTTGTTTTTATAAACTCCCTTAGGTTCTGTTTTTCTGAAAATACCTTGATCTCTCCATATTTGATGGACAGTTTTGCTGCATACAGTATATTTTATTTTATTATTTTGTGTGTGTGTGTGTGTGTGTGTGTGTGTGTGTACCATCAAATCGGATCTGACTGGTACAGGAGGAGATTGCCCCTCCTTTTCCAGCAGAGCATCTGGTGGATTTGAACTGCGTATTTCTGGGATTGCAGTGCAGCTTCTTGCCACTAGGCCACCAGAGCTCCCTTGAGTACAGTATTCTTGGTTGACGGTTCTGTTCTTTGAGTATTTTATATATATCATTTCACTATATTCTTGCTCACATGGTTTCTGCTGAAAAATTAGTTCTTAATTTTATCTGCTTTCCTTTATAGGTTGCTCTTTCTTTCTCCCTTGCTGCTTTCAGAATTATCTCCTTATCTTTGGTTCTGGCAAATTTGGCTGTGATGTGCCTTGGTGTTTTTCACTTGTGGTCTATTCAATATGGGATTCACTTAGCTTCTTGAATATATATTCTCTCATTCTTCATTATGCTTGGGAAGTTTTCCTCTAGTAATTCTTCCACAACTTTTTTGGTGCCTTTACTTGCTTCTTCCTGTTCTGGAATTCAGATGATGTACATGTTATTTCTCCTGATAGTGTCCCACATTATTCTTAGGTTTTCTTCTTTTTCCTTCCTTTTTTATTCTTCTTTTCACTCTAGCTGAACAGTAGTGACAATTCTATGTTCTACTTCATTGGTTCTGTGTTCCCTGTCTTCAACTCTGTTAATGTGTCCCTCCATCATGTTGACAGCATCTGAAACAGTGGACCTCATATTTTGTATCATGGTTTCTTGTTTTTTTTTTTTTTAGTACTTGTAATGCCTCTTTTGTTTTATCTGCATTGTTTTGGATTTTTTTTAAGTTCCTCCTGGTTTTTGCTTGCAGTGTCCTATAATTCTTCAAGTTTGTCTTTCACCCATTGGAAATATTCAATCATTGTTCTTTTAAATTCTGTGTCAGAAAGTTTCATCAGACTTTCTGGCTTCAGGAAATCCATTGATACTGTGTCATTTTTTTGGGAGTGATATCTTGCTTTGGGCTTGTGTTAGAAATGAGGTAATCTGCTTCTCTTGTGATATTGCTCTGGAAATATGTTGTTTTCTTTTTTTTTTTGTTTTGTTTTTTTTTGTGCTTGGGGAGATAGCCAGTTCTTGATCTGATGTCCAGAAGAAGGTTGGGCAGGCATGCATGTGCATGCGCATAGGTGAACACACACATGGATGCATGTAGGATGGATGCACATGCAGAAGCACATGGGGACTGGGGAGGACAAGCACGCAGACCTACATTGGGGGAAGTGCGTGTGTGAGGGACCTGAATGGAAAAGCAGGAAACCTTAGGTTTTCCCCTAGAGAACTCAATCTGTCACCCCAGTCAAACTCCAGCTAACTCACTCCCTTTTGCTTAAGGTGAAGGGGTCCCACAATTGGTCCAGCAATCAGCAGTGATCCCCTCCCTAAGTCCCTCACTCAAATTCCTCCGGTCCTGCTTGTTCCTGCCAAGTGGGTCCTGCCGTGACTCCCTGCTGAATTATGCTGCTCCCACTGAGGCTCACTGTTCCCCACTGAGACATGTTGCTCCACTACGAGGCTCCCCAGCTAATTAATTCCTTTATTACCTTTGATTCTTGATCAAATGCTATTTCCTGAAAAGGTCTGTGTCAGTCAATTATTTTTGGTAGAGTGATTCTGTATATTCCTTCCATTTTCTTCTAATGCTTCCTGGACCATTCAATATTTTACCCACAGCATCTTGAAGTATTGCAATTCTATACTTGACTTTGTTTTACAGTTTCTTCAGCTTGAGAAATGCCAAGCAAGCTCTTCCCTTATAATTTTCTGCCTCCAGCTCTTTGCACATTTCCTTATACTAGCTTTGTCTTCATAAGCTGCCCTTTAAAGTCTTATGTAAACGTTTCAATTCCTCATTTTTTTCCCTTGTGAGACATATATGCTGTTGTTTATATATATAGTTGGTATGTGTTTGTTGTCACTGCTGTTTATCATCAAGTAGAAAATAACTCATAGCTGACCTTCGAGTTGATTTTTAGAGACAGTAAACTACATAATGAGATTGCCCATTTTCTCCCTCAGAGTAGTTAGAGGATTCCAGCAACATGTCTTTGTGTCAGCAGTGCAACTGCTTATCACCAGAGCTCACTTCTGA
>NW_006399880.1:242919-245992 GCF_000299155.1 Elephantulus edwardii | reverse complement strand
ATATGACTCTATAAATATATTATACTTAGTGTATTTTACATATAGTATATGATGTGTCAAATGTGATGATGGTTACCCATGGTGGACAGTGTTTGATGGAGCTTCCCAATTAAAATAAGTGTGGAAGCAGGAGTAGCATCCA
The DNA here is from genome assembly GCF_000299155.1 of Elephantulus edwardii. NCBI lineage: Eukaryota > Metazoa > Chordata > Mammalia > Macroscelidea > Macroscelididae > Elephantulus > Elephantulus edwardii. The sequence goes on along the minus strand of NW_006399880.1, from coordinate 245,850 downwards.
CTTCCAAAATAGCTTGCCTCCAGAAACTCTATGAACGTGGAGAAATGATGAAAGTTATACAAGTGTTCAGGTCTTTCGTTCATAGGGTTGCTATGAGTCATCTACAACTTTAAGGCACTTAACAACAACAACAACAACAACATATGATACCTATAGTATATTATACATATACTATATGATACATATTGGAAACAGGAGTGGCATCCACTTCCTTAATAACATGTCTCCAGAAACTCCACGAACTTTGATAAATGTCAATAGTTGTAGAGGGGCTTCAGGCCTTTTGTTCATAAGTTCACTCTAAGCCATGCTCAACTCGAATGCAATCAACAACAATAACAACATATGATACGTATAGTATATGATACATATACTGTATGGTGTTGTTGTTGTTTTTGTTTACCATCGGGTTGAAATCAACCCATAGCTGACCTTCCCACAGATTTCAGAGGCAGTTAATCGCTTGGGTGTCCTTGAACCATACGCACCTTCAGAATTACAGAGCAGCTTTTTGCCTCTAGGCCACCGGAGCTCCCCATATACAGTATAGTATATCTAATATAGTATATCTAGTATACTGTATCTAGTACAGTATATCTAGTATAGTATAGTATGTCTAGTATAGTATAGCTAGTATAGTACATCTAGTATAGTATATCTAGGATTATAGATATAGCAATATAGATAGTAATATAGATAGTTATACATATAGTTGTTTTGTTGTGCACTGTAGAGTCTGAATCAACCCATAGCTGACCCTTCAGCTGGTTTTCAGAGGCAGTTAATTATGCAGGAGGAGATTGCCCATCATTCACATGAAGAGCAACTGGTGAATTCAAACCACATATCTTTGAGATTGCAACACAGCTTCTTGGGGAGGATATATATATATATATATATGGTTTTGTTTTGCTAGAGAACTCAATTTAGTCTGCCAATAAAGAGTACACATTCAATGTATATTATGTATAAATATGGTAGAATATAAACGTTAAGAAAATCTAAACCATCTCAATTTCCAGAACACTTATTTTTTAATTATGATTTTAATAAAAGTTTACAGAAACGTTGGGTTTTAATTTATTCATTGTTGCATATTTTTCTCCCTAAGCCCCACCCAGGTCACTTAAAAAAAAAAACCACAACACAATATTCATTTATTGTTGCACAATTTCCATAGCACTTTTAGAAAGGTTGGGGTATGTATGTAAAACAAAACATTCAGCATTTCAGTATTTTTATATGCATAGTTCAGTGACATTATGTTTGTCAAATTCATCCATCACCACTATCCATTTCCAAATTGTTCTCTCACCTTCAACTGAAGCTCACAGCACTTTATATCTTTTTATTATTATTTCAATGAAAGTTTACAAAGCAAATTCTTTTGCATTCGATCACTACATTTTGTTTTATACCATTAACTTACATTTTGCGTTAGACCGTTAATTTAATTGTGCTGCTACCTACAATGTAAGGGTACTCTGGTGTCTTAGTGGTAAGGAATTGTACTGGCACAGGAAAGGTACATGGTTCAAATCCACTAGCTGCTCCATGGGAGAAAGATGGATAATCTCCTTCTATATGATTTACTGCCTCTAAAAATGCACTAGTGGGTTAGCTATGAATTGATTCTCATAATATCCAACTACAACAACAACCTACAATGTAAGCACACTCTTTTCACTTCTTTATGATTTTTGTTTCCATTAGTCCTGCTATCTTCCCCCTTCCTGCCCTCTGAGTTTCACCCTGGGCGCATTTGTCCCTTTTGACAGCATGCTGATTACTCTTAGGGATGAGTGCTTCCCTGCTGTTACTACTCATCTCATGGTCCTGTCTACTGTTTGGCTGAAAATGAAACCATGGAGATGAGTTTTATTCCATGATATAAGGATGACTGAAGGCCATCATATTGGATTCCATCAGTCTCTACTGGACCAATAAGGCTGGCGAGTTTGTGTGTTTAAGTTTTTTTCCACATTTCCTCCATTCCATCGAGGCTTTTCCTTTCTTCCTTTTTGATCTCTTTTAGAGAATCAGTGGTTGCAGCTTATTTCTGGCCCCAGAGTTGTGGAGTTTGAGGTTATCTGATCCTTAAGTCCTATGCATTAATTGTTTCTGTGCATTTTTCCCCTTTGTTCTACCCTGTTCCAGACAAGAAGAGACTGATAGTTTGTACCTTAGATGGGTGCTCAAGACCTTTAAAACCCAATTACCAGTCAGCAAATTAGGATGTACACCATTTTCTCTTATAACTCTTTAGTTGTTTGAGGTTGATGTCCAAGAAGAAATCCATTTTTTATTCTAATTTAATGTTTAATTTTCTCCTTAGTATTCATTTTTACTATCCTATCTTTTGTATTTCCCCCCCTCTTGCATCTGTTTGTTTTTATTCCTGTTTTATACTATAGGAAGCTCTGGAGGTTTAGAGAGTAAGAAGTTATGGTTCCAACTCATGGCCAACACGTCAAGTCCACTAGCTGCTTGAATCTCCTTCTGAGTAACTTATAGCCTCTGAAAACCTGCTGGAGAGTCAACTTGATGTTGGTTTCAACTTAATGGTAATGAGTGAGTTTTATCTTTATAATGTACCTTGAAATGGTTTGTCTTGAATTGCATATCTTTTATCTTCATGCACATATCATAAAATGCTGGAAGCATAGCCCACATCCAATAAATACTAATACCGTGATGTATTATTGAAGGCCTTATTTTTAGGAAAGATAGTGAGTTTTGGACTCTGTAAGTCTTGGGTTACAGTTTTAACTTCTCTACATATTTAGCTATGCAGATAGTGCTCTAAGATTTCATTTTCTGAGCTGTTGTTGTTGTTATGTGCCGTCGAGTCCTTTCCAACTCATAGCAACCCTATGCACAACAGCCCTAAACCCTGCTCTATTCTGCGCCAACCGCACTGCCTCTGACACA
>NW_006399880.1:216843-240325 GCF_000299155.1 Elephantulus edwardii | reverse complement strand
CATGTACCAATCACTAGGGTCTGCTTACAACTGTTCCTCCTCCTTTGTATTTCCATACTTGATAGTTCTACCTAAGTTGCCCTTTCTGTTAATCTGCGTGTGTTCTGTTGTGCATAGGGTTTTCAGAGGCCTGCTATTTCAGAAGTGGGTGGCCAATCCTTCTTCCTAGTCTGTATTTTCTGAAGGGATACTGCTGCTTCTGAGCTGAGTAAATGAAAAATTAATACTGTTTTTGTTATTTGCCGTGGAGTTGACTACAACTCTTAGCAACCCTATGAACAAAGGCTCTGAACCTTGCCCTATTCTTAGTCAACTTCATTGTCTGACTCACCAGACTACATTGACACAGTCACTGTGTCAGTCCATCTCATCCAGGGTCTTCCTCTCCTGAGCTGCTGCTCCTCTACCCTTCCAAGCATGATGTCCTTCTCCAAGAACTGCTTCCTCCTAGCAACATGCTCAAAGAATATAGAGTTCCAAAATCCCTGCTTCTAAGATTTTTTTTTATACTTCAAGATCTTTACCTCTAAAGAAAAATTAATATATATCTTTCCATTTTTGTGAGGACTAGACATACTCTATTAGGATATCAGGGTGTAGGCTTAGTGCCTGGTACATGGAAATGCTAAATGATAGGCAGACATGTTCATATCACCATTGCTAATTGTATTGAAAGAAGCATATTTTTCTCTCTTGTATTTTGATGTTTCCCTTAAGTGCTTACATCGCACTCCAGGGCTTTGGGGTTCTGGTGTTCTTGGTGTCACTTATTACTTTTATTGGGGAAAACTCACCAATTAGCTTAGCCCCCTTAGCTAACTCATTTGACTTCTTGGGGCCTCAGTTTCATCACCTGTCACATAGTGTTGCTAATTCTTCCTCTTTCCACCAGCCATGACTTCTATGAGATTCACATGAAAACACATACATGGAATTCCTTTGAAAATATGAGTTAGCCAGGGTCAGTTATTCAGAAACACAAAAGAGGTAATGCATGTTGAAAGCAGGCTATGACATCCACCTTTGTTATCTGGTGCGGCCACCACAGAAATAACACAAAGAGGTGGCTTTGACAAACAGATTTATTTTCTCACAGTTTTTGAAACAAGAAATCTGAATTTAGAGTACTCTGAGAAATGACTTTTTCCAGTCCTGGAAAAAGATTCTTTTCTTCTTAATGTCTCCTTCTGTGCATTCTTCCTGTGGCTGGGAATTCCTTTTCCTCCATCTCTCTTTGCTAGCTGTGTTTAATCACTTTTATATAACAAAAGAAGGTGACTTGAGACACAACCAGTAACTAACCTTAATATAGCAAAGTCAAGCCATTCCTAAATAAGACTATAAGCATAGAGGTTGTGATTTACATCGTTATTTGTTTTTTTAAAACATATTTCTGTCTATAAACTCTAAAATATTACATTCATGTGAAGGAGTGTTATGCCATTATTAATAAAAACATTAAATGCTGCAAATTTTCAGAGACATTATTAACATCATCCTTCAAAGGAAGAATGACATCATGAAGCTCACTGAACTGTTCAAAGATCCATTTGGACTAATTTTGTCCTGGGAGGAGAGAAGGATTTTAGAAGATCTCACTCTGGCTTCATGCAGTCTCCCTGGGCTAGCAGTGATGTTTTCATTTTTGTTTGGTTTTGTTTTGCCGAGGAGTCGGCAGCGGGTCTAATTAATGCCATCAAAAGCATGACATTTAATTAACTAAATAACATGTTGAGCCTAATGATAACATATTTCAGCACCCAGCGGGGCGTGATGGTCTCTTGGGCCATTTCTAAGGAGGCCTATAAGTTGATGAAGAGAAGCCCTCTCAGCGAAGCCAGAGATCCCCTGAGAGTAGCTAGAGAAGGTGCGCAGCGAGCGTGCCAGCTGGACACATTCCCTTATCTGCAAGACCTGCTCTGAGACACCCCAGAACAAAGGAGGAATGGCAGGCAGGGAATGGATGGGGACGCCTGAAAGGCTCTTCATCTTTTCAACATGTTTGTTGGAAATTCCGAGGCATACAAGACAGAACTTAATTTCTAAATTGCCAGTTCATATGTCCTTTCTCATGCCAATTTCGATTGGCAAACGGAACAGAGGAAACAAAGCAAGACAGACAAGGACCGCGTAGGGGGCTGTCTGAAGCCAGATTGCGAAATGAACCATCTCTCCGAGCAGCCAGGCGTGTGGACGTGCGTGCCCTCTGCTGGGCATCAGAGGATCTGCAGTGATGCTTTTTCCGGGCCCAGGTAAAAGCTAAAAATTTCCAAGCAAAAACCCAAAACCCAACTCCCTGAGGTCCGGTGGATTCGGTTTCTTAGCAACATTTGAAAGCTGTAAATATTTACAGAAGGAAACAGCCCATTTTTCTTCCATGGAGCAGCTGATAAATTCAAACTACTGATTATCAACATAGCACGTAGACTTATGCCATTAGAAAGCCTTTGTGTAAATACGGGGATTGTTGCTGTGTACCGAGTCCGTTTCGACTCATAGCTGACTATCCAGGAGGTTTTTAGAGGCAGTTTAATGGCACGGGAGGAGATTGCCCATCTTTCTTTCTCTTGGGGAGAAGTCGATGGATTGAAACTGCTTGCCTTTCAGCCTTGAGTTGAACTTGCGAGTACAATTTCCAAGGTCTCATTAATCTGTGCTCTAACAGTAGTCTTCAATATGGATTGAAGCTCAACATCAAGAAAATAAAGATTCTCACCACTGGGCCAACTGGAAGCTTCATGATAGATGGAGAAGCGATTGAAATTGTTAACAATTTCAGTTTGCTTGGTTCCACAATCAACACTCTTGGCACCAGCAGTCAGGAAATCAAAATACATTAATAAAGTCTGCTGTCAGGGACTCCTCTAGAACACTGAAGAGCAATGATGTCACTCTGGAGACTAAGGTGTGCCTGGTCCAGTGCATGGTCTGTTACTTTCTATACTTTTATGTCATTACTTGCTAAGCATTGAAAAACTGGACAATGACTAGGGATGATAGAAGGAGAACTAATGCCTTTGAGATATGGTGCTGAAAAAGAGTATTGAATATACCATGGACTGCTAAGAGAACAAACAAGTTTGTTTAGGAGAGGGTGAAACCAGAATGCTCCTTGGAGGCAAGGATTTTGAGGCTTTGTCTCACATAATTTGGGCATGTGGCCAGGAGGGACCAGTTGTTGTATAAGATCATGCTTGGAATGGTGGAGGGAGAGCACAGAAAAGGAAGACTCAGGGTGAGATGGATTGACTCAGTGACTGGAGAAGTGGGAATGAGAATGGGTCTGTTGGAGACAAGAAGATTGACTCAGGTTAGGGCTGGGTCCAGAGCTGTTGTACATAGGGTCACTATGAGTCGCAGGTGACTTGATGGCACATCAAAACAACAACAGTAGACTCCACAAAGTATGTCTCAAAGGGATTGATTTTTAGTTAATTCTGTGTCTTAATTCATTCAGAACTCCCTTTTCTTTTGCCATGCTATTTCCATTATGCTTGTTGAGTCACTCATAGCACTTTCAGTCAATTATGCTATTCTCTTTTTCTTGAAGCTTTTAAAATAATCTGAAAGAAATTATTTGTATATTGCATCACACACTGTATCCAGTTTGGTCATTTCACTTAGGTTCTCATTTAGTGAAATAGCCTATCCCAAGTCATCTGGCCCCAGTGACAAAGAGTTAGCTGGGGTCCAACCCCAAAGTTCCTGAAATTTATTTCACATTTCCCACCGCCCTTTATATGCTATATTCCACTCTGGGCTCCAAGATGTGGGTGCCGTTAACTTTTCTGCCTGCCCACCACCTCACATACAGACCATGTATGTCTGTGGTTAGGGCACAAGTTTGAAGATAGCAATCCTGGGTCTGAGACCTGGTTTTTCCATATGACACTGGACAGGTTATTTGACCACTTTGTTCTTCAGCGTTCAGTGAGGGTTTAAAAACATGTAAGACTCCAGCATACAGTAGATGTTCAGTGAATGTTATGTACAGTTGCTTTATTATGCTTACATTTTAGAATCTAATCCTTTTTGTTGAAATATATTATCAGCATAGGTATCAAAGAATTGTTTAAATGATTTCTACAATAACCACGAAAATCTATCTCCCTTCGTAGGAGGTGCATGCTGGGCCAAATGAACAGTCTGTAATGTGGGAAGAGTTTAAGATGGCCTCAAATGCCGGGAGTTTGTCTTGTCTGGGTACAGCTTGTTTGTGCAGGCATTGAGGTACCCCAGCTGATTCTTGGCGAAGGTAGATTTCTTTTTCATTTTTCCCTGGTGGGCCTTGCTCCTATGTTATGAGGGTTCTCAAGAACCTGAAAGTTAGTTGTTCTATCATGTGCTCTCAAGCACATGTGCATGCATACACCTACCTGGGACTTTCTGCATTCCAATCACCTTGAGGTTGTCACCAAGGAGCCTGATGTCGTTTGCAGCCACGTCAGAATGAAGAACGAGCTAGACTGTCACAGTTGGCCGGAGGCAGGGGCTTGTCGCTTATAGATTGAATGCTGTTCCCTTGCATGGAAATCGCTGGTGTGGGTGAAAGGAAGCTGAGGATTCAGGTAGAGTGATGGAAAAGGGAGCAAGAGATGCCTGAATCTGGAGTAAGGAACAAGGGACCCTTTCCTGTAACTGCCTAGAGATTTACCCCACGAAAGAGGTGCTCAGTTATTGTGTCAAAAGCTGCCTCGACCTCCTCAGAGTGTGTGCCACCTTTTATTGCTGGCTCAGACGGCAGAAGCCCATAATGCCGCCTTTCTCCTGCTTCTATTTTTATTTTCTGCATTTTATCAATTGGCATTGAGGAGAAGAGATGATTGAGAAAAAGGATTCTGATAGAAGGGATGAAAGAGGTGGTAGGTAGGATTGCAACAGATGTTGCTTAATTGAAGCTTTGATGAGATTTGACATTTGAGTCATACAACTGTCTCTGGCCTGCTAGGGGCTCATGACAGGGGCTGGGTTTGCTAGTGGAGACCATCTGACTGGAGGAGGTAAATAGGCAAGCCCACAGCCTGCACTGACTTGTGGATGGATTTGATTTGGCTCCAAGGTGTTTTGTGGTTTTAATTCCTTTCCAAATATTAGAATGAGATATCAAAATTTTAAACGGAAACTCATATCAACTGAAACTGAGGAGAACCTCATGCACTTGCTGCAGAGGGTCAAGGACTGCAGCCTTCAGTATGGACTGAGGCTCAATGTCAAGAAAACAAAGATTCTCACCACTGGACCAATTGGTAGCATCAGGATGGATGGCGAAGATTGTTCACAGCTTCAGTTTGCTCGGCTCCACGGTCAACACTCTTGGCATTAGCAGTCAGGAAATAAAAAAACGTATTGCGACGGGAAAGTCTGTTGTTAGGGACCTCTCTAAAGTACTCAAGAGCAATGGCGTCTCTCTGGAGACTAAGGTGGGCCTGATACAGGCCATAGTCTTTGCAATCACTTGTTATGCATCAGAGAGTTGGACAATGACTAGGGAGGACAGAAGGATAATTGATGCCTTTGAGCTGTGGTGCTGGAGAAGAGTATTGAATGTACCGTTGACTGCCAAGAAAACAAACAGATTCATCCTGGAGAGGATTAAACCAAGCAACTCCTTGGAGGCAAGGATTCTGGGGCTTCGTCTGACATACTTTGGCATGTTGCAAGGAGGGACAGGTCCTTGGAGAGAGACATCATGCTTGGTAGGGTGGAGGGACGGCGCAGAAGGGGAAGCCCCTCTATGAGGTGGATTGATTCAGTGACTGGGATAATCGAGATGGGTGTGCCAGAGGCCATGCAATTGGCACAGGATAGAGCAGGGTTTAGGGTGTAGTACATAGTGGTCGCTATGAGTCGCAAATGACTCAATGGCACATAACAACAACAACATATCAGCTGTGGATTTCTGGCTCTGATGACGAACTGGGGCATTTAGTGATGCTGAGAGGCATTCTACTTTTGCTAATCATGCCTTTTCGGATTTTCTTTCTCTCTCATTGCCATAAAGTTGGAACTCACTTATAGTTGGCTGTTCTTTGGATTTCTGAGGCTGTAAATCACGTGGAGGGGAGTTGGTCCATTTTTATCCCATTGATCCTCTGGTGGATTTAAACCTCCAGAGAGATATGATCTTTGGGATAGAAGCATGACTCTTTACAGACTTCGCCACCAGACCTAAATCATATATTAGTCATAGATTAATAGAGCAAGGCCTCTTCAGTTCTCCACAGTTCCTACCTACACATTTGGCCCATTTATTCCTAGACCTGTGTGACCCCTCAATACTGACTTTGTGACTTCTAATCTAATCTAAGCTATTCACTTTCTAAATGTAAGGACAGAGGCCCAGAGAGGGTTTTTGATTTACCCCAGACACCATCACAAGCACAGTATGCTCTGTTTATAGCATGTGATTTGAGTGGTATTGGAAAGACTAGTATTTTTCCCCCAATTCTCAGGGGAAACATTACCTTCTACTCCTTTCTGTCCTATTCAAATCATGATTTTGATCTTTTCATTGCTTCTTGTTACTTGTATATTCATCTGCATCTTGAACCCCAGGGCACTCATGTAATCATTGGAAACTGAGGCAATAGACCTAGGGACAAGGGGTCCTTAGATGCAGCTCACAAGCCCCTACATCTCAAGGAGTCTCGGTCTTCTCATCGGCAAGGGAGATCATAACCTTAGGAAGCTGTGGTGAAACTTAAAGGGGGTAAAATAATGGATATGCTTAGTACAATACTACAACATAGACAGAAACACTAAGTCAATAATGTAAGAAGTTATTATTCTAGAGAGACTTGAAGCCGAAGGTGTCCTGAGAGATCATATTGTCCAAACAGCTCATTTTTATGATTAAAGTAGTAACACAGCTCATGGTAAAAATCAAAGCATAAAGAAGAGTATAAAGTATAAAAGGCTTTCTCTCTATCACCACCTCCATCTCAGTTTCATTTCCCCAGAGGCAACCACTGGTAAGTTTTTTTGTGTATCTTTCTAGAGATTTTATTTACATATGCATCATAAATAACTTGCACCCTACATTTTGACACAAATGTAATCAGACTACTCATGCTGCTCTGATACTTGCATTTTTATTTAACAATATGTAGTAAGTCTTTTTCTATGTCAGTATAGATGGATCTCTTTTGTTTTTCTTTATGACTGCTTACGATTTCTCCGGGGGCATTATACTACACCTCAGAGGTCAGCACACTTTTTCTATAAGGGGTTAGAGTGTCTACAGCTTAGGTTTGTTAGATATGTGGGTTATGCATCATTACCTTATTAAAAAATGCTTTAGAGAGGGGAAAACTATTCTTAGCCTTTCACGAATAGACTGTGGCAATGACCTGGTCCACCACTGTAGTTCATTTACATGTATCCTCGGAGATGAACAGTTAGGGTGCTGTTAAAAACAATGCTAGCTATTTCTTTCTTCCATTCTGTTAACTGTTGCTTTATGTATTTTGCAGGTCTATCATTTGCTGTATAAACGCTGAACAAGGTTATGTCTTCCTGATCTATTGTTATCTATGTTATGCTCTTCCTCATTTTATATGGTGGCTTTCATTTGGAAGTCTGTTTTATCTGAGATTAGTATTGCCACTCCTGCTTTTTTTGTGGTTTAATTTGCTTGGTATATTTTTTTTTCCAGTATTTGATTTTGAGTCTGTCTTTCTCTTCTTTTTCTTAGATGTGTTTCTTGGTGGCAAAATACTGATGGGCTTTGATTTTTTTTATCTATTTTGCTACTCTTTTTTAGTACTCTTAATTGTTGCATTTAGTCCATTCACATTAAATGTGATTATTGTCAGGCCTGGTTTTACTTTTGCCATGTTTCTTTTTCTGTTGTATCTGGTTACTATGGTCTTGCTTAGAAAAATGAAGAGAGCTTGAAGAACTTGCTGTAGATCAAAGACTCCAATTTAGACTACATGCTAACATCAGGCAAAAGTAGAAATATCACCACTGGGCCAACAGACAACACCACAATAGATGTATTAAAGCATGAAGTTGTCAAGAATTTAATTTTACTTGGATCTGAATTTTACCATAGCATCAGCTGTCAAGAAATCAAAAGGTACATTGCATTGAGCGAATCTGCTGTCAAGAACCTCTTTAAAATGCTAAAAAAGCATAGATGTCAGTTTAAAAGACTAAAGTGTGCCTGATTCAAGCTAGGATATTTGCAATTGTTTCTTCTGTATTTGGAAGCTGGGCAATGACTAAGGAAGACTGAAAAAGAACGGATGCCTTTGAATGTTAGTGTTGTTGAAGAGTTTTGAATAACTCATGGACTGCCAAAGGAATGAATTTGTCTTGAAAGAAGTACAACCAGGGTGTTCCTTTGAAGCAAGGCTGATGAAACTTCATCTCCCAGACTTTAGGCATGTTGTCAGGAGACATCATGTTGGGAAAAGTACAGGGTCATAAAAAGAGAGTAAAAGACAACAAACCTGCTTTACAAAAAGCTTGTACAAAGTAGATTTGCCCTCAACAAGATGGCACAGTGACTGTAGCACAGGACCTTAACAAGGCAGAGATGGTGAGGTTGGCATAAGAGAGGGTAATATTCAGATCTGTTGTTCATAGGGTTGCTATGAGTTGTGGTTGACTTAAGGGCACGTAATAAAACGATGTTGTTGTTGATTGCCTTGGAGTTGAACAAAATAGTGATCCTATGAAGAAAAGGCCTGAAGTTCCTCTGCAACTATCAACATTTATCAAAGTTCACAGAGTTTCCAAAGGCATGTTACTTAGGAAGTGGATGCCACTCCTGCTTCCAAACCTGTCATGGTATGTTGTGTGCAACTGAGTCAGCTGCGATGTACAGTGGCTCTGAACTCTTCCCTGTCCTGGGCCAGTCTCACTAATTCCGACAAATCAATCCTCATTGCACCAGTTATTGTATTAATCCATCTCATCCTGGATCTCCTTCTCTTGTGCGGTCAGTCCACCCTTCTGAGCAAAATGTCCTTCTCCAAGGACTGATCTCTCCTGGCCATGTGCCCAAAGTAAGTGAGGCGGAGCTTCAAAATTCTACTCTCCACAATAATGTAAACAATACAAAACACCAATGCTGAGGTGGACTTCTTTGTGTTATGTCAGTCAGTGTCCATGAGTTTATCTCTAGATAAAACATAGGAGTGGAAAGCCAAGAGTTTTGTGTTTGTTTTCTGTTAAATTTAATCCAATTCAAATAGCAGATGAGTATTTTTTTAAAAATACCGTTTTATTTACAAAGTTCGTATACATTGTTTTTCACACTGGATCGTTTCTATTTCCTTCACTGTCCCCCTTCCCTCCACCCATCAAAGTGTATGACTCTGTGATTAACCACCATCCATGAGAGTTTACAAATCTTGATAGATACTGTCCCCAATTCTTTGTTTTATAGATGGCCCAAAAAAAGTTCTGTGAAGGGAAGAGTCCAGAGTCTGGATAGGACTTGAATCTCATTTCTGAAGCTTAATCAGGGCTTATTGTAATAGAGGCTGTGCCCTCGGGCTGAGAGCTCTCTTGGAATTTGTTTTGAGATATCGAGTAGGAAAGACCCAAGAGTCAGAAACTGAAAATTTAGGATGCTCACAGATCTCTTTTCCCTCCTGCCTCTTATTTCTGCTTCTTGCAGTTGTTTCCGCTTCAGATCAACTTCTCTGTAGGGTGAAGGATATCACTCCCAGAAACTCCAAGGTTAGTTTATAACATCTGCATGGCCAACAGGACAAAAACATATGCTATATAGGAAGCTTTGGCTACGATTCATAGAAAACCCTAAGACATGTAAATTCAGAGAAAAAGGAAGTTTCATCATTAGAAGCCCAGAGACTGTCTCTAGGCAACGCACAGTCAGTGGCTTGGTAAAGTCATCACGGACCCTGAGTCTTCCATTTCCTGTTTCTGTTCTCAGGGCTAGGTTCATCTTTAAATTGGTGGTGTTCTTAAGCACTGTTGAGTCAGCTCTGACCCATAGTGGCCGCCTATACAATGAATGAAGCTCTGATCAATCTTGCCTCATCCTCTCAATTTCTACTAAATTTATTTTTTAAATTTTTTTAAATTTTATTATTTGTGTGCGTACTGTCAAATCAGATCTGACTGGTACAGGAGGAGATTGTCCCTCCTTTCCCAGCAGAGCATCTGGTGGATTTGAACCATGAGCTTCTGAGATTTCAGTGCAGCTTCTTGCCACTAGGCCACCAGAGCTCTCCAATTTCTACTAAATTTAATTAAGATCATTGTTGTAGTCAATATGTAAATCTGTTTACTCGAAGGCCTTCCTCTTTTCTTTCACTCACTCTCTATATATTTCCAAGCATTACATCCTTTCCTAAAATCTGGTCTTTCATAACAACACGCTTAAATTATATGAGATGAAATCCGGCCATTCTCTAAGGAGCACTCTGGCTACACTTTTTCCAAAACAAATTTGTTTGAGCTTTTGTGTAATCCATGGAAATAAAATGATGCATTTTGTTGGGAAAAGTCTGTTCCCAATGTCCTCCTTTTAAATGTTAAAAAGCATAGCTGTCACATTATAGACAAGGGTGCTGCTGCTCCAAACTTTTCATACACTGAACTAATTCCAGTTGCTATATGCAGATCCCCAGACAGTGTGGGTCTTCTTAGAAAAGGGGATATTTTCCCAGACACACTCCACAGCTCATTTTATTTCATTGGTTGGAATTGGTCACTGCTAATTAATGATGAATCAAGATTATATAATCATGAGATTATATAATGATGAGAGGATTGTTGTTGTTTTTATGTGCCATCAAGTTTTCTGTGACTCATAGTGACCCTATGTGCAACAGCTCTGAACCCTACTCTGTCCTGAACCATTCCCACTGAGTGACACATCTAATCCCATGGCCTTAGTTATTGTGTCAATCCATCTCATCTGGGGTTTCCTTTCTTGCACTGTCCCTCCACCCTTCCAAGCATGATGTCCTTTGTTAAGGACTGGTCCCTCCTGGCCAAGCGCCCAAAGTATGCTAGACTGAGCTTCAAAATACTTGCCTTCAAGTAGAAACTTTGTTTCACCCTCTCCAAGACAGATTTATTTGTCCTCTTGGAGATCCAAGAGAATGGTATGTTCAATTCTCTTCTCCAGCACCACAAATCAAAGGCAGAGGTGCTTCTTCTGTCATCCTTAGTCATTGTCCAGCTGACACATAGAAGAGAGATATTTGACAGTAGACTTTCCTAGTGTAATTTAGCTTTTGATTTTCTGACTTCTGGTGCCAAGAGGGTTGATTGTGGAGCGCAACAAGTTGAAATTGTTAACAAACTCAATCTCTTCTCCATCTATCATGGTGCTGCCAATTGGCCCAGTGGTGAGAATCTTTGTCTTCTTGATGTTCAGCTTTAATCGATATTGAAGACTGAAGTCCTTGATGTTCTGCAGCAAGTGCTTCAGGTCCTCCTCAATTTCAGCAGCAAGGTTGAATCATCTGCATAATGCATGTTGTTGATGAGTCTTCCTCCAATCCTGATGCCATATTACTCTTCATATAGCCTAGCCCCTTGAATGATCTATTCCTCATATAGATTGAAAAGATAATGGAATTAAAACACTGTACTTTAAAAAAAAAAAAGATAATGGAGATAGGACACATCCCTGATGCACTCTTCTCCTAATTTTGAACCATTCATTGTTTCCTTGCCCTGTTCTGATGACTGCCTTCTGGTCAAGTGTAAGTTCCTCATGAGCATAATCAAGTGTTCTGGGATTCCCATTCTCCTCAAAGTTAGCCACAATTTATTGTGAACAACATGCCTTTGGATAATGAAGCAGAGATAAACATTCCTCTGGTACTCTTTGCTTTTAGTCATGATCCATCTGACATTGGCAATAAAGTAGTACAATGGCGTCTTCCAAACCTGGCTCATATTTCTGGTAGTTCTCTGTTAATTTATTCTTCCAGTCTTTTTTTAAAATAACCTTCAGCAGGATTCTGCTTGTGTGTGATATTAGTTATATGATTTGTTAGTTTCCAAACTCTATTATATTACACCTTTTTTTTAGGAATATATAAGAATCTCTTCCAAGCAGTATGCCAGGTGAGAGGATAGAAATATTATAATTGGCTTAGAGAACATTGGGACATCCACTACCCTATATGTTACAGAATGCATGCCCTTCAAATCAGGCCTGGAAAGTTAGAGAAAAGGATTTACTTAGGTTCATTTTGGGTTACATGTCTGCCTCTTGAAACTATCACTGTAGCTGTTGAAATTGTCAAGTTTTTGACATGACAATGAGGGAAATCTATTTCTCTGCAAGAAATCGGCCCTGTTTGTACCATAGGTTGGTAGTAGTTCAGCGGTAGAACTTTTGCCTTCCATGTGAAAGACTTGGATTTGATCACCAGCCAATAAACCTCAGGCACAGCCACCCCCACCTGTCAGTGAAACCTTATGTGGATTGCTATCATGCTGAACAGGTTTGCAGACTTAACTTTTGATGTACTGCTTTTGTGTCTGAGTCTTTCCAATGTGGAGAATGATACCTACATAGTGTCTCATAGGCATCTTTTGAAGATCAACAAGAGGATGGCTAAAACAAAGAAAGGGAGCTTTTACAAGTTATAACTTAAATGGGAGATCCTGGCTTATACCAAGCTGTCCACAGAGGCAAAGGATAGGAAAGATTTCTCTCTAGGCTCTGAGTGTACTTTCGATCCAGTCCTGAGGCCTGATGGGCCAGGAGCGAAAGGTGGATAGACTCTGAAGCAGAGATGGAGACTCAG
This sequence comes from Elephantulus edwardii, assembly GCF_000299155.1. Lineage (NCBI taxonomy): Eukaryota > Metazoa > Chordata > Mammalia > Macroscelidea > Macroscelididae > Elephantulus > Elephantulus edwardii. The sequence continues at coordinate 227,573 of NW_006399880.1, read as the reverse complement.
AATGAGGCTTCCCCCATTCTGGGCCAGCTCCTGCCTCCCTCGCCAGGGTCCTGTGGGGCTGCTCCTGCCATATTTCTGTTTTCTTCCTTCTGACATCTCTACTTTATTTAGACACTCAAATGACAAGATTACCAGTTCTCAACAGATTGCCCTCCTGTTCTTTCATTTTAATGATTGCTTAACATTGAAAAGAATTATTCTACCAAAGCCTACATTTGGTGAGCTAACTTTCCACTCATTGTTTTTGTTTGGTTTGACTTTTTTTTAAAATTTAAGCTTAAAACATTCTTTCTTTTTTGAACCTTCAAAATGGACCATCATTGAGAATTTTTATATGATTTTATTGTGAACTTGTCTCATTCATTTATTCAGCAGATATTTACCGACAAGCACTGTTGCTCTCCAGGCATTTGGCTAAGAGAAAACAATACCCACGGTTTTAAATATTTGACATTCTAGTGATGTCAGTGGCATCGTTGCTCCTCTTTTCTTCCTTATACTTGTCACCTTACCGTGGGACCTGGGCATGCCTGTGGGATTTGATCTCTGAGAAGGGAGAGTTGAGAAAATAATAAGGACCAATACTCCTTCTCTACAAATGTGTCATTGAAAGTGACAGCAAACTTAACTCTGTAGCTCTCTATCTGTGCAACCCCGAGCAAGATACTTACTCTTCATTTGCCTGGGGATAAAGCTCAGAAGGCACGGAAGGGTAGAAGGATTGATGGAAACAAGAAACACAGGGAGGACGTGGGAACTGTGCACTGCATTGTGATTATTATAGTTAATGTCATAAAACAAAACCTGTATGAATGCTTGGATGACAACTACCTTACTTTATAAAAATTCATTCAAATCATAATAAAAAGGAAAAAATTAAAGGTATTCTTTCTATGGCTCAACCTTACCCACATTAAAAAAGGAAACAATAGGAACTAGCTCATATGATAACTGTGAAGCTTAAATCAGCTCTGAGTGGAGTCCTGATAGCCTCGTGGTTTAGAAGCTACACTGCAATTCCAAAGGCACACAGTTCGAACCTAACAGGTGCTCCTTGGGAGACAGATAAGCAATCTCCTCCTGTGCAATTTACTGCCTCTGCAAACCTGCTGGAAGGTCAGCTATGAGTCAGTTCCAACTCCATGGCGAACAACAGCAATGAACAATGAAGAAGGTGACATACTGGATTGGTAAGGGCTTGGTCATCTGCCTCTGCCTCTCTCTAGCAATGTGGCCTTGAACCATTTAATTTGCCTTCCTATTCCTCAGCTTTCTCATTTGAAAAATGAGAATACTGATGATACTTATCTGAAAGGATAATTGAAAGGATTAGGTAGGTCATGTAAAGTCTTTAGTCTTGATGAGTACTTCTCAACAAAGTTTACCATTATGTCTACTTAAATGTGTTTCCACCATCCTGAAATATAAGGTGTGTTAATGGATGTGAGAGATTATCTGTAAAACTTTATTTAAAATGGTGAAGTGTTTTAAATGGTATCTGTTTATTCATCTACTTAGAAGAGGGACTGTTAGTAGGTGGTCACAGTTAGGCCTCTTCAGACTACAGAGGTCGGATCAAGGCAGGCAGAGATGCAAAATGTTAACTAGAACAAGACATGAGACTTTCACAACTCCCTATCCTTTTGAAGAGTTTTTCATTGCATGGAGAGAAAAAGACATGCATATTTGACTCTTCTCGTTGTTGATTGCCTTTGAGTTGAGCACAACTCATAGTGATCCTGTGAACAAAAGCCCCGAAGTCCCTCCACTGCTATCGAAGTTTTTATCAAAGTTCATAGAGTTTCTGGAGGCAGGTTTTTAGGAAGTTGATGCCACTCCTGTTTCCATATAACAATAAAAAACATTTGAAATGGCAAAAGAGTGGGTAGGCAAGGACTTTTTAAGAAGGAGAGAAAAGTATGATGTCATCTAACTCTTAGCAGTATAACGAACTTTGTGATTTTGGGAAAGTTGTTAGACTTGGTGTTTACTCATATATTAAAAAAATAGAGTATTCAATAGCATGCATTAGTATCCACACATGGATTTTGATCCATAAATTGATTTAAAAATTTAAATTCGTCATCAACATTTAGGCCTTCAGAGATCCCACAGGAAATTCTAGATAGATAATTCTTTTGGAAAATCCAGGCAACTGGCAGTAAATAGCAGTTGAGGAGAAACAGCTCACCCTGAGGTGAGGTTGAGGTGTGTGTTCTCCAGGGCTATGGCTCCCAAAGACTTCATTTCCATTGACTCACTTTGCTCATTTAAGTTTGCTTCCTGGAAGTTGTAAGTATCCAGCCTGGAAGCTATAAATATCTGAGTTTGTGACACTTGGAACTTAGGATCTTTTAGTTCTCTCAGGGGACCACTTAGTAGGGCAAGTGTTACTATAGTCTTTCATTAAAGAGGAAAGAGTGAGAGGCAGAGAGCTTGCTCTTTGGTCACACTGGAGTTAGGACTTGAGAACGCCTTTACCTCTTTTGCTGCTACTTTGTTTTCTGTTTAGTGCTTTTGTCCTTTCTCCTGGACTCAGTGTGTTTGTTTCTTCCAATGACAGGATGTTCATAAGAATGACAGTTATTGATTAATGAACATTTAGTGTATATCAGGGTACCATATATCATTTAATTATTTTGAGCTTTTATTATTAACATAAGGGAGCTCTGGTGCTCTGCTAGTGGTAAGAATCTGTGCTGCAATCCCAAAAGCATGTGGTTTAAATCCACCAGCTGCTCTGTAGAAAGATGGGCCATCCTTCTGGATGGATTACTTCCTCTCATGAGAATATTGACTCCGAAAATCCACTGAAGGCTTAACTATGGTTCAGTTCCTACTTAATGACACACAACAACAATTAATATAAATGAAGTAACTTAACTCTCTGGTTGCCTATCCAGTAAGTTAATGAAGCCAAGGTTCAAATCTAGTTCTATCTAGCTCTAAATCTTCCCTCTCTATATAATCTTTTGAGCCACACAATTGCAGAGACAAGACTAACCATTTGCCCTTTTTTTAAACCCTCTTCTTTTTTAAAAAATATTTTGAAATGAATTTTAATGAATGTTTACAGAGATTTTTGATTTTCATACACCATTTGTCCTTTTAAGTTATTTCAATGTATGAATTTTAGAGGAAACTTTTTTTTACCCCAAAAGCTAATTTTGCATACTCAAAGCACAAGAGCCCTCTAGATATACAAATTATGAAATGTGATGCTCATAGCAATGTACTCACCCAGGAAGAGTGAGAACTCTCCAGAGAGGTCAGGGGTTATCATTGATATGGGAAAGGAGGCTCCAGCTGTCAGGCTGGATATGGCAAAGTAGGAATATCACTCCCAATGTCAGTGAAAGGGGAAGGAGTAGCCTGACTCCTCAGAGTCAGACGTCCACAAAGGCCCGAGGCTGCGCTCCTGGTGTGGTTGACTCAACAATCTCCCCTGAGACCATCCTGGGCAGACCTGTCATAACCTCACACATTTATAGGACCTTATGCTGGAAGACACTGTAATGGTCATCTGGACCCATTTTTTATGTGGTCTTTTCTAGAAAACTCTCCCAATCTGCCCTTTGTTTGAGGATTTCAAGTGAATGCAAACTCAGGATTTTATAAAAACACCCTTTTCATATTTGTTAGAAAGTTCTTTGTATCAGACTCAAATCTTTTTGAATCATACCTCCTTGATCTGTCCAGGAATGCCTTCTCCCTGATCTGTTAACTATTCACGTTGATTGCAGTCAGTGTGCTCCTACCAGGTTGCAAGTCCTTGGTCGTAAATATTTGTTTGCTCAAACCATACTATACAGAAGGTTTTCCTGATTCCACACTATTTGTGATGTTGTTCTTGAATTGTCCCTCTTCTCTGCATTCATTTCCACTCTTCTGCCTTGCTTTCTGCTCAGGGAGACTGAACTTTCTGGACTATCTAACCGTGGCTCCTTTGGTATTGCTATGAACTATTGAGTCAAAATCAGCTCATAGCTGACCCTCCGGTGAAGTTTCAGAAGCAGTACGTTGTGTGGGAGGAGATTGCCTTTCTTTCTTTCTTGGAGCAGCTGGTGGATTCAAACTGTGTGCCTTTGGGTTGGCAGCACAGCCACTTACCACTAGGCCACGGCTCCTTTGCAAGAGGCCTCATGTTGGGTCATGCCAATGGGAAACATAGGAAGGAGATGGGCAGGTAGGAGGAGAGAGAGAAAGGGGACTATCCACTCCTTTTCTGTGTCCGCATGATTTCTGGTAGTGGATGGATCCTTCCATATCTATAGTTCCTGCTAGATTGCCCTTCCTACCTGAATCTAGATGAAATCCTCTTGGAGCGCACTAGATGTAGAGGGACTATAGCAACACAGCTCTTTCTACGTAGCCTCTGAATTATAGAATGTTAATGGCTACCACTATTGCTAGTCTCCAAGTAGCTCAGGACCTTTTGTTGTATCTTAACTCTATCTGCACTTCTCTAACTAGCCCTTTCATCGGATCTTTTCATTTGAACCATGGTGGTAAGTTCTGTTTTTTTCTGTGACTCTGAACTGGTACACCGTCTTTGTTGTCCACCGCTAAATTTGCTCATGTACTCCCAGTCTCTTTTGTTGATTTCACAAATTATCAAATGTCACACTTCTGCCAAGATCTTGCCTTTCCCATGTTAGCCATTGGCACATACTGTTGGCTTACCTTGGGCAGTTAGTTAACTAAAATTGTTAGGCGTTTTTAACAAGATCAGTCGTTGGTGCCAATCTTTGGAGCTAAGTTTCCCAAACAAATAAGCAAACAGTTGAATTTAAAAAGGAAAACCAGAACCTGTTTCTGTTGGGTCGATTTCAACTTTTGGTGAGTCTTTGAGTTTCGGAGGGAACTCTTGCTTAATGGTAAGGAGTTCTGCTGCCAACACACCAACTCCTCCACTGGAGAAATGTGTACAATCTTCTCCTGTGATTCACGGCCTCTGGAAATGTACTGGAGGGGCAGCTATCTATCATTTCAGACTTGATGACACATAACAATAACAGCATGTGTTTCAATGAAGAGCTAGGCTCCACAGGGCTTTCAAAGGCTATAGTCTTTTGGAAGCAGATTTCTAGGTCTCTCTTCTGAAGTGATTCTGGGTGAATTCAAAGGGTTAACCTTTTGGTTAGTGGCTGAGCACTTAACCATTTACACCACCCAGAGATTCCTAAAATGGGGTTGCTGTTTTTGAGTACTTTCTAATCAGAACCAACCCATTGCTGATCCTCCAGCAGGTCTTCAGAGGCAGTTAATCAAACGAGAGGAGATGGCCCGTCATTCTCCCGCAGAGCAGCTAGTGGATTTGAACCATATGTTTTTGGGATTGCAGAGCAGCTTCTTACCACTAGGCCACCAGAGCTCCCTGGGTTCAAATCCTGACTCCATAGTAAATGATGTATAATAGCAGGTTGCTTGCCTCTGTGTGTCTTCATTTTCCCATTTGTGACATGAGATGATAGTAGTATTCATTTCCAAAGAGATGTTCTGAGGATTAAATGAATTCAGATGTATAAATCACTTAAAGCAGTGCCTGACACAGGACAAGTCTTCAATAAATGGTAGCTTTATCATCAAGATAATCATCCTTCACATACACAATGGGCCTTTTAATCAGAATGAGGAGGGGAAAAGGTCTTTTTCCTTTTGGTCTATTGTTTCCTACCTTATTTTATCAGGAACATAATTCTGAATGACATTGGTGGTTATAATTTTGATAGTGTCCTTTGAAAACTTGATCCTCAAAGCGAGATCCAGAGGCTAGTAGCAGGCACACCGTCTGAGAGCGTATTAGAAATACAGAGTGCCAGACCTCACCCTCCAGAGCTGCCGAATCAGAATCTGCATGTTAATTGGGTCCTCAGCTGGTTTTCATGTATATTAAAGTGTCTCCAAAAGAACACAGCCATTGATGCTTGACCACATCGATAGGTTCTGAATCATTTCTCTCAGCTGAGATGTGAAGGGCATATTTCTGACTGCCAGAGAAGACTGCAGCTACTCTGCACTTTTAATCACATGCACTGATGCTACTGCTCAGTCAAACCAAGAAATGCTCCTATAAGTAAGAATGTCCTGACCTGAAAATGTGAAACACTTTGCATTGCTAGTTTTTTCAGTCACATCACCCAGGATGCTACTTTCCAGCTTTAGGTAGGTAGGTAACTATGTGATAGATACATGATGCTATTGTTAGGAGTCACTGAGTTGGTTCTGACTCAGAGTAATCTATGTACAATAGAACTAAACATTACTCAGTTCTGCACAATTCTGAGATTATTTTTTTTTTGGTATCTGAGCCAACTGTAGTTATCTTTTTAAACATTTTATTTTATTATGATGATTTTATTATAATTTTAATGAATATTTACAGAGATTTTGGATTTCCATTCATTCAATGTTGCATTTTTCTCCGTGCCCACCCCTCCCCCCCAGTTCGCTCTTCTCTTTGAAAAGTAAAAAATTCTTTCACTGATATACAATCCCCCTCCCCACCCTACAGTACACTCCACTATGCAGCCTTCATTCTGGACTCTTGTCATAACCATAATACCCTATCATACATCCCTTTTAAACTGTTCTCTCCCTCTTCTGTTTCGATACAGCATACATTATTTATCTCATTTTTCTCAGTCTCATCCCAACCCTGATGTCAGTCCCATTCTACAACAGTGGCACTATGCAATATTTGTCCTTTTGTGATGGAGATACTTTACTCAGCATAATGTCCTCCAGGGTGACCCATTTTGAATAATATAGCATGAGTTTCTTGTTTTTCAATGCAGAGTACTATTTCATCGTGTGAATATATCAGAGTTTCTCTATCCATTTGTTTGTTGATGGGCACTTAGGTTGTTTCCAGCTCTTTGCTATTGTGAACAAAGCCGCAATTGAAAAATGGGCACAAGATATGAACAGACACTTCAACAAAGAAGACATTCAGATGGCCAACAAGCACGTGAAGAAATGTTCAAACTCCTTAGCTCTAAGAGAGATGCAAATCAAAACAACTATCAAAATCACCCTAGTAAGAACAGCAAAATTTAACTGAGCAGCAAACAACAAATGCTGGCAAGGTTGGGGACCAATTGGAACCCTTATTTGCTGTTGGTGAGAGTGTAAAATGGTGCAACCACTTATGGAAGGCTGTATGGTGCTTTCTCAAAAAGTTGCAAATAGAAATACCATTTGACCCAGCAATTCCTCTACTGGGAATATACCCTAAAGAAACCATAATTGTCACCCTGGCAGATATATGCACACCCATGTTTATTGTGGCTTGGTTCTTCTCTTTATAGTTAATTTTCCATGAAGCATGGTGTAGTTTCCCAGGCATTAGCTTCCCTGATAATGTGTCCAAAGTAAGTGAGATTAAGTCTCATTATCCTCATTTCTAAACAGTATTCTGGATGTTCTTCATTCAAGATTTGTTCATTCTTCTGGCTAACAGAAGCTTAAAAGCAGTATTCTTTGGTTTTCTTATTCATGATCATACACACACACACACACACACACACACACACACATCAAATATATGCATGTATCATTCATTGTAAGCGCACTAGTGTATGTATGCATATATGTAGAACATATAATTTGGAAGGCTAGATTTTATGAAGGAGAATATGGCATCAGGATTATAAGAAGACTCATCAACAATCTGTATTATGCAGATGACACAACCGTAGTTGCTGCATTTGAGGAGGACTTGATGTGTTTGCTACATAAGGTTAAGGACCATAGTCTTCAATATAGATTGCATCTCAATATCAAGAAAACAGATATTCTTACCACTTGTCCAACTGGTAGCATCATGATAGACAGAGTAGGAATTGAGGTTGTTAATTTTATTTTGCTCAGACCCACAAGCAACACTTTTTGCACCTGCAGTCAGGAAATTAAAAAAAAAGTGAGTTGCTTAAGGAAAGTCTGTTGTCAGGGACCTCACCACATTGCTAAAGAGCAATGATGTCACTCAAGAGACTAAGGTGCACCTTATCCAGGCCATAGCCTTCTAAGTTGCTTGTTGTGTATCTGATAGCTGGAAAATGACTAAGGATGACAGAAGACTAGTTGCCTTTGAATTGTGATGCTTGAGAGGAGTATTGAACATACCATGGACTTCCAAGAGAACAAACAAATCTGTCCTGGAGAGTGTGAAGCTAGGTTGTTCTTTGGAAGCAAGGATTTTGAAACTTCATCTCACATACTTTGGGCATATTTCCAGAAAGGACTTGGAGAAAAACATTATGCTTGGAAGGGCAGAGAATCACCACAGACCCTGGATGAGATGGATTGACATAGTGACTGTGGCAATGGAAGCAGATATGTCAGAGATAGTGAGACTGACTGGTCAATATAGGGCAGACTTCGGAGATATTGTTCAGAGATAGGGTTACTATGAGTTAGAGTTAGAACAACAATAGCAATGCATCTTAAAACAAAACAACACACACACACACACACAACTAAAACAAACTATTGTCATTGAGCAGGAATGGGCTGACAGCTGGTCTTACAGTGGGATTTCAGAGGTTGTAACTAGCATGATAGAATGATTATGCATTTTTCTCCCCCAGGGAAGCTGGTGAATTTGAACCACTTACCACCAGAGTTCCCTTCTACCAAGTATAGATATATCTTGTGCATAAATAAGTATTATATGTATGAATAGGATAAAGATATTTACTTTGAGTATTTACTGTGAGCATTTAATTAGTTAACCTAAGTGAAGAAGACTCAAGGAATGAAATAACATTAAAGACTAGAGTCTTCAACGTAGATTACTACTCAATGGACCAATAGGCAACCTCATGATAAATGGAGAAAAGACTGAGGTTTCCAAGAATTCTGTTTTACTTGGATCTAAAATCAATACCCACGGAAGCAGCAATCATAGGATGTATTACATTGGACAAATACCTCCTTAATGGGCTAAAATGCAAGGATGTCAGGTGAAAGATTAAATTGTATCTGATCCAAGTCATGACATTTTCAATTGCCTTATATGGTAATGAAAGCTGTACAATGAATAAGAAAAAGTAAAGAAGAATTGATGCCTCTGAATTGAGGTTTTGGAGAAGAGTACTGAATAGCTCATTCAATGCCCTAAGAATAAACCAACCTGTTTTGGAGGAAGTGTAACCAGAGTATTTCTTGGAGGCAAATATGGTGAAGATTTATCTCACACACTTAGAGCATGTTGTCAGAAGGTGCCAGCATTTTAAAAATACGTCATCCTTGGAAAAGTAGAGGGCCAAGAAAGAAAGGAAGATCTTTAATGAGATGGATTGATATAATAACTAAAACAATGGAGTTGAGCAACACAGAGATTGAAACTTGGCCCAGAATATGGCAAAGGTCGAGGATATGGCCTAGGATATAGTAAATTAACTCTATGACTCATGTTGTTGTCATTAGGTGCAATTGTGTTGAGTATGACTCCGAGATCCTATGAACAACAGAGGTGAATCTTGGCCATCCTCATTACCTCTAAAACACATGAGCTCATTGTTGCAGTCACCCTGTCAATCCATCTCTTTGAGGGTGCTTGCTTTTTTAGTGACCCTCCACATTCCCAAGCTTGATGTCCCTTTCCAAGGGATAGCCTTTCTCAACAACATGCCTAAATTATTTGAGACGAGCCTTCACCATCCTTACTTCCAAGTAACATTTTAGGGGCACTTTTCCTAAGACATATTTCTCTATTCTTGTTTATAGTCAACAGTATCTTACAAAAACAATGTTAAGTGTTTTGTTCATAGCCTTGTCCACAATGTTGTTATTGTTGTGTACTATTGAGTAAGAACTGACCCTAGCCGACCCTCCAATGAGTTTTCAGAGGCAGTAAATCACACGGGAGGAGATCTGTCAATTTTCTCTCATGTAACAGTTGCTAGGTTTCAACTGCATACCTTTGTATTAGCAGTGCAATTGCCCAATAAATGTAGAACACTTTCTCCATTCTTTAAGTAAAATGATTCATACTTCAAAGAAAACTACTTGTCAGAACCAGAAAATTTGCTTCAAATATATTGAAATAGTGACTTAATTTGGAAACTGTAGCAAATGCCTCATAATGACATCAATGTCACTACTCATTTCTCTCACCATGTATTTGTGAATATAAACTATATTTGACTAGAAAACAGTAATTGAAAGCATCATGTAATTAAGAAATAAAGAAAAGATTACTGATAAATATATGGATTAAACACTATGGACATATGTTGTACATGTATAAGTGTTTTTTCTGTGGCTTAAATCCAGAAGAGGATATTACTAAGGTTGCTCATTAATCTTGACACTAATTAAAATGCAGCAACAATAGAGGAAGTGGGATGACTTTCTGTGATCAATAGCTGAAAAATGTTAATCTTGGGTTCACTTCAAGGCCACTAAGAGGACATTGGGAAGCTGGCCTTTCTCTTCTCCAGAAGTGGCATGGTGGTTCTAAGCATAGCTCTGAAGTCATACTATCTCATATCAGCTGCTAGTTGTGACCTTAGCACTGTGACTCAATACAAGTTACCTCACTTTCATGAGACCCCAGTTTAACTGTTGTTGTTGTTGTTGTTATGTGCCGTCGAGTCGTTTCCGACTCATAGCGACCCTATGCACAACAGCCCTAAACCCTGATCTATCCTGCGCCAACTGCGCCGCCTCTGACACACCCATCCCGATTACCCCAGTCACCGAATCAATCCATCTCATAGAGG
>NW_006399880.1:201031-208263 GCF_000299155.1 Elephantulus edwardii | reverse complement strand
ACCCACTTACTTCCCAGCTCCACCCTCCACCAGGATAACCCTTCTCATCTATATCCAGCAGCTCTGAACCTTTCCCTGTACTGAGCCAGTCTCACTAATTCTGACACGGCAAAACCCATTGCCCAAGTCACTGCATCAATCTATCTCATCTGAGGTTTTCCTCTCCTGGGCTGTCTGTCCACCCTTCAAGCATGATGTCCTTCTCCAAGGACCAATCTCTCCTGGCCACATGGCCAAAGTAAGTGAGGTGGAGCTTCAAAATCCTAACCTCCAAGGAGGGACTTGGTTTCACCCTCTCCAAGACAGGCTAATTTATTTTATTGACAGTCCATGTATGTTCAAGACTCTTCTCCAGCACCACATCTTGAAGGCATCTATTCTTCTTCTGTCATTCTTAGTCACACATTAGCAATATCCTGCTGAAGATTATCCAGAAAAGACTGGAACAGTACATTGACAGAGAACTACCAGAAATACAAGCTGGGTTTAGAAGGGGTCATGGCACTAGGGATATTATTGCTGATGTCAGATGAATCTTGGCAGAAAGCAGAGTGCCAGAAGAATGTCTATTTGTGTTTCATTGAATATGCAAAAGTATTTTACTATGTGGATCATAATAAATTGTGGTAACCTTGAGGAAAATAGGAATCTCAGAACACTTAATTGTGCTTATATGACACCTATGCTTGAACCAAGAAGCAGTCCTCCGAACAGAGCAATGAAACACTGCATTGTTCAAAATCAGGAAAGGAGTGTGTCAGGGATGCATTCTGTCCCCATACCTTTTCCTGCATGTGCCATTTATTATATTCGGAAGTTCTTGGTAATGGTGACTGAAATCTTACTGACTTTTATACTCCAAACTGTTAACAACAATAACCGCAATAATGATATAACTGATATTCACTGATAACTTATTCTGCCCCATCTTTTGCTAAGCATTTCTTATCTAAGACCTCAATTAGGATTCAAATAATCCTTTGAAGTATATACTAGTAGAGGTGGTGAGACCACCACTCAAAAGCCCCAAACTAAAATGTATAGGAAAGACTAGAATTTCCCTAAATAGGTTCCCAGGCTGTAATCTTTACAGAGGATAGTTGTCCCATCTTTCTCCCATGAAATGGGCAGTGAGTTTAAATCAATGGTCTTATGATTATCAGCCAAGTACTTAACTAATCCACCACCAATACTCCCTTTTAAGTCTCACGGGAGTTTTATTACATATGCAAGATGACTCAGAATGAGATAAAGCAAGTATCCACACACCCAGACAGTCTGGCACCAGACTCTGCAATGTGGCCTCCTGTGTTCAATACTTAGTGAATGGATACATCAGTCAATTCCAAGGATGAATCAACAGTGCATTTTATGTTTAAGAAGTATATGATCAAATTATTTAAGATATGACCATAAAGCATCTTAGTGTCATGAAAGGGTCCCTTTGTCCTCGTAGCTTGTAGTCTAGGTGGCATTTCTTGTCAGGTACAGAACCCTTTCCCCACTGCTGGACCTGTTCTATGTAACTGTGCCCTATTCTTCCCTGGGGGCTCAGAGGAGATGGGTGGTTACAGCCACTCGGGAAATAGGACTGATGAAGCAAAGACAGAGGAGGAGCTCATTTGTTCTAAGCTAGTGTCCAACTGCCAACTGTATGTTCTCCTTTATTCTTAGCAGAAATTTTTGATGTGCTTAAGAGGGTCCCATTTATCTATTTTATCTTCTCTTGGTTGTAGGTCTTTGTCACGCTTGGGAGTCTACTCATGCTATAGATAACGGCTTCTAGAAATGTTCCTAGTTTGTCTGAGATGAACTTTATAGTCTTCTTTGGTTTACACCTAGGTCTCTAATTCTCCTAGAATTGGTTTTTGTGTCTGACATGAGGTGTGCGTTAGTTGTCGTTATTAAAATTATAGATATAAAACACTCAAAGTCCATAAAAGAAAATGAACTTATCTAAGATCTCTAAACTGGTGAAGGTCAAGGTCTAGCCTCTGATCACAGAGTTGCTATGAGTCATTGTTGAATACTGCATATGGACCAGGTCTATGGTGTGCTCTTTGACAAAATCTAATAAATATATGAGTGACCAATGAAGGCTGAATCTCAGGCATATGGCCCCTCTCTCTGCCTCGTGATGATATGTAAACAAAAATGTGGGGGGGAGGAATTGTCCCTTCCCAACCCACTCTATGCTTTAATTATTGCTGAAAAGTTACACTAGAAGTGATTTCCATCTAGCCAAAAATTAATTGATTTTCTGCCTCTACCAAACACGCGTTCTATTAGAGTTGGATAAGATTGATAGGTAGACAGACTGCTTGGCCAAAACCAGGTGAGTGTGTCCATCAGAATTCCCTTTGATCCCAAACTTAATCTGGAAGTTGCAGCTCATAGTTAGTTGCCATGGCAGCTAAAGAAGTTGGAGGGAATAAATGCAAAGTGTGGAAGAAATAAATTAAAAGAACCAGTAGTTGTTATTATGTGCCATCAAGTCACATAGCGACCCTATGTCCAACGGTTCTGACCTCTGCTCTATCTTGAGCCAACTTCCTTGTCTCTGATACACTTATCTTCATTATCCCAGTCACTGAATCAATACTTTTCATCCAGGGCCTTCCTCTCTTGCATTGTCCCTCCACCCTTTCAGGCATGATGTCCCTCTCCAAGGACTGGTCCCTCCTTGCAACATACTCAAAGAATATCAGACAAAGCTTGAAAATCCTTGACTTCAAGAAGCATCCTGATTTCACCCTCTCTAGGATGAACCTGTTTGTTCTCCTGGCAGACCATGGTATATTTATCACCCCTTTCTAGCACCACAACTCAAAGGCATAAATTTTTCTTCTATCATACTTAGTCATTGTCTAGCTCTCTGATGCCAATAAGTAACTGTAAAGACCATTGTCTGGATTAGGCACAACTTAATCTCTAAACTGATATATTGCTCTCCAGTACTTTGGGAGAGGTCCCTGACAACAGATTTTCCAAATGTAATTAATCTTTTTATTTCCTGGCTTCTGGTACCAAGAGTACCAAAAGTGTTGGTTGTGGAGCCAATCAAGATTAAGCTGTTCACAATCTCAAGCTATTATCTGTCTATCATGATGCTGCCAATTGGTCCAGTGTTGAGGATCTTTGTTTTCTTGATGTTGAGCTTCAGTCCATATTGAAGGCTCCAATACTTGACTTTCTCCAGCAAATGTTTCAGGTCCTCCTCAGTTTCAGTAAGCAAGGTTTTATCTTCTGCATAACGCACGTTGTTGATGAGTCTTTCTCAAATCCTGATGCCACATTCCTCCTCATAGAGCCCAGCTTCCCAGATGATCTGTTCCACATATACATTGGAAAAGTATGGAGATAGGATGCGTCCCTGGAGTACACTTTTCCTGATTTTGAACCATGCAGTGCTTCCTTGCTCTGTTCTGATGAATGTTTTCAGGTACAAGTATAGATTTTACTTAAGTACAATCAAGTGTTCTGGGATTCCCATTCTTCTCAAATTTAACCACAGTTTGTTGTGATCTACACAATCAAATACTTTTGAATAGTCAATGAAGCACAGATAGACATTCCTCTGGTATTTTCTACTTTCAGAGAAGAACTATCTAATGTTGATTAAAACCCCTAATGTCAAAGCCTCTTCTAAACCCCACCTGCACATCTGGAAGTTTTCTTTCAATTTTTGAATAATTTTCAGCAGGATCTTGCTTGCATGTGATATTAATGATATTGTTTGATAATTTCACACTCTGTTGAGTCACTTCTTTTGGAATGAGAACAAATATAGATCTCTTCCAGTCAGTTGATCAGGTGGTTTTCCTCCAGATTTCTTAGTACAATTTGGTGAGTACATTCAAGGCAGCATCTCTGTTGAAATATGTCAATTGGTATGTCATCAATTCTTGGGTCTTGTTTTTTTGCCAGTTCCTTCAGAGCAGCTTGAACTTCCTCCTTCATCACTATAGGTTCTTGATTATATAAATATTATTTCATTAAATCCTTCTGTGTCAGCAAATTCTTTTTGGTTTAGTGGCTCTGTGTACTCCTTCCATCTTCCTTTGATGTTTCCTGGAACATTCAAAATTCTGCTCACAACATCCTTAAGTATTTAAAACTTGAAGCTTGAATTTGTTCTTCAGTACCTTGAGCTTAAGAAATGCTGAGCAAAGTTTGTCCCTTTTGGTTTTCCAACTCCACTTCTTTGCACATTTCATTATAATACTTTGCTTTGTCTTCTCATGCTGTCCTTTGAAATCTTTTATTCATGCTGATTTTATAACATGCTGATTTCTTCCCTTTGCTTTGACTTCTTGGTGCTTTAGTGCAATATTCAGAGTCTCTTCTGACATCCGTTTTGGCCTTTTCTTCTTTCTTCGTCTTTATAATGACCTTTTGCATTCTTTATGGATTATGGAGAATCAGTAGTAGCAGCACTTAATAGAGAACGAAATAAAATTATTTTTAAAAAATCAGCCTTGGAATGAATTTTTAAAATGCCATATTCTGTGACTTCTTGACCAGAAGAAGCACTTTAAGTATTCTATGAGATTCTTGAAATTATATGGAAAACACTACACTAAGATTATTTTTCCAGGAAAAGAATCCATAGTTTTTATCAGAATCTTAAAATGCTTTATGATTTCCCAAAGTTTGGATGAGGAATCTAATCTTCTTTCTATTGTCTAGAAAAATAAGAAACTAAGCCTAAGGAAGGATTTAGAAGATGTCTAAGGTCACACTGTAAATGTGTGGTAATTCTGAATTTAGACCAATGCTTCTGATTTCTTTCCTGTATTTTCTGGAACTTCTGGATATTTTTTTCCTGGAATTTCTTTCCTGCATTTAGGATTAGTGCTTCAGGGGTACGTTTGGTGGAAACTTGAGGATAGAAAAATAGTAAGACTAGACTACAATCCCAAGGCACACAGTTCAAATCCTATGGGAGAAGGATGCGCAATCTCTTCCCATGTAATTCACTGCCTCTGAAAACCCACTAGAGGGTCTGCTATGAGTTCTGATTAGATGTTATACAACAATAACAATAAGATTGTTGTGGTCAGTCATGGTGGGTTTTGGTGAGGTGGTTGTTGGTTTAGCTGGTGGTTGTCATCAAGCCAAATTTTGCCTAATAGTGACTCCATGTGGCAGAATAGTTCTGACCTGTAGTTTTGCAGGTCATAATTTTCCTGAAACCAAATTTTCAGGTTATAGTAGTCTCCTATGAAAATACTGATGGGTTTAAACCATGATCCCTTTAATCAGCAAGTCAGTGCTTGACTATTGCACCACCAACGCTTTGAGAATATTGATATAATTGCTTAATAATATATGACCTTCAATATGGATTGAGGCTCAATATCAAGAAGACAAAGATTCTCACCATTGGGCCAATTGGGAGCATCAGGATAGATGGTGAAGAGATTGAGACTGTTAACAACTTTAGTCTGCTCGGCTCCACAGTCAACACTCTTGGCACCAGCAGCCAGGAAATTAAAAGATGTATTGCAATGGGAAAGTCTGCCATTAGGGACCTCTGCAAAGTACTGAAGAGCAATGGTGTCACTCTGGAGACTAAAGTGACTGATACAGGCCATGGTCTTTGCAATCACTTGTTATGCATCAGAGAGCTGGACAATGACTAGGGAGAGAATAGATGGAGAATTGATGCCTTTGAGCTGTGGTGCTGGAGAAGAGTATTGAGTGTACCATGGATTTCTAAGAAAACAAACAGATTCATCCTAGAGAGGGTTAAACTGGTCTTCTCCTTGGAGGCAAGGATTCTGAGGCTTCGTCTGACATACTTTGGACATGTTGTAAGGAGGGATATCATGCTTGGCAGGGTGGAGGGACAGCACAGGAGGGGAAGACCCTCTGGGAGGTGGATAGATTTCAGAGAAAACCTTCTTTTCTAGAGAAGTCTTTCCTCTTTTTTCCTCAGCTCAGCCTAAGATATTGCACAAATTTGTATTTCCTTAATTATTTTTATATTAGCTTTATAGTTATATGCAACTTACGTAAGATAAAATGCACAAATCTTAAGTGTAGAGTTTGATGATTTTTTTTGTTTGATTACAGCTGTGTGACTACAAATGCCTTCAAAATCATTGTCATCAGGTAAGCACTAACTTTTGGCTGGCCCTCCATTGAGTTTCTGAGGCTATAAATTGCATGGCAGGAGAATGTCTATCTTTCTTCCCAAGGAATCACTGATGGAATTGAACCATGAAATAGATGTGGACTTTGAGTTAGCAATGTAAACTCCCTTAAATGAATCTACTAGAGTGCTGGTGAAAGTATAACATACTTTGAGCACCCCTGAAGGTTTTCTTGTGCCCTTTTAAATCAGTATTCCCTCTATTCTGAATATAATCACTGTTTTGATCTCAGATAAAAGAAATGAAAATAAAATCATTTTACCAGTCTTTGTCATTATATCAATAGAATAAAGAAGCATGATTGTACTTTTCTATACAGTCATTCATGTTGTTAAGGTCATGCTTTACCATTAATACATAGTATTCATTTGTATCAATCTATTATGTTTTAGATATTAATTTATATATTAATTTCTGGATAATTACTTGAAATGTTATCTGATTTTGTTAGTTATGGGAGGAAAACTTCTATAGACTTTCTTATACATGTATTTTTATAAAAAACTAATTTTCCTTAAGCAATGCCTAGTCATTGAGTATACATGGTGGTGGTGTTGCTGTTATGTGTTGTTGAGTATCTTGTGACTCATAGCAACCGTATGTACAATAGCTCTGAACCCTGCTCTGTCCCGTGTCAAACTTTTTATCTCCAACACACCTACCCCCATTACCACAGTCACTGAATCAATCCGTCTCATCTAGGGTCGTCCTCTCTTCTGCTGTCACTCCACCTGTCCAAGCATGTTGTCCTTTTCCAAGGACTTGTTCCTCCTTTCAACATGCCTAAAGTATCTCAGATGGAGCCTCAGAATTCTTGCCTCCAAGGAGCAGCCTGGTTTCACCTTCTCCAGGATGAATCTGTTTATTCTCCTAGCAGTCCATGGTATATTCAGTATTCTTCTCCAGCACCACAGCTCAAAGGCATCAATTCTCCTTCTATCATCTCTAGGCATTGTCCAGCTTTCTGATGCTTAACAAATAATTGCGAATACTATAACCTGGATCAAGCACACCTTGGTCTCAAGCCTGACGTTGTTGCTCTTCAGTACTCTGAAGAGGTCTCTGACAGCAGAC
>NW_006399880.1:195834-200931 GCF_000299155.1 Elephantulus edwardii | reverse complement strand
CTGAGTACCTTAGAGAGGTCCCTAACAGCAGACTTTTCCATCGCGATACGCTTTTTGATTTCCTGACTGCTGGTGCCAAGAGTGTTGACTGTGGAGCAGTTTAACTACAGAATATGTAAGATAATAATAATAATTTTCTCTGAGATATGTATTCCCGAGGATCATGCTTTCTTCAAAATGCAAATATTTCAGAGCCAGTTTTCTCACAGGACTGATAAAGGAGAAAGATGGGAGTGGTATGTCTGTCTTTGAGATGAAGCTACATCACTGCATAGAAAGAATAGTATAACTTCCTCAGTTAATAAAGTTTAAAATTATGTGATAGTTGATCAGCATTGTTGTGGAGATACTAGCATTATATCATATCTTTTACATTAAGTGAGATTTTTATCCTTTTATTTTCATATATAAAAATGTAATTATACATGTAAGATGCTCTTTATTAGCTATTATTACAATCACACACTAAGTATTCAGATGTATTTGCTCCTTTAATTTTCCCAGTGATCTCAAAAGGTGAATGTATTAATTATCTATTGCTGTGTAACAAATTATTCCACAATTTAGAAGCTTAAAACAACAAAGTTGTATTATTCTTCATAGTTTGTGAATGTCAGGAATCTAGGAGTGACTAAAGTCCAGAAGAGAGTGATGGCTCTGGCCCAAGATTTCTGATAAGCTGTTGGCTGAGACTGTAGTCAAAGTTCTACAATCAATTTCTGAACTCAATCATGTGGTTGTTGGCAGGCCTCAACCCTCTTTGGCTGTTGATAAGAGGCTTCCGTTCCTCTCCACAATAACTTGTCTTCCAGATATGCCACGGTTTCTTCTAGAGCAAGAGGAGAGAGAGAGAGAGAGAGAGAGAGAGAGAGAGAGAAAACACACAAGTGAACTTCGGAGATGGCATCTGAAGTGTTTATTAACTTAATCTCAGATTAAAAAACCCACCCAAGCTCACTGTCATTGCCATTGAGTCAACTGCAATGTATAGTGATCTCAAAGGACAAAAATAGAACTGCCCCATAGGGTTTCCAAAACTACACATCTCTATGGGAGCAGATTACCTCAACTTTCTACTTCAAAATTGCTGGTGAGTTTGAAGTGCTGACCTTCTGGTTAGCATCTTAACATATTGGACCTCTGGGGCTCCTCAAACAAATAGGAAAGAATTTAAATTTGAGCAGTGTAGGATTTCTCATATTGTTAACTGCAGCATTGTCTATGATTACACTTATATCTTTGCCAACCACTTTTGTCAAACACCTGTGTCTCGGTTTTCACTAAAAAGAAAATCTAAACTCATGGCCATTAAGTTGAATTCAAATTAACAAAGACCATGTAGACCAAAGTAGACTTCCCTCTATACTTTCTAATGTTGTAAATCTTTACAAAAGAAAATTGTTGAATCTTTCTTCCTCAGAAAGACTGACACTTTCAAATGGTTAACTCTTTGAAT
Source organism: Elephantulus edwardii (assembly GCF_000299155.1). NCBI lineage: Eukaryota > Metazoa > Chordata > Mammalia > Macroscelidea > Macroscelididae > Elephantulus > Elephantulus edwardii. The sequence goes on along the minus strand of NW_006399880.1, from coordinate 199,475 downwards.
GACAACTGAGTGATTAGCTACTGTATCCTGAGAATTCCAAATAAAGGGATACTTCTTGTTGTTCAGTGCTGTTGTGTTGAGTACAACTCATAGCGATCCTATGAACGAAAGATCTGGACGCTGTCTTACCTGTACCATTCTCCTACTTCCTGACGTAATAAGAGTCTATTGCAACAGTCACCATATCAATCCACCCAGTTGAAAGTCTTTCTCTCCTTCACTGACTCTCCACCCTTCCCAGTATCATGCAAGGAATAGCCTCTCCTTGCAACATCCCCAAAATATGTGAGGCAAAGCCTCATCATCCTTGCCTCCAAAAAGTACTCCAGCTGCACCCTCTCCAAGACATATCTTTTTGTCTTCTTGGCTGTCAATGGATGTTCAGTGCTCTTCTCCAACACCACAACTCAAAGGCATTAGTTCTTCCTCTGTCACACTTATTCACTGTCCAGCTCTTGGATGCATAAGGATACTGCATGGTTTAAAATGAGGAAAAAGGTCCATCAGTGTTGTATCCTCTAATCACATTTAGTATGCATGTACGTACGTATGTATGTATGTATGTATGTATGTATGTATGTATGTATGTATTATTTGCAGAGTAAATACTCTCAGAAGCTGGACAATTTAAAGAAGATAGGATCAGGATTTGAAGAAAAGTCATTAACAGTTCTCTATATGTAAACAATGTAACTTTGCTTGTTGAAAGCAAAGAGAACTTGAAAAACTTACTGATAAAAATCAAAGACTATAATTTTCTATATGGATTACACCTCAACAAAAGAAACAAAAATCCTCAAAGCTAGATTATTAAACAACAATCATGATGAATGCAGAAAATATTGAGACTGTTGAGAACTTTATTTGGGTTCATGGGAGCAACAGTAAAAAAAAAATCAAATGATGCATTGTTTTATACAAATCTGCTGTAAAATAGTCATTTAAAGTGTTGAAAAATAAAGATGTCACCTTGAAAACCAATGTTCCCTGACTCAAGATGTGATATTTTTCAATTATCTTTTATGTATGCATAACCTGAAGAATGAATAAAGAAGACTGGAGAAGAACTGATGCATTTGAATTGGCAAGGAACATTGAATATAATATGAACTACTAGAGAATGAACAAATTTGTCTTCATAGAAGTAGAGCCAGATCACTCCTTAGAAACCAGGATGGCAGGACTTTGTTTCACATACTTTTAGCATGCTAACAGAAAAGACCAGTCCCTTGGGAATGATACAATATTTGACAAAACAGATAATGAGAGGAGAAGAAGACCCTCAATCAGATAGATCGATACAGTGGTTACAACAACAGGTTCTAATATAAGGACAATTGAATGGGTAGTTGCTTCATTCTGTTGTTTTGAGGGTTATAATTAGTCAAAACCAATTTTATTGTACCCAGCAAAAAGAACAGGATTTGACTGCATGTATTATTATTGCTGCTGTAGAAAAGAAAGAAAGACTGGTGATTAGGAAATATGGCTTTGGTGACAGAAGTAAATCTGGAGATTAAATAATAGAATATTGTACAACTAGTGATTTATTTATTGCAAATACCTTTCCTTAAAAAAACCCTCACAAACAGAGGCTATACATATGAACCTCAGCTTATAGGATAAACAGGAATCAGATCAACTACATCTTTGGACAGAGTCAATGAAGAAGCTCAATATTAACAGTTAAAAAAATGCTGACTGACCATCAATTGCTTGTATGAAGGTTCAGATAGAAGGTGAAGAAAACTAAGACAAGTCCATGAGAACCAAAATACAACCTTGACTCTACTCGAACAGAATTTAGAAACTATCTAAGAACAGATTTTATGCATTGAACACTAATAAACAGAAAGACAGTTAGATGATTTCAAGTGCATCATCCATGAAAAAATATAAAGATTATTACAAAGACAGGAAAGGAAAAATAAGACCAAAAGGATATCAGAAGGGTTTTCAAAATTTGCACTAAGATCTAAAGAAGCCAAAATAAAAGGAAGAAATACTGAAGTAAAAGAGCTGAACGGAAGATTTCAGAGAGAACCTGGAAAATATGAAGCAGAATATTGTAATGAAATGTAAAAAAAAACCAAAACACCACCACGCTGGCATTAGAAAATAAAAAAGGGAAGAAGAAGTTTGGCATTGCTCAAGCTAAAAATTTATCTTATGTTAAATTGCTAAAGAATCCAACAGAAAAACTATTAAATGATGCTGGAGATACCTTTCCAACTTGAAAGAGTACGCACAATCACTGTACCAAAAAGAATTGGTCCACTCTGAACAATTTCAGGAAGTAGTTCATTATTAAAACCCTATATAATTAAATAAGTTGCTCAAGCTGCACTGAAAGCTTTAGAAAAAAATTCTAAAAATAAAAAACACAAGACCTCAGGAATTAATGGAATACCAATTGATACCGTTCAATAAACAGATGCAGCCTAGGACATGCTCATAAATCTATGCCAATAAATTTGAAAGACACTTACTTAGTAAACTGACTGAGAGACACTAATTTTTGTTCATATTCCCCCAAAATGACTATTCAACAGAATGTGGAAATTATCAAACAACGTAATTAATATCACATGCAAGTAAAATCTTGCTGATGATTATCCAAAAAGAGAGTAGAAAAGTATATTCACAGAGAACTACCAGAAATTCAAACTGGATATAAAAGGACTGTGACATGAGGGGTATTATTGATGACATCAGCTGGATCTTGGCTGAAGGCAGAAAATATCAGACTGTTGTTTATTTGTATTTTTTTCTATAGAGAGGCAATTGACCATGTAGATCAAAACAAATCATGGCCAATATCTAAAACAATGGGAATCACAGAACATTTAAGTGTGTTATATGAAACCTATACATACATTAAGAAGCAGTTGTCTGAGCAAAAGAGAACAGCATACGTTTTAATTCAGGAAAGTAGTGTGTTTGAGTTGTATTCTTTCTTCAAACTATTCAATCTGTATACTAGCAAATTATTTGAACTACATCTGACACAGGCCATAGTCTTTGCTATCACTTGTTATGCACCAGAAAGTTAGACAATGACTAAGGAGGATAGAAGAATTGATGCTTTTGAGCTGTGGTGCTGGAGAAGAGTATTGAGGGTACCATGGACTGCTAGGAAAACAAACAGATTCATCCTGGAAAGGGTCAAACCAGGCTGCTCCTTGGAGGCAAGGATTCTAAGGCTCCAAGAGGGACATCATGCTTGGTAGGGTGGAAGGGCAGTGCAGAAAGGGAAGGCCCCCTATGCGGTGGATTGATTCAGTGATGCGTGTATTGGAGACAATGCGACTGGCTCAGGACAGAGCAGAGTTTAGGGCTGTTGTACGTAGGGTCGCTATGAGTCACAAGCGATTCGACGACACATAACAACAACAACAACAACATATGAATAAAGCATCTGAATTTGCATAAGAATCATCAATACCTTGGGTTATGCAGATGAGACAATCTTGCTTGCACAAAATGAAAGAAACTTAAGTATCTGCTGCTGCTGTTGTTATGTGTCTTTGAATTGCCTGTGATGCCTGTTGTTGCTGTTATGTGCCATCGAGTCCTTTCCGACTCATAGCGACCCTATGCACAACAGCCCTAAACCCTGCTCTATCCTGCGCCAACTGCAC
>NW_006399880.1:192125-195444 GCF_000299155.1 Elephantulus edwardii | reverse complement strand
TCTTCTCCAGCACCACAGCTCAAAGGCATCAATTCTCCTTCTATCATCTCTAGGCATTGTCCAGCTTTCTGATGCTTAACAAATAATTGCGAATACTATAACCTGGATCAAGCACACCTTGGTCTCAAGCCTGACGTTGTTGCTCTTCAGTACTCTGAAGAGGTCTCTGACAGCAGACATTCCCAATAGTTTATCTTTTGGTTTCATGGGTACTGGTACCAAGAATATTGATTATGTAGCCAAGCAAACTAAAGCTATTAATAATCTCAATCTCTTCTCATCCATCATGAGACTGTCAATTGGCCCAGTGGTGAGAATCTTTTTTTTTTCTCTTGATGTTGAGCTTCAGTCTATATTGAAGGCTGCAATCCTTGACATTCTGCAGCAAGTGCTTCATGTCCTCCTCAGTTTCAGCAAGCAGGATTCTGTCATCTGCATAATGTAGGTTGTCAATGAATCTTCTGCCAATCCTGATACCAAATTCCTCCTCATAGAGCTCAGCCTCCCAGATGACCTGTTCTGCATATAAATTGAAAAGGTATGGAGATAGGAAACATCTCTAGTGTACATCCTTCCCAGTTTTGAACCATGTGTTGTTTCCTTGCTCTATTCTAACAGCTGCATCCTGCTCCATGTATAGGTTTTGCATAAGCATAATCAAGTTTTCTGGGATTCTCATTCTTCTCCAATTTAGCCATGGTTTGTTGTGATCCACATAATCAAATGCTTTTTCATAGTCAATGAAACACAGATAGACATTTCTCTGGTACTCTCTGATCCATCTAACATTAGATATAATATCCCTAGTGCCACGGCCTTCTAAATCCAGCTTGCACATCTGGTAGTTTTCTGTTGATGTGCTATTCCAGTTATTTTTGGATAATTTTCAGCAGAATCTTACTTGGATGTGATATTAATGATATTATTAAAAAATTTCTGCACTTTGTGGGTCACTTTTCTTTGGTGTGGGAATATATATGGATCTCTTCCAGTCAGTTGGCCAGATGGTTATCCTCCAAATATCTTGGCACAACTTGCTGAGCGCATCCAGGACAGCATATGGTTATTGAAATAATGTCAATTTGCATGCCATTAATTCCTGGGGCCTTGTTTTGTTTCTTAAGTTGTTGATTATACAGAATTTTATCATTCTATCTCCAGCTTCATTTCTAATGCCAAGTCTCTGTTTTCCAACTACTGAGCCTTCTCTGTCACCAACTTTTGTATTCCAATCACTCATTACTATTAATACATCTTGAGAGCATGTTCAATTTCTGACTGCAAAATTTGATACAAATCTTCTATTTCCTTCTCTTTGGCTCTAGTTATTTGTGCATATATTTGAATGATAGTGGTTTTCACTGGACTTCATTGTATGTGTATGGATATTACCCTGTCCCTCATAACACTTTATTTCAAGATATATCTAGAAACGACTTTTTGTAACTTTGAAAGCAACCCTATTTTCCCCTCACCTTTTCATCTCTGGCATAATAATATGATCGCCTGATTCAAAATGTCTCATGACAGTCAATATCATTTCACCAGCACCTAGTATGTCAATATTTATGCATTCCATTTATTTCTTATCAATGTCCAATTTTCCTACATTCAAGCTTCTCACATTCCACCTTCCAATCACTAGTATCTGCTTACAGCTGTATACATAGCTTTAATAAATATTCTCTTCCTTCATCTCCATTTATATTAGTTCCAAGATTCCTGGGGATACAAATATTTTCAGATATTAAAATTCCTCATATAAAATGATGTAGCATTTACATATAATCCACATTTTCGCATACTTTAAATAATCTCTAGATTGCTTGGGAGAACTCAGATAGGTTAGTGTTAAGAAGTTTCGTGGCCAACCCAAAGTAATTTGGTTCAAATCTACCAGCTGCTCCATGAAAAAAAGAGGAACAATTTCCTTCTGTGTGATTTATAGTCTCTAAAAATCTGCTGGAGGATTTTCTATGCCTTATTGCATCCAATGCAATAAAAAATGTAAATGCTATGCAATCAACTTCTTGTGCTCCTTCCTACCCTTTGTGGAATTGCTTTGACCATTTAATTGCTTTTTGCTGCTTCCCCTTCTAATATATTTGCTTTGTGGTTGATTGAGTCTGCAGTTGGGGAACCCACAAGTATACATGAACGACTATCTTGCTAAATAGTTTTCTAAGTGGTTATATTGAGTTCCCTTGGTTTTTAAGTCATTTAACAATGACACCTACCTCAGACCTTCTCCAGGTCAACCTGCATGTACACCTCTCTGAATTCATCCCTTATCTACTTCCTGCAATGATTCTTACCTGTTCTCACTCCAGATTCTTCTGTCTTTGTTTGCTGAATTAAAACAAACAAACAAACAAACTACATATTGAAGAATCCAGAGTGCTCTTGCAGTCAAACCTCAAAGCTTCTGAAGTGGACAATGAGAGGCCAAGTAGAATGAGGAAGTTGTTCAATCATGTTGACCTGGGACTGGAATGCATCATGTAAACCAGTAAACCACCAAATTTATAAACGTACACAAGAATTCTTGTCAAAAGGAGAAAAAGGAAATTAAATGTTCCTTAGATTTACTTAATTCAGCGTTTGTCAAATTATGAGATTGTGTGTAAAGTTATGAGATTATGTATGTCTGGTTCCTAGGAAATAATTTAGTGGATTCTGCTAAAGAATCGTTAATACAGTGACAGTTATTTCCTCCTCACTTGTCTTTTAATTATTCCACTTACCTCAAGGAGAACATCTCAGTTTGGTGCTCTGCATGCCTTTTCACTAATATCTGCCCGTCTCCCCTTTCTAAAAGGGGAGGACAAAAGTTTCAAGCTAGTTTTAATGATGTTTTGGGCTTGTTCTTTCTTTTTTTTGTAATTAAACCAACTGTCTTATTGATTTGGGAACTGGATGCCGACTCTCTGGCTTCTTCATGCTGAACGGGGGCGTAGATGTAAAGGGGAGAAGGGAGGACGCTTTATAACCTTACTGGTGGTCTTGGGTTACAGCTGCTTGCCTTCTTGCTCTGTTAGAAGATATTTTCCTGTCATTTGCTCCCCTCTGGACTGCAAAGTGTTTTCTCAGGTGGATCCAGTGGGGATGGCTGGTTGAACCCAGAGGCTCCATCCTCCTTTGCTTCCTTAAGCTGTCAGTTGTATTTCCTTTCTGTCACTGGCACTGGGTTCAGGGTCAATTCTGGAGTAAAACTCAGTGTTAAGGTTACCTATAGGAAAGGAAGCAAACCTGGAGAGAACAAACTTGTGAGTTACAAATAGAAGGGCTTTGAGGGCATTGCTTTCAGGTTTACTGGGGG
>NW_006399880.1:191459-192025 GCF_000299155.1 Elephantulus edwardii | reverse complement strand
CTTCCTTGTAAGCGTATGGATATAATCCTGTCACTCACATGGTATTTTATAAATTGCATATCACATTAATATTAGAGATTTCTCACCTTTTTAAATAATTTTTAAATTTTAATTGTGATTTTAACTAAACTTTACAAAAAAGTTAAATTTTTATTCATTTGTGTTGTACGTTTTACCCCCTCTCCCTCCCTTTACTCTTCCCCAGTTTACTTTTGCAAAATTACCTCTCCTCACCCCCAAATCTTCTTTGCAATGTACCTCTTATTCCAGGCTCTTTTAGTACATATAATTCTTAATCATATATTCCTTTTAAACAGTGTTTTCCTTCTTCTGTTCCAATGCAATATTGACTTCTGACTTTTTAAATATCGACTAGTTGATATCTTTTCAAGGATATCATCCATGAAGAAAGCAAAAGGTCATTACAAAAACAGAGGAGAAAGACCAAACTTCATCTTAGAAAAGATTTCAATAGAACATAGAGAGGATAAAACAAAGCAGATAAACGATGGAGTAAAAGAGAAGAGCAAACAATCTCAAAGGGCAGCTCAGGAAGACAAAGTAAA
>NW_006399880.1:185512-191359 GCF_000299155.1 Elephantulus edwardii | reverse complement strand
GAGCTCACCCTGAGGGCCGCAACGGCTCACCCCAAGCCGAGGGCAGCCCGCCCCGGGCAGAGGGCCGTGATGGCTCACCCTGAGCTGGGAGCCAAGGGCAGCCCGCCCCTGTTCTTTCTTTTTGAACTTTAAACATATTTATCTTAGCATTTTTAAAAATTATTTCTAATTGTGGTGTGAGTGAAGGATTACAAAGCAAATTAATTTTTCATTTAGTCATTCACTTACCTTTTGTCCTCTGACATTAATTTTAATACCTACAATGGAATCTTACTTCTCCTCATTGCTCCCTGCCATTCTGATTTCCACTAATCTTTCTATACATCTCTGTGTCTTCTTTGTCTTTAGTAATACTGTGTGTACCATCATCTTATTGACTATTGCTTTTCTCTTCATCCAACTTCATATATGTCTTTTCTTCATTTACTAATTCTCATTTCCTTCTCCATCCCTGGTAACCATCCAGAAATGATTCTATCTATGTGTAAGCCTTTACTTAGCTTTTAAAAACAAGAATCTTATACAATATTCGTCTTTTTGTGAATGACTTGTTTCACTTAGCATAGTGCCTTCTAGGTGCAACTATGTTATACAGTGTTAGTGAATTTTTTTGCTTTTATTTCTTAGTGTTGCTTAGTATTCCATTGTGTGACTGCTTCATAGTTTTTTTGGCCATTTGTCTGCTGGTGAACATCTGACTCATTTCCATCTCTTTGCTGTTAAAAAAATTACTGTAATAAACCTAGCTGTGTATATATCTCTTTGGGTGACTTCCCTTATTTCTTTGGGGAACATACCTACTAGCAGGTATATTTAATAGATCAAATGGTATTTCTATTCTCAACTTTTCAAGGAAGCACCAAACTCCTTTACATAGTTGTCACACTATTTTACATTCTTATTAGGAGTGTGCGAGACTTCTAATCTCTCTAAACCCTCACCAGCCACTGTTTGCTGTCTTATTGAATGTTACTATTGTTGTTGAGGTGAGATGATATCATATGTCTATTCTGATTTACATCTTTTAAATAGCTAATGAACTTGAACATTTCTTCATGTATTTGTTGACTATCGAAATGTCTCCTTTTATGAAGAGTCTTTCATGTCTTCTTCTCATTTTGCTCTTGATCTATTTGAGTCATTTCCTCCCATTGTTGACATGTTGGAGTTTTCTATAAAGTTTTGAAATTAGTCTCTTGTCAGATGTGTCATTGACAAATGTTTGTCAGTATGTAAGTTCTCTTTTGCTGCATTTTTTAAAAAAATTACCTTCTACAGTAGTTACTTTCTGTTTAGAGGGTAAGCTACTGTTTATACTTACAAGAAGGTTCTGTTTTTATCAAATTAATTTATGACAGAGAAAATATGGATTAATAAATAATAGTAAAGGATACAGAATTATGTGCTTATGGTTAGACCCTGAAGGTAGTCAGAGATTGATTGAAGGCTAAGAAATCTTCCATTCAAGACTTATTCTGATCAAATGTGGAATCCAAAGCCTGAATGAAAGAGATGTAAATAATGTCCTTGAAATTGGCTCTGAAGATTCCCAATACAGGACTCCTCATGCTCCATTCTAGACACAGCACAAGTTACTTTGGGAAGGAAGAAATGGAACTCTAGCTCTGGGCTCCTCATTTACAATAAAGGCTTAAGTAGTTACCTGGTGCATTTTAGAAATATTTCCACTGAATAGAGTGACAATGCCAGTCTGGAGACTAAGGTAAATCTGCATTAGGCCATGATCTTTGCAATTACTTACTACATATCAGGACAATGTGAAAAGGGACGACAGAAGAAGATTTGATGCCTTTGAACTGTGGTACTGGAGAAGCATGAAGAATATACCATGCATGGACTGCCAAGAGAACAAACAGGTCTTTCCTGTAGAGGGTGAAATCAGGCTGTTCCTTGGAGGCAAGGAATTTAAAGCTCCATCTCACATACTTTGAACATGTGGTCAGGAGGGACCAGTCTATGGAGAGGACATCATGCTTGGAAGGATGGAGGGACAGTGCAGGAGAGGAAGATACTGAGAGAGATGGATTGACTCAGAGACTGGAGCAAGGGAGGTTGGTGTGTAGGAGACAGTGAGATTGCTTCAGGATAGGGCAAGGTTCATAGCTACTGAGTCGTTATGGGATCACTATGAGTCGCAGGAGACATGATTGCACATAACAACAACATACTTGTTTTTACATACAGAACCCTCTAAAGTGGGATTTATGAGCAGCTTTTGGGGCAAATCAAACCAAATTCATTGCCATTGATTGAATTAATAATGACCCTGTAAGACAGAGTCAGACTGATTCATATGATCTCCACTTCTTTAAATATTTACAAAAGCTGGCTTCCACAACTTTTTTCTTATAGAGTAACTGTTGGGATGGAACATTTCACCTTGTTGTTAGCAGCTGAGCACGTAAGTGTTACTCTATTCTCTTCTGGAGTATTTTGGTAGTATAACATAGTTGCCTTTGTTTTTAGTTCCTAGAGTTTCTTCTTTTATATTTTCTAGTATCCTCAGATCTCTTCACTGCTATTGAGTTAGAACTGATTCATAGTAGACTCTCCAGTGGGTTTTCAGAGGCTGCAGATTGCACCTAAGAATTTGTCTTCCTCCAGTTGAGTTGCTGATGGATTCGAACTCTCAGAAAGGCCGTCTTTGGATAAGCAACACAACTTCCTAAGCAGTACATACCAAAACTCCCTTAGTTATACGTTGTTAAATGGCTATTTCTAACTTGTAACTCAGCTTATGTCTTGCCCAATACAGTTTAAAGGTCTTCCCACAGCCTATCAAATTATGTTCTCCTCCTTTAGTTTGACACTTGTGGCCTCACAGGAAATTCCCCTTTTGGGCCTCATTTTTAGTCTTCTCACACACCATCCTATATTGCAATCATAGTGACCTATGCTTTAATCCCCTTAAGGATATTTCCCCCTTCCCCTTGTATGTTACTTTTTGTTGGAATGTGCTTCCCTCATTTCTGACCGTCCACATCCCATTGGCTACCTCTTGACTATGCTCATCAAAAAGGATTACTTCTTCAAAACCCCTTTTGTGACTGGATTTCTTTCTTTCCCCTTTACCAGAAACTGGATCTATCCTTTGTGGAACTACTTACCTACCTAAATGTAAACAGCAAAGTTTTTATCAAGAGAATTACCCTGTTTAATTGTCACAACCTATTAGGTGTTACTATTGCTACGATTGCCATTTTAAAATTAAAAAAAATAGAGACACAGGGACGTTAAATAACTTGACCAAGGTTATACAGTTGGTCAGCAGCAGAGTCCACGTTTGAACACAGGTATCCAGAGTCCAAGATATACTCTCATAACCAGTATTCCACCCTCTTTACACTTGTTCTCTGGTTGAATAAATCATGAGGTGCTCTCAGCTCATCTCTTCTTAAGATGCTATAGGGGCAAAGCACATGTCTGAGGTGAAAATAGAGATAGAAAATGCCTTTTCCTCATAATCAGTGTTTTGTGAAGTTGGGTCAGGCATAACTGTTCACTTTGTACCAACCTGGATTAATCACAGAGTCACTACCCAGCAGGTATGGAGTCATGCGGAGAAATACAAGGGACCACTGAGATACATTCTTTCTGCTTTCACGCAGGGAGAGCTCCAGTCCTGTGGAAAGAATGGCTTCAGCTTCAAGGAGAGTAAGCATTTGGCTCCTATCCCTGAGCTACTGCAGCACAGCCTTGTGCAGGCTGCTCCTGCCCAGGGACACCATAAATCGCTGGGCCATGGGCCTGACAGCCAGCTACAATGTGATCAGAAAGCCAATGGAAGCCACAGCACAGCTTTGGAAGGTTCTTATGTTGTGGTCCTCTGCCCATCATGCCAGACAGAACAGTCACTGAGACAGGCACTTTCCTTTCAAATGGGAGCTCAGGGAGCAGACAGTCAAGCCCCAGGTGGCCAGAGTGTGTTAACCATTTCAAAACTGGAATCCTTGCTTTTAGCACAGACCTTTTACATTTTCACTGTGCCTTTGCATGCATTTCTTCACTTGTGTGCTGTTGAGTTGATTCAGACCCACAGCAATCCTAGTCAACAGAATAGAACTGCCTCATAGGGGTTCCTATACTGTAGGCAATGTCATGATAGATGGGGAAAGGGCTGAAGTTGTCAATGATTTCGTCTTCCTGGGTTCACAGTCATGCTATCAGGACATAAATATTGCACTGGAAAAGTCGACTGTCAGGAATTTCTCCAAAAGACCACTGAGCAATGGTGTCAGTTTGAAGACTAAGGTATGCTTAGGCATGTCAGAGATGATGAGAATGGCATAGGATAGGGAAGGGTTAGTTCTGTTGTTCACAGAGTTGCTATGAATTGTGCTTGGCTCAGTGACACATAACAATAATAATAATCTTTCCAGAAGATGGCCACATTAGTCACCTACAGAGTGGCTGGTGGATTTGAACTACTAATCTTTTGATCAGCTTCCAAGCATTTTAACCATCTTCATCAGAGGTCTTTTTGTCTCAGTTCACAACTGGGAATATATGATGAACTTTGCTTTCTTAACTAAATAATTTAACTTGAAATGACTAACATGTCAAAAAGATAGATGTAAAGCATTCTTTTTAAAGGTTACTCATTAGAGTTATGCAGTTATTACAGTGTAAAACTGTACAATAATTAATGGTTTGTCCTGTTTGCTATTGATTGACATCCAAGTTTATTCTTTTCTTTCTTTTATAATTTCCTTTTTGACAATGCTGCAATGAATTTCCTTGCTTAGATATGTGATTTTTTTTGAGTAATTACTAAAAAATACAAACTATACACCTAAAGAAATTTACTGAGTCCAAAGTAAATTAATTTTTAATTTTGATAGCTTTAGTCATGCTGTTTTTCAGTATTTGCATGAAATATTATGCCAACCAACAATATACGAGAATGCTTGTTATTTCTAAGCTTGGCCAGTTTTTAATTTTTTAACATTGCCAATATAATAAAATGGATTTTAAAAATAAGTAGGTGGAACTTTATTATCTTTAAAATCTCCTTTTTAATTTCTTGTTTTGATAATTTTCTCAGCTATTATATGTTTTTTGTTTCTATTCTTCTATTAGCTTTGAGGTCACTGGGGGAGGGGACATATAATTCCCTGAACATATACTAAGGAGCTTTGGTGGCTTAGTGGTAAGGAGTTGTTCTACTATCCAGAGACAAGTGGTTCGGATCCAGGAATTGCTCCACAGAAGAAAGATGGGTAGTCTCCTTGTGTGAAATTTTCTACCTCTGAAAACTCACTGAAGGATCAGCTATGAGTTGGTTCCTCAACTTGATGATACACAACAACAACAATAATGTATTTATACTAACAAAGATTTTTAAAAAAAACTTATCTGGTTAAAAAAAAAAAAGCCAGAGAATTGACTAAAAAAAAAAAAAAAGCCAGAAACTCTGGTGGCCGAAAAGTAAGAAAAATGTACTATAATTCCAAAGGCACGTGGTTCAAATCTACCAGCTACTCCATACAAGAAAGATGAGCAATCTCCTCCCTTGTGATTTTACTGCCTCTGAGAACCCATTGAAGATTAAGCAGTGGACTGGTTCTGACTTGATTCGCAAAGCAGTTAAAAAATATAATTTTTCAAACTTCGTCTCCAAATACCATAACATTCTTCTATTTATCTCCAATTCTTATTATATCCATATATATACATGTTGTTGTTGTTGTTGTTATGTGCCGTCGAGTCGTTTGCGACTCATAGCGACCCTAAGCACAACAGCCCTAAACCCTGCTCTATCCTGCGCCAACCGCACCGTCTCTGACACACCCATCCCGATTACCCCAGTCACCGAATCGATCCATC
>NW_006399880.1:170935-182107 GCF_000299155.1 Elephantulus edwardii | reverse complement strand
GAACTGGGAGTGGTGGGTGGTCAGAGAGAAAAGTGCAACAATGAATCTCTGTAAATGTTCATTAAAATTAATTAAAAAAATTTGGAAAATAACTACATGACCTTCTGACTGGAAGAGGTCCATATTTATTCTCATTCCCAAAAGAGGTAATATTCTAGAATGTAGAAATTATACAATATCATTAATATCACATGTAATATTACATGCAAGTAAAATATTGCAGAAGATTATTAAAAATGGCTAGGAAAGTATGTTAATAGAGAATTATCAGAAATTCAACTGCATTTAGAAGAGGTCGGACATCTGGGATATCATTGTTGATGTCAATTGGTTTTGGCTGAAAGCAGAGAATGTCAGAACAGTGGCTATCAGTTTTTTATTGACTATACAAAGGCATTTGTGTGGGTCATAGCAAATTATGGCTAAAATGAAGAAGAATTGGAATCCTAGAACATTTAATTGTTTTTATGAGAAACCTGTATCTAGGCCAAGAAACTGTTGTCTGAACAGAACAAAGGAACTGAATGGTTTAAAATCAAGAAAGGTATCCATCAGGGCTATATCCTTTCTCCATACCTATTCAATAAGTATACACATAAAATAATTTAAGAAGCTGGACTCTATGAAGAAGAATGTCACATCAAAATTGGAGGCAGACTCATCAACAGCCTCCATCATACAGATGATACAGCCTTATTTTCCGAAAGTGAAGAGGACTTGAAACACTAGTTGCAGAAAATCAAAATCACAGCTTTGAGTAAGACATACTGTGTTAGAAGATTGCTTGTCAAGAAGTTCTCCAAAGTGCTAAAGAGCAATACAATGCCAGTTTAAAAACTAAGGTGTACCATATTTGAGCCATGCTCTTTTCATTTACTTGTTGGGGGTCAGAAAGTTGAATAATAAACAAGAATGACAGAAGAGTAATGGATGCCTTTGAGTTTTGGTGTTATTGAAGGGGACTGAATATCCCATAGACTGTCAAAAGAGTAAACAAGTATGTCTTGGAGAAAGTACAACTAGGGTGCTCCTTATCAGTTCATCGACTCTGAGTGTGTAGTTTCCCCTACTCCTTTGTGGGATCTTTGAATCATTTTCTTTCTTTCTTCCTAGCACACTTAAATTATCAGTGATCTGACTTGTTCTTAGATGCTGTCAGGTCAAGCCAGACCCATAGTGACCCTATGAACAAAAGCTCTGAAACCTGTTGTATCCTGAGCCATCCTCACACTTCCTGACACATAAAAACCCATTGCAGCAGTCACTGTATCAATCCACCTGGTTGAAGGTCTTCCTCTCCTTCACCAATCCTCCACCCTTCCCAGCATCATGTCCTTTTCCAAGGAATAGTACCACTGAGCAACATGTCCAAAGTATGTGAGGCAAGCAGTCTAGCTGCACCCTTTCCAAGGCATATCTGTTCATTCTCCTGGTCATCCATGGTATGTTCAGTGCTCTTCTCCAACACCACAGCTCAAAGGCATCAATTCTTTTTCTGTCATCCTTATTCATTATCTAGGTCTAGGATGCATAACTAGTAATAAGAAAGGCCATGGCCTGAATCACATGTACCTTAGTTCTTCAAACTAATATCATTACTCCTAAGTAATTTGGAAAGGTCCCTAACTGCAGATATTCCCAAAGCAATGAAATCTCCTTATTTCCTGATTGCTGTTACCAAAGAGTGTGAATTGCAGATCGAAGCAAGATGAAGCTGTGGACAATTTCTATTTACTCTCCATCTGTCATGATGCTGCCTATTGTCCAGTGGTAACAATCTTTGTTTTCCTGACATTGAGGCAAAATCTATATCGAAGGCTGCATTCTTTGATCTTCTGCAACAAGTGCTTCAAGCCCTCCTCACTTTCAGCAAGCAAGGTTGTGTCATCTGCATAATGTAAGCTATTGATGAGTACCCTTCCAATATTGATTCCACACTCCTCCTAATAGAGTCCGGCTTCTCAGATAATTTGCTCAGCATACCAATTGAATAGGTATGGAGAGAAATTACAACCCTGGCACAATCTCTTCCCAATTCCAAACCATGCAGTGCTCCCCTGCTCCATTTGCACAACTGCCTTATGATCCAGATATAGGTTCTGCATGAGCACAATTAAGTCCTCTGGAATTCCCATTTTTCTCACAGCTTGTCATGATTCACACAGTCAAACACCTTTGCACAGTCAATAAAGCACAGATAGACAGTCTTCTGATAATCTTACTGTCAGTCAGGATCTATCTGGGATAAGCAATGATATTCCTGGTGCCATAGCCTCTCTTGAATTCCACTTGAACTTCTGGCGGTTCCCTATCTATGCTCTGTTTTAGCTGTTTTTGAATGATCTTTAGCAGTATTTGGCTAGCATGAGATATTATTAATGAAGTTGCTTGACAATTTCCACATTCAGTTGGATCACCTTTCTAGAGAATGGGAACAAATATGGACCTCTTCCAATATGTTGGCCAGACAGCTGTCCTCTAAATTTACTGGTATAGTCTGATGAGCACACTCAACACTGTATCTGTTAATTGAAACAAGCCACTTGGTATGAATATCGACACACTAGGCATTAGTGAGATGAGATGGACCAGTTTTGGTCACTTTTAATCAGATACTCATATGGTATACTATGTAGGGAATGAAAAACAGAGGAAGAATGGTGGTGTATTCATAGTCTAAAAGTCAATTTCAAGATCTAACCTGAAATACAATGTTGTGAGTGATAGGAAAATATCCATATGCATACAAGGAGGACCCATTAACATGATTATTATTCAATATATGCTCCTGTATTTAAAGGCAAAGAGAAAGTAATTGAGAATGTTTAGCAAATTTTGCAGTCTAAAATTGACCAAACATGCAATCAAGATGCATTAATGATAATTGGTTACTGGAATGCAGAAGTAGAAAGAAGTGAAGAAGGAACAGTAGTTGGAAAGGATGCGCTTGGTGATAGAAATGAAGCCGGAAAACGAATGACCAAATTATATATTTACAATAATTTATTCCTTGCAAATATCTTTTCTGAAAGAAACAAAAGGCAACTTTGCATATGGATCTCACCTGATGGGATGCATAGGAATCAGATTGACTACATTTATGGAAGAAATCCTTTGAGAAGCTCAATATTGGCAGTCAAAACAAGACCAGGAGCAGACTGTGGGTGAGATCATCAATTACTCACGTGAAAGTTCAAATTGAGGCTGAAAAAAATGAAAATAAGTTTATAGAAACCAAAACATGATCTTAAATCCATTCCATCTGAATTTCTTGATCATCCTATTGTGGCTTTGTTCACAATAGCAAGGAGTTGGAGACAACCCAAGTGCCCATCAACAAACGAATGGATAAAGAAGCTGTGGTATAGTCACACAATGGAATACTACTCTGCATTGAAAAACAAGAAACTCAGGAAATATTATTTGAAATGGGTGATCCTGGAAGACATTATGCTGAGTAAAATACCTCAGTCACAAAAGGACAAATACTGCATAGTGCCACTGTTGTAAAACAGGACTGACCTCGGGGTTGGGGGAAGACTGAGAAAGATGGGATAAATAAGTATACTGCATTGAAACAGATGAGAAAGAAAAATGTTTGAAAGGTATATGTGATTAGGTATTATTGTCATGATAGGGGTCCAGAACAAAGGCTGCCTAGTGGAGTGGACCTGCGGGGAGGGATTGTAAAACAATGAAAGAATTTTTCTTTTACTTTTCCAAGAGAAGAGTGAACTGGGGTGAAGAAGGGTGGACAGGGAGAAAACTGCAACAGTGAATGAATGGAAATACAAAGTTTCTGTAAATATTCATGAAAATTAATAATTAAAACAAACAAACAAAAAAAGAATAGGTTTGAGGCATTGAAGATCAGTGATAGAAGACCAGATGAGTTGTGGGATGATGTCAAGGATATCATCCATGAAGAAAGCTAAAGGTTGTGACAAAAACAGGAGAAAGAAAAAATCAAAATCATCAAAATCAAGACTGGATTTACTAATTGAAACAAGTTCATCGGCATCACATCACTGGGGCCTTATTTATTGCCAATGCCTTCAATATACCTTCCACTTCCTCCTTAATTTCCTTTTTTCCTGTTCATAGAGTACACAGAAATTTTTCAGTGTCTATTAGTTCTTGCTGGTACAGTGAATTCTGTGTGTTCTGTCCGTTTTCTTTTGATGTTTCTGAGTTATTCAGTATTTTGCCTATAGTTTCTTTTATTATTGTGACTTGAGCCTTAAAGTTTTTATTAAGTTCTTTCAGCTTGAGAAATGCAGAGAGTGCTGTTTCTTTTATTCTCCAATTCAGGCTCTTTGCACATTCCATTATAATGCTTTGCTTTGTCTTCCTGAGCTGCCCTTTGAAATCTTCTGTTCATTTCTTACAGTTCAGCATGTTTTCCTTTTGTTTTGTCTTCTTGACACTCCTGTCCAATTTTTAGAGTCTCTTTTGACATCTATTTTGATTTTTTCTTTCTCTTATGTCTTTGTAATGACTTTTGCTTTCTTCATGGTTGATATTCTTGACATCACTTCACAACTCATCTGGTCTTCAATCATTGGTGTTCAATGCCTCAATCTATTCCTAAGATGATCTTGAAATTCAGATGAAATTGATTTGAGAGCATATTTGGTTCCTGTGGACTTCTTTTAATTTTGAATATGTATATGAGTAATTGATGGTCTGACAGACAGTCTGCCCTTGGCCTTGTTTTGACTGATGGTAATGAGCTTCTTCAACAATTACTTCCACAAATGTAGTCAATCTGATTTCTATGCAGCCAGCCAAGTGAGATCTATGTGTAAAGTCATCCTTTGTGTCTTTTTAAAAAAGGTATTTGCAAAGAATAAATCATTATTAATGCAAAATTAAATCATTGTATTTCCAGCATCTTTTCTATTGCCAAGCCCTATCCTTTCTCCACCATTTCCTACTTTTGCATTTCAATCACCAGTTATCATTATTGCAACTTGATTTCATGTTTGGTCAATTTTGTACTGAAATATTTGTAAAAATTTTCAATTTCTTCTTTTTGGCTCCAGATATAAGAGCATATATTTGAATAATATTCGTATCAACTAGTGTTCCTTGTATGTGTATGGATATTATCCTATCACTCACAACACTGTATTTTTAGGACAGAACTTGAAATTGACTTTTTGATCATGAGTGTAACACCATTCTTCTTCTGTTTTTGTCATTATCAGCATAGGTTACCATATACGGTTTAAATATAGGCCCCAGATGACTCGACAACACATAACAACAAGTATTACCAGTTGTTCCTTGTGTTATTACTGTTGTTGTTATGTGCTGTCAAGTTGCCTGAGATTAATAGTGACCCTATGAACAACATCTCTGAACCCTGCCCTCTCGTGATCCAGTCTCACTGATTCTGACACATCAACTCCCGTTGTCCCAGGTACTGTATCAATCCATCTCATTCTGATCTTCCTCTCCTGCACTGTCCATCCACCCTTCTGAGAACGATGTCTTAAAAGCAGATTTTCCCAGTGCAATTTGTTCTTTGATTTCCTGACTGCTGGTACCAAGAGTGTTCCTTGTAGGCATATGAAAGTATTCTGCCACTCACAACACTATACTTCAGGATAGGTCTAGAAATGGTCTTTTTTTACTATGAATGGAGTCCCTGGATATTACAGATGGTGAAGGTATTTACTACTAGATCAAACGTTGGCGGTTGTAATCTACTCAGAGGAACCTCAGGAGAGAATCCTGGAAATCTGTTTCCTTAAGGTCACAGTGTTGAAGCTCCTAGTGAACAGTTGTACTCTGTGCACGTGGGGCTGTTAAGAGACGGTTTGACTCAATGAAAACTAAGAATTACAGTAAATCACAGAACCTATTATTAAAAAAACCCCAAACCCTTTTATTATGTAAATTTTCATACATACACAAAATCAACAGTAAAAAACAAAACAAAACACTGAAAACTATATACTTCCATTAACCTGCAACAGCCTTAACAATTACCAATATTTTATTAATATCCAAAACTTTTTAAATGGATTTGTAACCTGTCTCCTTGTATCAGCATAGCCTTTGCCTTCTTCCAAGGATCCTGGGACACTCAATGTCCATTGGAGCTTTTAGAGTGTAAACTTGCTCTTTTATGTTCCCTACATCTAGGAATACACATATGGGATTCAGGGAACTCAGCTAATGGGGTTGCCTCTGAAAGCCTGCTGGTGGGTAAGCATGAGTCTGTTCTGATTTAGCACGAAGGTTTAAGTTTTACAGAAGAACGGACTGAAACTGTTATTAAACAAGCTATGTTAGCAGCACATATAAGAGGCAAGAATGAAACTCAATTTATCTGCTTCCAAATCCTGATTATTTCTGATCTAATTGTACAGTAAATGAAAATCTTAGAACATGATTGAGCTGCCCATGAAATCTCATGTGCTAGACATTAGGATGCCCATCTGATCACTTCACTGAGAATGCTTTTGCCTTACTCTGTAGCTCTGGATATTTTCAGTGTGTTACAATAGATTTTAAAGTCATTGCTATTCATAACTGTAGATATTCATCTGCCGCCTGCCCTGTGAAAACTCAGAGAAGAGCCTTTTAGAATCATAAACAGTGGTCTCTTAGGCAAGGTCTGAGCTTAATTCTTGTCAGATTCTATGCCCCCCAGAGTCTTGTAAGTTTCTGGGAATTGAGCAAGTTTTCAGAATATGTTGAGTGGGTAAAATAAATAAATCAGTCTGATCAATCAAATGATCAGTTCTTCAAACACTGAGTGCCAAGTTCAAAGGGATTTAGCCCATCTCATAACTGGGAACATAACATAAAAATTATGACATCAAATTTTATTTCTACCCTCTGGTGACATAATGGTGAAGAATTATGTTTCCAATGCAAAGGTACACATTTTGAATCTAGCAGATGCTCCAAGGAAGAAAGATATATGATGTCCTCCCATGCGATCTATAGCCATGATACGTCACTGGAAGATCCCGTACAAGTAAATTTTGATTCAGTGTCTTATTGCAACAACAGCAGCAACATTCTCTTTTAATACCCCCATTTTCCTTGTCCTGAGAAAATCCTAGAACACTTGACTGTGCTCATGTAAAGCCGATACCTAGGTCAGTAAACAGTCTTATAAACAGAGAAAGGGATGCTGTACAGTTCAAGATCAAGAAACAAGTGTGTCAGGGATATGTCCTTTCTCCATACCTTTTCAACCCATATGTAAAATAGATCAGTTGAGAGGCTGGACTTTTGAGGAGGAATGTGGCATCAGCATTGGAGGAAGATTCATTAACAACTTGTATTGTGCAGATATCTTGTTTGCCAAAACCGAGGAAGATCTGAAGCATTTGCTGCAGACAGTCAGACTGCAGTCTTCAATATGGATTGCATAACAACATGAAGAAAATAAAGATTCTCACCACTGGGCCAATTGACATAGTCATGATAGGTGTAGAAAAGAGATTGTTCATAATTTCAGCTTGCTCTGATCTACAATCAACAATTTTGGCACCTGCAGTTGGGAAAGAAAAAAATGAATTACATTAGGAAAGTCTACTGTCAATTTGGAGACTAAGATGTGCCTGATCCAAAGCATAGTCATTGCAATTACTTGCTATGTGCCAAAGAGCTGTCCAATGACTAAAGATTATAGAAGAGTCCCTGTCTTTGAGCTGTGGTGCTGGAGAAGAGGATTGAGCATACTATGGACTGCCAAGAGATTTCAAACAGGTCTTTCCTGGAGAAGGTGAAACCTGATTGCTCTTTTGAAGCAAGGACTTTGAAACTCTGTCTCACTTTGGGCATACTTTGGTCAAGTTGCCAGGAGGGACCAGTCCTTGGAGAGGACTTGCTTAGAAGGGGGAGGGGTCAGCACAGGAGAGGAAGATCTTGAACAAGATAGACTGACACAGTGACTGTGGCAGTGGGGACAGGTGTATTGGAGACAGTGAGATAGGCTCAAGATAGGGCAATGTTCAGAACAACAACTTCTCTGTCCTGTGTCAACCTTAAATGTCTAGTACTTAAGTAATATGCCCATCTGTGTGCTCTGATTGTTTTCCTAAGAAATCTCACCTGCAATGTCTTTACTGCAAGTTCATAAATTCATACTATTTATTGTTTAAAAATTTATAGAATATCTACTAAATGTTAGTTTAATGTTGATAAAAAAATCTATGATTCGTAGAGTTTATCAAAGCCTCAACTTCATATTGTGCTTTGTCATGGACGTGGTTTTGTGTAGGATATAAAAATGATATGTCAGTATCTATTACCTTCCAGGACTTACATTCTGGTTACAGAGGCAGAACAAAGAATTTGAGCACAGTTAGAAGCTAAACCTTGGGAGTCTTTATACGTTTCTGTAGATACTCTGTAAAGAGAAGTAATGGTGTGGGTTAGAGCTGGCCATTTGCTCTAAGGAGAGGGTGAATAATACAGGATTTTGGATAGGCACAGAAGAGAAGGTATTTCTGATTGAGTAATGCCTTGCACAAAGGTTAGGGGTTTGGAGGAGTCTTATGTGTACACAAGGATTGAAGATGGAAAAAAAAGCAAACCCACAACCAAACACCCGTCTTATATGGAACTGACCCTAAGAATGTAAAGACATTTATTTGTTTGTTTGTTTGTTTTTATAATTGTCAAGCTCTTCCATTATAATATCAGGACCTTGCCGCCTTTGACTACCGATATTCCACCAGTGCCTAGAACTGTGCTCAATAAAGAGTAGTCTGATATATACGCATGAATGAATGAGTATGTGTTAGGCTGGAGGAAGAGAAAAGGCAGATAGAGGACAGATCTACAACATACTATTCTCTCCTGAGGATGTGTTCTTTGATGTCCCAGGTGTTATGCAAATTATCTCGTAAACTAATCTCTGAAAAATCCCTTCCTGCAAGGAAAGGCTCTGTTTCTGTGATTCTAATCCATGTAGAAGTGCTAATAGTTGATACTGGCTTAATGTTGGATTTCTCTTAGAGTTATTTACATTTTAACACTGAACTCTTAGATATGCCTGTATCTCTGTGGGAGAATTTTAGTCACTGTGACAGAATCCTAGAAGTTATGTGTGGGCTGAAGGGTGGGTTTTCAAGTTTCACATGATTTTCTCTATCACCAGGGTGTCCTTAGAGGAATGATTCTAGTAGCCATTCTTGTACACATGGGAGGTGAGAGTTTTAGAATTTCTCCTCAGTTTCCTTTCATCATGTTCCCATAACTTTAATGTCAGCTCTGATTTTGTTAAGTGATGAGTTTCTGAGTCTATGCCTTAGCTCTTGTCTGGCAAGGTAAATCTCAGGAAGACTGGGAGGGTGAAATTGTATCACTCTACGTTATGTGTATAAAAGAGAGCACAGGCACAAAGATGGTAGAGGACAGGGGATGAGAGAGGTTGAGAGGTATCATATATCAATGGAGATATAACTCTTTGAACTTTGATAAAAGTCAATAGTTGTAAAGGGTCTTCAGGCCTTTTGT
Organism: Elephantulus edwardii; assembly: GCF_000299155.1. Taxonomy (NCBI): domain Eukaryota; kingdom Metazoa; phylum Chordata; class Mammalia; order Macroscelidea; family Macroscelididae; genus Elephantulus; species Elephantulus edwardii. The sequence goes on along the minus strand of NW_006399880.1, from coordinate 172,618 downwards.
TCATAGGGTCACTATGAGTCCTGCTTGACTTGAAGGCAGTCAACAACACCAACAATATAAATCTCAATCAATCGATTCTTTTGTTAAGATTTTTGAATCCTATTACTCACCAAGTTTTAGAAGATATTCTAGGCCTCACTACTATTCGTATCCCATTGCATTGTAATTTTCCATAGTCCATGTCTGCCATGTTCTCAGATAGGTCTTCTTTCATACCATTATGATTTAACTCAGGCTACACTTTGGATAGCAGTGCTCTGCCTTGATCTCTACATAAACAGTTTTCTGAATTTTAGTCTCCTATCTGCAAAAGTGAGAATTTAGCTAGTAATAATCTTTAAAGAAACAGTAACATTAAGAAATACAATTATCATTTGAGTATTTAGTATGTACTAAGGATTTAGTAAGAAGCTCTAGTGTCATGGTTCATGTTGCACTGCTCACCAAAATGGCGTCTGTGCCTGGTGCTTCAAATCCAGGCATTTATCTCTTGCTAAAATTTACAGCCTTGAAAATCCTCTGGAACCTTGCTATGCATTGGAATTGACTTCATGCTAGTTAGTTTAAGGATTTACTGGTAACTGAACACATATGTAATTGCACTGAACCTTTTGACAGTTTGTGGAATGTGATTGATTTGTACCATTTTTTAACAAATGAGGATAGTGACTCACAGTTTTTATGATGTATCTATCACAACACAGACATTAAGCACTGACTCTTAAAGATTAAAATTATTACTACAACCTAGAAGTCAAAGTCTGAATTCCCTTGCCCATTGATCTCACCACCAACCCTCTACTTTATTGTTTCTGTGGCATGAACAAGTCATCTTGAATATTAAGCATAGTGAAGCTGTCAGATGACTAGAATTCTGTTGTACCTAAACGTGCTGTATTCCATCACTGAATTGTTTTGTTTTGGTTTTTTGTTTGTTTGTTTTATGTATGCTATTCCCTATATTCCCTGCCTCCTCTGTTCTTCTTACTCATTCCTCGGTGTTAGTTTAAGTGTCATCTACTAAAGGAAACATGAACAGTCTTAAAATACACATGTGATTTCTTTCACAGCCTTCTCATTGAGGAGTGGGGGGGGGGGTCTATATCTTAGCTATGAACAGATTATTAATTGCCCTGACCAGACCAGTAAAATGTGGTGGGAATGATGGTATATGCTTACTGAGGCTGTCTCATAAAATACTGTATTGTTTCCAACTTCGTCATTGGAACTTTTGTACTTAGAACTCTGAGCTATCACACAAGGACTTTGACTTTCCTGAGACCCCTGTGACAGAGGCTATGTATAAAATTTCTTTTCAGAAGTCAGTTGGGTTATCCACTGAAGCCATGTGATTAAGCCATCTTGAATATCCAACCCCACTAAGCCTGCAGATGGCATGGCTGCAGCTCAAATCTGACTGAAATTAGATACACCAAGAGAAAGCTGAAACTTCCAGAATAATTGACTCAAATTTTAAGGAGCTAAAGAAATGTTTATTTTAAGCTGTTAAATGCAAGAACATTTGATTATATAACTCCTGCTTCCTTACTTCTATATCTAGCCCAGGTCAGGTCCTTTTTTCAGAGACACACTCTTGGCACCAGCAGTCAGGAAATCAAAAAGCGTATCGCAATGGGAAAGTCTGCTGTTAGGGACCTCTCTAAGGTACTCAGGAGCAACAGT
>NW_006399880.1:150959-170835 GCF_000299155.1 Elephantulus edwardii | reverse complement strand
GGTGGTGCGGTTGGCGCAGGATAGAGCAGGGTTTAGGGCTGTTGTGCATAGGGTCGCTATGAGTCAGAAACGACTCGACAGCACATAACAACAACGACAACACCTCAATTTGCAATTATGCACACAGTAGAGTCGTAGTTTGGTCACCTATACCTCTTATATTATACTAGAAGCTGCTTGGGGAAAGTACCATTATTGCTAAATATTTCATTTCAGTCAGGAATCACAAACAATGCAAATAACTAAATCTCTCACTTGAACACATTCAATGCCACCAGGGGAAAAAAGATCTGAATATCTGCTTCCACAGGTTATATCCCATTGAGTTTCTTGCAACTCATAGCGGTCCTATGTACAATTGCGGCAAACTCTGCTCTATCCTGGGCAATTTCACTGTTTCTGACACACTTACCCTCATTATCCCAGTTACTGTGTCAATCCATCTTATCCAGGTCTTCCTCTCCCGTGCCATCCCTCCACCCTACCAAGCATGATGCCTTTCTCTAAGGACTGGTCACTTCTGGTCACAAACCCAAAGTATGTGAGATGGAAACTGAAAATCCTTGCCTCTATGGAACAGCTTGGCTTTACCCTTTTGGGGACAGACTCGTTAGTTTTCTTGGCAGTTCATGGTATGTTCAGTACTCTTCTCCAGCACCACAATTCAAAGGCATCAATTCTTCTGTCCTCTTTTTTCATTGTTCAGTGTTCTGATGCATATCAGGTAATAGAGAAGACCCATGTCTGGGTCAGGCATACCTTAGTCTCTAGACTATCATCATTGCTCCTTAGTACTTTGGAGAGATCCCCAACAGCTGAGTTTCCTAATTCAATTTGTCTTTTGATTCCCTGCCTGCTGGTGCCAAGAGTGTTGACTGTGGACCAACGTAAGCTGAAATTGTTAACAATCCAAATCTCTTTTCCATCAATCATGACGCTGTCAATTGGCCCAGTGGTGAGAATCTTCATTTTCTTGATATTGATCTTCAGTCCAGATTGCAGACTACAGTCCTCGACCTTCTGCAGCAAGTGCTTCAGGTCCTCCTCAGCTTCAGCAAGCAAGGTTGTGCATCTGCATAATGCAGGTTGTTGATGATTCTTCCACCATTCCTGATACCACATTCCTCCTCAGAAAGACCAACCTCCATAGTGATCTCTTCTGCATACAGATTTAAAAGGTATGGTGACTGGACACATTCCTAACACACTTCTTTCATGATTTTGAACCATGCAGTGTTTCCTTGCTCTGTTCTGATGAGTGCCTCTTGGTCCAAGTACAGGTTTCATGTGAACAAAATCTTTCATTAAAAAACCCGTGAGGCACAGTTCTACTCTGATACATATGGAGATCTCGATGAGTCAGAATTGACAGCAACTTTAACTGTAGGGTTCTTTAAAGATCATACTGGCAGCGATTTAAATCTGTAGAGGTTTGTTTCAGAAAACATAAGATGCTGAAGGAGATGGCTTTTACTAGTAGTTCATCTGCTTAGTGCTACTGTCAAGCATCAAGAAATGTTTATTTCTTTTAAGCTTTATTTCTTGTTCTCTTATAGTTGTAAAAATGATTCTTCAGTTTCAAGCAATATTATTAGATGCCATTGAGTCAGCTAAGGCTCACAGTGACCCTAAAAACAATCAGTCTGAACCCTGCCCTATACTGTATCATCATCATACCCTCTAATGTATTTGAACCCATTGTTACAACCACTGTGTCAATCTATCTTGTGGAGGGATTTCCCCTCTTTCCATAACTCTCTACCTTTCCAAGCATAATGTATTTCCTAAGAACTGGCTTTTCCTAATAACATGCCCAATATATGTGACAAGTTTCACCATCCTTGCCTCTAAGGAGTACCTTAGTTTTACATTCTCCAAGATATATTTGCTTGTTCTTTGGCAGTCCACGGGATGTTTGGTACTCTTCTCCAATACTACAACTAAAAGGCATTGATTCTTCTTTTGTCCTCCTTATTCGCTGTCCAAGTTTTGGAGGCTTAGCGAGTAATTGAAAAAGACTGAGACTTGAATCAGGTACCTCTTAGTCTTTTAACCAACATGTACAGAGTTCTTCAGCACTGTCTCTTCATTTCTTAACTACTGGCACCAAATGTATTGGTTGTGGGATGAAATCATTGACAATTTCAGTCTTTTCTCTCTCTATCATTATGCTGTCTATTGGCATAGTGGTGAGGATTTCTGTTTTTAAGTTTTATATATCTATCTATCTATCTATCTATCTATCTATCTATCTATCTATCTATATATATATATCTTTATATAACAAGCAATCACCTGTTATGCATCAGAGAGTTGGACAATAACCAAGGAGGATAGAAGGAGAATTGATGCCTTGAGCTGTGGTGCCGGAGAAGAGTATTGAGAATACCATGGACTGCTAGGAAAACAAACAGATTTGTCCTGGAGAGGGTTAAACCGGGTGGCTTCTTGGAGGCAAGGATTCTGAGGCTCCGTCTAACATACTTTGGACATGTTGTGAGGAGAGACCGGTCCTTGGAGAAGGACATCATGCTTGGGAGGGTGGAGGGACAGCGCAGGAGGGGAAGGCCCTCTATGAGGTGGATTGATTCAGTCACTGGGATAATCGGGATGGGACTGTCAGAGAAGGTGAGATTGGCACAGGACAGAGCAGAGTTTAGGACTGTTGTACATAGGGTCGCTATGAGTCGCAAGCGACTCGACTGCACATAACAACAACAACAATATCTTTATTAAACATCCCTGCACCAGCTGTTCCATGAAGAAAAGATAAACAATCTCCTCCCATGTGATCTATAACCTCTAAAAACCTGCTGCAATGTCAACTATGAGTTGGCTCTTACTCAACAGTAAACCATAGCAACAAACAAACAAAAAACCAAAAGAACAGGAGAAAGAGTTCTTTTCCCAAATAGCCTTCTTTTTGTAAATGACTGATAAGAATTGAGTAGCAGACTATTCATAAACATTAACATATGAGGCCTGTTGGCAAAGTGGCTTTCAGGCTATAGTCTGCATGCAATATATGTGGATATTTTGGCAAAATTCACTTGCTCATGATCCTGCATCCAACTTGTCATCTTGACTTCTGATCTTGGGATGTGAGCTAGCAATCTGCTGTTCTGATGAAGAGATATTTCTAGCCTGATCTAGAGAGGCATCTAGCCTGATACCTGACCCACAAATTTGGAACTTGATAGCTTCCACAACTGTGTGACTCGTTCCAATGAAATAAATATTTCTCTTTCAATTTATAATATAATGGAATTTCGATGTCTTAGTGGCAAGGAGTTTGCTTTTAAACTCAAAGGCATCAGATTTAAATCCACCAGCCTGTCCTTGGGAGAAAGATGGGCAGTCGACTTCTGTGCATCTGAAAACCCACTGGTGAGTTAGCTGAGTTGATTGTGATTTGATGGTATCTAACAACAACAGAATTATTGGGGCTTTGGTGTTTTTTTTTAATTGGTTTTAGTCCCTTCAGAGATTGCAATCAAAGTAGATGTTATTGCTTTGAAAGCATATATTACACCACATTGTCACTAACTTATTCTATCTTTCCTTACTATATTGTTGTTATTGTGGGGTACTCTCAAGTCAGAACCAACCCAGATTTGAACCTCCAGCAGATTTTCTGTGGTAGTTAATCACATGGGAAGGGTTTTCCCACATTTTTCCTATGGAGCAGTTGATGGATGGATTTGAACTATGTACCTTTTGGTTGCCAGCGTAATCCTTTAACACTAAGTATCTACAGGACTGTTAATATGATCATATATATAAGAGGGATTTTAAGAGGGCCACACACTCTTCAGGTGATATATTAATTTATTAATTTACGATGGTTTTCATATTTATTCTGATTCCTAAAAAATGTGAGTCAACAGAATGTGGAACTCATCAAACCATATCACTAGTATCACATGCAAGCAAAATCTTACTGAAGATTATCCAAAAAGAACTAGAACAGTACATCAACAGAAAACTTCCATAAATACAAACTGGGTTTAGAAAGGTGGTTGCAAATACCAGATGGATCTTGACTGAAAGCAGAGAGTACCAGAAAGATGTCTATTTTATCAGCTTTGCCAAGACATCTGACTGTGTGGATCATGACAAATTGTAACTAACATTAAAAAGAATTTGAATCCCAGAACACTTGATTGTGCTTATGTGCTTGTGTGAAACCTATACCTACATAACGAAGCTAATGTCCAAACTCAACAAGGGAGCATTCGTGATTCAAAATCAAGAAAAAGTGCATCAAGAATGTATCTTTTCTCCATACATTTCCAACATATATGTTGAACAAATGGGTTTTATAAAGAAAAGGAGGAAGATTCATCAAAAAACTTGCATTATGTAGATGATACAACCTTGCTTGCCAAAAGTGAGTAGGACTTGATGCATCTGCTGCAGAAGTCAAGGACTATAGACTTCACTATGGATTGCATCTCAATATCAGGAAAAGAGTGGATAGAGAATTACACTACATTAGAACAATGAGGGGGAAAATTGAATGAAACCAATATATGATTAGGAATTACATGTATGACAACAATCTAGAACAAGGGGTGCATTTCAGGGTGGGCTAGGGGAGGCGGAAGGGGTAAAGAAAATGTGCAACAATAAAAAATAAAAGAAAACAAATATCTTTATTACTGGGCCAATTTGCAGCATCTTCGTAAATGAAGAAAATATTGAGACTTTTAACAATTTCATCTTACTCACATCCATAATCAACCCTTGACACCAGCAGTCAAGAAACTCAAAAGACAAGTTTCACTGTGAAAATCTACTGTCAAAGACCTCTCCAGAGTGCTAAAGAGCTATGCTGTCACTCTAAAGACTAAGGTATGCCTGATCCAAGCTGTAGTCTTCTCAATTGCTTGCTATGCATGTGAGAGCTAGACAATGACTAATTATAGGAGAAGGAGAATCAATGCCTTTGAGTTATGGTGCTGGAGAAAAGTATTAAAAATACCATTGAAAAGACCTCCAAGAGAAAAAAATAGGTCTGTCTTAGAGAGGTTGAAACCAGGGTCCTCCTTGGAATTGAGGGTTTTGATGCTCTGTCTCTCCTACTTTAGGCATATTGCCAGGAGGGACCAGTCCTTAGAGAAGAACATAATTCTTACAAGTGTAGAGAGCCCGTATAGGAGAGGAAGATCCTGGATAAGATACTTTTACATAGTGACTGTAGCAATGGCTCACGTGTGTCAGAGATAGTGAGGTTGGCTCAGAATAGAGTAAGGTTCAGAGTCATTGTTCTTAAGGTCATTATGAGTCATTGTTTGCTCAACAATATCTAACAACAAAAACAACAATGTGGTTTCTGTAACAAAATACTCAAAATATTCAAACTGGATAGATTGAAAGAACAGATAATAATTCCCTTCGATTTTGGAGGCTATTGTTGTTAGGTGTCCTTGAGTCCACTGTGACCTTAGCACTCAAGAATTAAGCCTTGTCCAACTCTGAACCATTACACGATCTTTGCTGTGGTTAACCTATTGCTGAATCCAGTGTGTCAACCATCTTGCTGAGGGTCTCCCTCTTTTTTCATGATACTGTATAGCTTTATAGGTATGATGTCTTTGTCAAGGCACTAGTCCTTCTGGATAATATACCCAATGTATGTGAGATGAACTCTCACTATCTATCCTTGCTTCTAAGGAGCATTCTAGCTGCACTTCTAAGATAGATTTGTTTATTCTTTTGGCAGTCCATGATGTATTAAATATTTGCCAATATCTCATGTCAAAGGCAACTATTCTTCCTTGATATTCCCTATTAATTACCCAACTCTCACATGTAGATAAAGCAATCGGAAATGCCATGACTTGAATCAGGCACATATCACACTTTAAAGAGATATCTTTACTCTTTAATATCTTAAAGACGTCTGTCTCAGTTACCAGAAATTTCTGATCTTCCCTGGCTTATATTTACATCATTCCAATCTTGTCTTTATTGTCATATGGCCTTCTTCCCTCTGTGTCTTCATATGGAATTTTCCCATCTGAGTGTGTCCAAATTTACCTTTTCTTAAGAGTATACTAATAATTGAATTAGGATGTATTATAATCCAGAATGACTTAAACTTAACTAATTGCTTTGGCAAAGACTCTATTTGCAAATTAGGTCAAATTGTGAGATTCTGTATGGAAATGAATATTGGGAAAACACTATTGAGAATTGTATACATATGAAGGTCAACAGTCTATATTCAACAAATTTGCTTTGATCACTTGTAAAATTTATAAAATAGCAACTACTTTCACCTCCTGTGGTGTTGTGTCTGTTGTTGTTAAGTGCTGTCCAGTCGTAGACAACTCATAGTGACCCTATGAACGAAATACTTGAACACTTGCATAACTTTCATCATTTCTCCAAGTCCATACAGTTTCTGGAGGCAAGCTATTTTGAAGTTGATGCCATTCCTGCTTCCAAGCTTGTTTATTTGAGGAGCTCCACCAAACACTGTCCAACATGGGTAATTATTATCTCATTTGACACAAGAGTGTCATGGTGTTCAGCATCACAGCAATCATGAATTACCTAGTGCTATGCCACTTAGAAGAATGTTTGATCAAAAACAATTAAAACCAGATCCAAGTGGCATAGGCCCTTGGGCCCAAACGAGTTTTCAAAGGCTGCATGTCCACCCATTGGTTCTTATTGGATCTCAGCAAAAATCATCCAGCCAGCCCAATAGGACCCAGAAATGTTCCATACCAAAAGAGAAAGAGTGGTGTTGTGTCTAGAATCAATATTTTGGAAACTATGTTTGCTTGGTTCTGGTGAGAGTTACAGTGTCTTTCTTAAATGATTCCTTTAATCAGTTAAGATAATTTCATTTTGTGAGTTCTTAAATGTTTTTATATGTTAGTACAAAAGTAAGAATTCTCAAAAGGAAATTATTTTATTGACTCAAAAATCATTTTAAAAAAGAAACTATAATTCCAACTAGAACCAAACAACTTATGATGAGTAGTTTATTTGAGAAGCTGGACTTTATGAAGAAGAACATAGCATCATAATCAGAGGAAGGATAATCAACAACCTGTACTATGCTGATGCCACAGCCTTGCTCACAGAAAATGAGGAGGATTTTAAGTTATTGATAGAGAATATCAAGGATTAAAGCCTTTAATATGCATTACATGGCAACATAAAAAAAAAGAAAAATCCTCACCAATGGGCCAATAGGCAACAGAGAGATGGAAAACAGATTGAAATTGTCAATAATTCTGTTCTACTTGATTCCACAATCAACACCCTTGGTACTAGAAGTCAGAAAATCAAAAGACAAATTGCATTGGGAAGATCTGCTCTCAGGGATCACTCCAGTATTCTGGAGAAATTATGTCTGTGTAAAAACTAAGGTATGATTCATCCAAAACATGGTATTTTCAATTACTTTCTGTCCATATGAAGATTGTCCAGTGTTGTCCAGTGACTAAGGATAACTGAAGAAGAATTAATGCCATTGACTTGTGGTACTGGAAAAGAGTATTGAGAATCCCACGGACCACCAAGAGCATAGGTCTGTCCAGGAGAAAGTGAAACTAGAAGTTCCTTAAAGGTAAGGATGATGAAACTCCATCTCACATACTTTAATCATATTTGTCAAAAGGGGTCAGTACTTGGAAAAGAACGTCATCCTTGGAAAGGTGGAGTGTCAGTAAGAGAGGAATATCTTCAAGGAGATGAAATGAGCTCAAGTGTGTCAGAAATGGTGAGAATGTCAAGGTGCAAAGCCATTGTTCATAGGTTCAGTATGAGTTGTAGTTGACTTGACAGCACACAACAACAAAGTCTCTGTTTTTTAAATAAATAATTCCCTGTTGTTGTTATGTGCCATCAAGTAATTTGCGACTAATAGCGACCACATGTACATAAGCCCTGAAACCTGCTCTGTTCTGTGCCAACTTTATTGTCTTTGACATACATACCCTAATTACTCCAGTCACTGTATCAACCCATATCATTGATGATCTCCCTCTCTTTCTCCATTTTCCACCATTCCAAGCATGACGTCCCTCTCCAAGGACCAGTCCCTCCTTGTAACATGTCTGAAGTATGTCAGACAAAACTTCAGAATCCTTACCTACAAGGAACAGCCTGGTTTCACCCTCTCTAGGACAAACCTGTTTGTTATCCTAGCAGTCCATGGTATATTGAACACTGTTCTTCAGCACCACAGATCAAAGGCATCTATTCTCTTTCTCTAACCGCTAGTCATTTTCCAGCTCTCTGACACATAGCAAGCAACTATGAGTGCTATGGCCTGGATCAGGCACACTTTAGTCTCTAGACTGACATTGCTTTTCTTCAGTACTCTGGAGGGATCCCTGACAGTCAACTTTTCCCAGCGCAATTTGTTTCTTGATTTCCTGGCTTCTGATACCAAAATTATTGATTGTGGAGGCAAGCAAACTAAAACTGATAACAATCTTGATTGCTTCGCCATCCATAAGGATGCTGCCATTTGGCCCAGTGGTGAGAATCTTTGTTTTCTTGATGTTGAATTTCAATCCATATTGAAGGCTGCAGTCCTTGATCTTTTTCAGCAAGCACTTCAGGTCCTCCTCAGTTTCAGCAAGCAGGATGGAGTCAACTGCATAACACAGGTTGTTGATGAATCTTCCTCCAATCCTGTTGCCACATTCCTCTTCAAACAGCCCAACCTCCCGGATGATTGGTTCTGCACATAGATTGAAAAGATATGGAGACAGAATATACCCTTGGAGTACATCCTTCCCAATTTTGAACCATGCAATGTCTTCTCACTCTGTTCTAATGGCTGCCTCCTGGTCCAAGTATAGGTTTCACATAAGCACAATCAAATTGTTCTGGAATTCCCATTCCTTTCAGAGTCAGCCACAGTTTGTTGTGATCCACACAGTCAAACACTTTTGCATAGTGATAAGTAATTCCTTAAGAGAAAAAGAAATCAGAACTGCACATTAGAGATTTGTGAGGTTGTTTTAAATAAAATACTGGTGGTAATTATCTACTAGAATACTAGAGGTGAAAGTCAGATATAGTTAATCAGCCCAGTGCTGAGAGGAAAGTAAAGAAATATGTCAAAGTAGAAATGTCTCCATGATAGTTAGCTATAACAAACTAATTTACAATGATTTCTATTGCACTTGAGATTACAAAATGAGGAGAGCCACATTGTGTCTGTTAAACTGCTAAGAATGATCAAAAACGAACTGCCACTGAGTTGGAAATTACTCATAGCTAACTCTCCATCAAATTTGCAGAAATTGTAAATTGCAGAGGGAGAAGATTGCCCATCTTTCTTCTGTGGAGCTTCTGGAGACTTGAAACACTAGAGAAACAGTTAACTAACCTTTGGATTAGCAGTACAACTCCCAAAGGACCATGCAACCAGTAGACACATACTGTTAATCATCACAGTCCGCCTCTTATTATTTGAGTACCTTTACATACTTTATGAATTCATATTCATCTTTAAATATAGACCAAATATGGTAAATGATGATACTGCCATAGATTCTGGCTATTAGAGAAATATTGGTATATATTGGATGTTATTGTAGAGCATGTGCATCTTCTCCTAGAGAATATCATCCCAGCTCTACAAGTTTGTACCACCTAGCTGGCACTGTAAGTGTCTTTAAAAAGCTGAACATAGAAATTCCATATGACCCAGCAATTCCAGTGTTTGGAATATACCCAAAAAAATGAGAACTGAGGCACAGAGACTTATACACCAATGTTCATGGCAGTATTATTCACCATTACAAGGACATGAAAAAAGTCCAGATGTCCAACTACAAATGACTGGATTGAGAAACTGGTGTATTCACATAATGGAACACCACGCAGCACACAAGAGCAATGATTTTGTAAATTATTAGCTAACTTGGTAGGGACTGGGGAGCATTATGCTGAGTAAACTAAGTCCCGTAAGGACATATACTGTATAAAACTATTATTGTAGAATTAATATAAGGATCTGAGGGGTGGGGAGGGTGGAAGCAGAAAGGTGAGGATGGGCAGGGGGTCTCACAATTTGATGGGGAGTGGTGAGGGAAATGAGAAAGATCTTCTGTGGAAAAACAATGTATTAAAATTTTGTAGGTAAACTAGTATAAAAAATAATGTAACTCAGAATGTATATGAGCTATTGTATGAAACACAACATAAATGAAAGATTGTATAAAATAATATATATTAATGAAACATACCATAAGGCTATTATTATTTGAAAATCAATAAAAAAATTTTAAAAGGCCATTCATGTTGATATGTAACAGAATGATAAAACCAATGAATTCTATTAATATAGATTTATTGTTGTGTTATATTGTTAAGTGCCATCCAGTTGTAGATGACTCATAGCAACCCTGTGAATGAAAGACATGAACACTTGTCTAACTTTCATCATTTCTCCAAGTTCATAGATTACTGGAGGCCAGCTATTTTGGAAGTGTATGCCACGCCTTAATTTGAGACAATGTTGTATGGGATACTCTGAAGATGATAAGTCCACTGGTAGTAATTTTGGCAAAAGTATTGCATATTGGAAAGGAGAAGAAATATCTAATGTATTTAGACCAATAAGAATAAAGCATTTCCTTTCCATTATAGAAACAGCCTAATGTTGTCCACATGTCTGCAAGTTACTGGCTGATTGCTTTGCTATATGGTGTCATACCAGGGTCTCGGTGTTGGTCTCTATTGCTGGCAGATTTGGCATTAAACAAAAACTACTATAGCAATATTGGCCTTGAACAATAGAAATCCATGTTACTAAACTGATGCATAACTTCCATCCTTATAACCATGACCATTTCGTTCATGAACCCATTAGGTAATGAAAGGAGTAATTGAGGAAAGAGCGTGGCTGGTTTCCCCAGAACATGTCATACTATCCACTTGATTGTCAGCCCAACTCTTTTAATTTTTAAAGACTAAGATGTGTTTGACTCAAGCCATGGTATTTCTAATTGCTTCTTGTACAACTGAAAGTTAGACAATGAATAAGGAAAACTGAAGAAGAATTGATGCATTTGAAATAAAATATTGTAGAAGATATTGACTGTATCATAGACTGCCAAAAGAACAAATTCTCTGTCTTGGAAGAAGTAGATCCTAGGTGCACTTAAAAGGCAAAAATAAGGAGGCTTCTTTTTCACATACTTTTGATGTCTTAATGAGAGGGACAAATCCTTGGAAAAGAACATCATGTTTGGAAAGATGAGGCTTAGTAAGAAGAGGAAAAGCCTTATAAAGATGATTTGACAGTGACTGCAACAATGGTCTGATGCACAGCAGAGCCTGTAGAAATTACCTAGAAAAGACCAATTGTTTGATCTGCTATGCATAGAATCACTATGAGGAAGAGTTTATTTGCTGGTACCTAACAACAATATCTTTTAATGTCTCCATTTGGTAAACATTTGCATGAGATACAGTACATTTACATCTTTATCTTATTTAGAGTTTTATATTCGCATAACTCTTCTCCATAATTCATTGTTACTGATATTTTAATCATGTTCCTTTTGAGTTTCTGACCCTCTAACCAAACTACTGGTCTTAGCCTATAAGTCAGCATGCAATCAAGCATCTTGTAATTTCTCCTTCTAAGAAAAGTTATCAGCCAGGTGTACTGCTTGGAGTTTTGCCCATTGAAGTACTCTCCCTTTACCAGTGTACTTCAAATGCATCCCAGAAAGATGTTTCAGTGCTGCTATTATCTTCTTCCAAGTCCTGTCTCCATTATCATATAGAACTATCTATAATCAAGGCTTATATTTCTTCTTTATTGACTGATTGTAAGAAATATCCCAGGTGCTGACTGGGATAGGAAAAGTAATATGACAGGAGAGGTAATTATGAGCATTTTAGGTATTTTTCCATGCAACTTGGTTATGCCTTCACGTGTTGATAAAGTTAAATCAGGAAGAAAGACCTGGTAATTTACTTCTTGAAATTAGCCAGTGGAACCTTAAAAATCACAACAGAATATTATCTAGCTCCTTTGATTTAGACATATTATAAACAGGAATCAGTCATTAGAGAAGGACAGAAAACTTGGTGAAGTGGAGGACTAGATAGGGACCATCAGTGCATAAGATTCCGTAGAGCAAGCACAGTGCCTAGTGGACTATTTTGACTATACTGTTTGGTTCAGTGGGTTTCTCTTTATTCTAGTTCAGGTCAGACTATCCATAGATAGCATCTCCTGTGTGACACTAATTGAAAATGAAAGACAATTCAAGTTTCTGCTAGCTACATTATGACATAGGGCTAGAGGGTTGGCATATCTTGAGGTAAAACAGTGTAAGTGTATTGTTGGCCTTGTCAACTGAAGGAAAAGTGCTTCTCATAGTCCTTCCAAACTAGAGTTTTTTAAAAAGCATTGACCAGATCAATTGCTGCAAACTAAGTTCCAGAAGATGTATTCATTTGCTCAAGTGATAAAACCACATTTAGAATAGTAGCTGCAATTGGAATAACCACCTCGTTATGATAATTCACTGTCATTCTTCAAGAACCATCTGGAGATAGGAAAATTTAATAGGGATATTGTGAGAATCCTTAAGTCCTTACACTAATTTATACAGTTCTTCTAAGAATGTAGTATTATCTTTGGTTTACCATTTTCTAAGCAGAGATAGTTCTAATAGAGCCTACTTGATCTTTCCTGTCATAATAGCCCTAGCTCCAAATGACAGATTCAATGTGTAAGTTGCTCGGTATGTCTATTCTAATAATTTATTCTGGATAAATCACTACAAGGCTTCAGTACTTCTGTAGCAAATGCTTCAAGTCCTCCTCAGTTTTTGTGAGCAAGGTTTTGTCATCTGCATAACACAAGTTTTTGATGAGCCTTCCTCCAATCCTGAAGCCACATTCTTCTTCACAAATTTCAGCCTCTTAAATGATTTGTACCACATACAGATTGAAAAGATATGGAATAAGAATATATCCCTGATGCACGCCTTTCTTGATTTTGAACCATGCAATGTTCTCTTGCTCTGTTCAAGTAACAGTTTCCTGTCTCTATAGGTCTTAATGTGGCCAGCTGATTTTACAGTACAATATCACTTCAATAAAGTGGCAATCACTACATTTTCAATGATATTCTGACTTCCTTTATATATTTCTTCACTATTGTAGTGAAAGACATGCCCTCTACATACTTATTAGGTACATTGTGGGTATAATTTGTTAAACCCATTAAATCTAGTAATTTCCTTAAGACTCTGGATATTTTCTTCTACTGTATACCAAGGCAAGTTTGGCATTTCAATTTGTTTTAGTGAAAGTAATATCTTATTCTACATTTCAAAGAACCAAAAAATAAAATATTTGGGTTGATAATTTGAATAATCTGCTTAGTGAGCCCATATCAAGTACCTCAAACCGATCCAACTATATTTTCCTTGTATCACTATGTAACACCTTTACTGGCAATTTTCAAACATATTCCCTAGATTGTTGTTTGTATGTATTAAAAACATCAAACAATTTCTTTGGAGTATTGTGCATGTCATTAAGAGTCACATTGTGTACTTTACATCTTTAAACTCACTAGAACTTACAGATATAGAAGCAAAAATGGGAAGCAAAAGGTGTCTTAGTGACATCCAACAATGTCTTGTAAGTCATCTTCTTCATGTGATGCTTGAGGTGATATCTAAAGGACTCCCAGGACACAACTGAGCTGATCACATCAGATGGAGATGGAAGGGATAATGCTTTTACTGGGGAGAAGGCTGAACAAACAAAGCTGAAGTAATCTCTTTGTGTGGGAGTAACAGTTTGTTTTATTAGTCTGAGTGTTTAGATAGAATTGAGGCTTAATGTTCCCAACTTATTCCAAATTTCAAGAACCAATTTTTTCCCAATCAATAAACTTTTATTAACTTCAGAGAATATTTGAGGTTGAGAATTTAGTTGATGTTGAAACTTAGTAATTTTAAGGATATTTCTCACCAAAATAGAAGACAGTATTCTTCATCTTGACGTATTACTGATTTAGAGCAGTTAGGTAATTTATTCAAATTTACCTCATTAGTGGTTGGAAGATTTTATAAAAGAGCCAATCATCTGTCCATTTACCACTTTGATGTCTATGCTACAAATATTTCAAATACCATCAGGATCACCCATGTTGGACAGGATTTGGTGGTGCTTTGAGAATAAGACAGACTAAGAAACAAGACTTATCCACATCTGAAATAACAGGCCTTCAATAGCAATATGAAGAATATCAGACTATTGTCTGTCCCAGAAGATGAGTCGGAAAGTACTCTAGTTGAAAGGTTCTAAATATGCAACTGGAGAAGGGCTACCTCCTCAAAGCAGAATAGACTTCAGTGACATAGATAGAATAAAGCTTTGGCTTAGTGAAGGACTTTCATTTTCTGATGTGGCAAGACTCAAAGTGAAGAGAAATAGCTGTGTATATCCATTAATAATTGAAACATGAAGAATGCAAAATATTAATCTAGGAAAACTACAAGATGTCAGAATGAAATGGTACACAAAGATTGATATACTGTTAGGGAGTAGAAATGGACTTGTTTTGGGCATTTTGAATCATAAAATCATATTATCTATTATACTTATAATGACAGATCGAAAAAGAATGAAATGACAGATTGAAAAAGAATGAAATCACATTGTATTTTGTTGGATTTTTTTTTTTAAGTCAAGATCTATCCTGATTTATTCTGTCAGCGTTAGAATAATATACATATACCTACAAGCAAGATCAGTTAATGGGCCAGACTATTATTCACATTTATACAACACTAACACTACCAACAACTATAACTGTTGAAAAAAATATGTCGCACACATTGTCACAAAGAACATTTAAAAATCTATCCTGAAAAACAATGCTGAGAGCAATAGAATAATATACATACACATGTAAGGAAGACCTATTAATATAACCATTATTTAAATGTACACACCAACCACCAAAGCCAAAGATGAAACAATTGAGGACAGTGGAAAGTATAGAACAATATCATGAATTTACTGCAGAAACTCAAGGAATGCAGTCTTCTGTATGGATTGAAGCTCAACATCAAGAAAACAAACATTCTCATACTGTCCTAATTGGCAGCACCATGTAGATGGAGAAGACATTGACGTTGTTAACAATTTCAGCTTGCTCTGCATCACGATCAACACTCTTGGCACAAGTAATCAAGAAATTAAAAAGTTAACTGCTCCAGGGAAGGCTGCAATCAGGGACCTCTTAAAAGTGCTAAAGAACAATGATGTTAGTCTGGAGACTAAAAAACACCTGATTCAAGCCATGGTCTTTGAAGTTACTTGCTATGCATCAGAGAGCTGGATAATGACCAAAGATGACAGAAGAAGGATTGATACCTTTGAGTTGTAGTGCTGGAGAGAATGTTGAATACACCATGGACTGCCAAGAGAACAATCAGTTTTGTCCTGAAGAAGGTAAAACCAAGCTGTTCCTTGTAGGCAAGGATTTTGAAGCTCCATTTCACATATTTTAGAGGTGTGGCCAGGAGGAACCAGTCCCTGGAGAAAAACATCTTTGGAAGTGTTGAAGGACAGTACAAGAAAGGAAGACCTCAGATGAGATTAATTGACACAATAACTAGGGTAAGTGGTAGGTGTGTCAGAGAAGGTGAGACTAGCTCAGAATAGAGCTGAGTTCAGAGCTATTATGCATAATAGGTTGCTATGAGTCACAGGTGATTTGATGGCACATAACAACATCATTAATTTCACATATGGTTAAAATTTTGCTGAAGATTATTATAAAGTATCTGGAACAGTACATTGGGAGATGAATTAGAGAAATTCAAGCCAAATATAGAATAGGCTACGGCGCCAAGGATATCAATGCTGATTTTGGATGGATCATGGCAGAACATAGTATCAGAATATTACACAGAGAATATCTGTGTTTTATTGACAATGCAAAGGTATTTGACTGTATAAACACAACAAATTATGGCTAACATTGAGAAGAGTGAGAATTCCAGAACTCTTAATTGTGCCCATGTGTTATCTATACCTAGATCAAGAAGCTGTGGTTTGAACAGATCATGAGACCACTGCATGGTTTAAAATCAGGAATGGTGTGCCTCAGACCTGTGTCCTTTCTCCCTTCTTAATCAGTCTGTACTCTGAAGAAGTTGGACTTTTTGAAGAAGCGTGTGGCATCAGGACTGAAGGATGACTCATCAAGAATATGAATTATGCAGATGACACAATCTCACTTGCTGAAAGTAAAGGGTACTCAAAGCATTTGTTGTAGAACATCAAAGACTGCAACCTTCAATAGGGATTACATGTCAACATTGAGAAAACAAAAAAATCTTTCCCTCTGGACTAATAGGCAATATATTGAGAGATATAGAAAGAATTCAAGTTGTCAATTATTTCCTCTTACTTAATTCCACAAACACCACATTTGGTACTAGCAGCCAAGAAATCAAGAGATGTTGCATTCGGGAAGTATGCTGTGAGATTCTCTCCAGAATACTGATGTTAGTTTCACAGTAAAGTACACATAAACCAAGCCTTGGTGTTCTCAATTGATTACTATGCATCCGAAAGTTCTATATTATCTAAGGATGACAGAAGAAGAATTAATGTCTTTGAGTTATGATGCCATTCACAGATTTGTTGCTCACAAATTTAGTGACGAATACTGACTATCCCATGAGCTAAGGGAACAAACAAATCTGTCCTGCAGAAAGTGAAACCAGAGTGCTCCTCAGAGGCAAGAACTGTGAAACTCTATATCACATTCTTTGGACATGTTGCTAGTCTTTAAAGAAGGACATCATGTTTGGAAAGGTGGAGGGCCAACATAATAGAGGAAGATGGACGAGATGGATTGACATGGTGGCAGTTAGAAACAGGCTCAAGAGTGTGGAGATGATAAGGATGGCACAGGATAGGCCAAGGTTCAGATCTGCTATTCAAAAGATCACTATGATGTGCAGTGGCCTCAATGACACAGACCAGTAACTTTTCCAGTTTAAAATTGATCAAATATGCAATCAAAAGTTGGAAACCAAGAATGAGAACTGGTAGTTGGAAAATATGACCTTATTGACAGAAATGAATCTAGAGATTGCATGGTAGAATTTTGTACAATTTTAGGTTTATTCATTGCAAATACCTTTCTTTTTATGCTTGAAGAGAGCAAAATGTCATTAAAAAAGACGGGAGAGATTAAAATGGATGTTGGAAGAGACTCTAAAACTTGTTCTTTTGTGTAGACAAGCCAAAGCAAAAGCAAGATATAATAAAGTAAGAGAGTTGAACAGATGAGTTCAAAAGGCAATTTGAGGAGACATATCAAACGGGCAAAAACTCTGAGTTAGAAAATCAAAAGAGAAGAACATGAGTACTGAAACTGAAGGCTTGAATTTATTCAATTTTTTCAGCTTGCGAAACACAAACCAAGTTCTTCGTTTTTGGATTTCTAACTTCAACTCTGCAAATTTTGTCACGATATGTTTCTTTGTCTGCTCCAGTTACCTTTGAAATCCTTTTAATCTCTCTTACTTCAGCATTTCTTCCCTTTATTTTGGCCTCTCTCTGCTCTAGTTTTGGTTTCAAAATATCTTCTGATATCCGTTTTAGTCCTTCCTTCCTTCCTTCCTTCCTTCCTTCCTTCCTTCCTTCCTTCCTTCCTTCCTTCCTTCCTTCCTCCTCCCCTCCCCTCTCCTCTCCTCTCCTCTCTCCCCCTCTCTCACTTTCTCCCTCTCTCTCCCTCACTCCCTCCCTCTCCTCTCCCTTTTTCCTTCTCACTCCCTCCCTCTATCCCTCTCTTTTTCCTTTCTTCCCTATCTTTATAATGACCTTCTGCTTTCTTCATGGTAGATGCCCTTGATGTCATCCCACAAACTGATCTGGTCTTCAATCATTAGGGTTCAGTGCATCAAAACTATTCTTAATATGGTTTTTAAATTCAGTTAGAATAGACTGAAGTTCATATTTTGATTTTTGTAGACTTGTTTTCATTTTCTTCAGCTTCAGTTTGACTCAGATGTTGTTACTGTTGTTAGATGCCCTTGAATCAAATACAACTCATAGTTACCCTGTGAACAATAGATCTGAGCTCTGTGCTATTCTGTGTCATCCTCATCATATCTAACACAATCTAGAGAGATCTATTCAAAGAAATGATTCATGTAATCATGTAGGCTAACAACCTCACATCTGTGAGTTAGGCAACAGGCTGCAGTCTTACTTAATTGCAGCAAATGGTGAGTCTAAAATTTGCAGGTTATGGCGCAGGTTGAAGTTTTCTCAACTTTTAAGAACTAGAGATGAGTGAATGATAAAATGAATGCAGAAATGAGAAAGAGTAAACCTTATCAGAACATTTATTTTTACATCATTAATGCAGATCACCCCATCCCAAAGAAATAGCTCCTTATTGGATGCACACTTTAGGTTAAAAGATGAAACTTGTTTAAATGTTTTATAAAATTCACTTGTAAAACCATCTGGTCCAGGGCTTTTCTTGGTTGGAAGTTGTTGTATTGCCTTTTCAATTTCTTCTTTTGTAATGGGTCTGTTCAGATGTTCAGTTTCGGTTTGTGTCAGTTTAGGTAGGTTGTGTTTTTCTAAGTATTTGTCCATTTCCTCTAGATTTTCATATTTGTTTGAGTATAGTTTTTCATAGTATTCTAATGTTAGCTTTTTTATTTTAGTTGGGTCTGTTGTGATGTTACCTGATTCATCTCTTATTCGGATTATTTGCGTCTTCTCTCTCTTTTCTTTTGTGAGTTTTGCTAGTGGAGTATCGATTTTGTTGGCCTTTTCAAAGAACCAACTCCTAGTTTTGTTGATAGTTTCAATTGTTTTTCTGTTTTCTATTTCATTTATTTCTGCTCTTGTTTTTATAATTTCAGTTTTTTTAAAGGGTGTCGGGTTCTTTATTTAATCCACTAATTTTGTATTTCTAATACAAAGAGGTCTGTCACCGCCTTTCTTATTTATGCACCGTGTTCATAACATAGTCTTGCATTTAACCTGTCTTCTGTTGATGGACATTAATACTGTTCCCTAATTTTCTCTAGTTTAACCAACATGATGTTTTTACACTGGTCTTGTTAAACACATGTACCATTATTTCTTGGGAAGACATAGTTATTGTTGTATCTTGTAAAGTCAATGCTGACTCAGAATGATCTTAACCCCAAAGAATGTCCTAGGCTTTATGACAGTAGATCATAAAGCTTTTTCTTCTGTGGAACAGCTGGTGGGTTTGAACCCATAAACTTTTTTGCTAGTGGTCAAGCCTTTAACTACTACACCTCAGGGCTCCTATCAGAGAGATATACCTGCTGTTGTTGATTCCTACCTATTGCAGCCGTGTATCAACTGTTCGAGGCTGTAAACCTTTAGGGGAGTGCCTATTTGGTTCCACAAAAGCAGCTGGTGAGCTTGAACTTCTAACCCCTTTTGGTTAGGAGTCTAATACTAGACGCATTAAACCTCCAGGATTCCTTTAGAGAGATATGTTGTTGTTGTTGTTGATTGCCATCAAGTCGAGCATGACTCATAACAACTCTATGAACAAAAGGCTTAATGCCTTTCTATAACTATTGTAGTTTCTCCAAGTTCATAGAGTTTCCATAAGCATATGGTTTAGGAAGTGGATGCCACTCCTGCTTCCAAACATTTTTTACAACTGGGAGCTCCACCAAACACTGTCCACATTGGGAAATCATTAGGGCATTTGACACCCCAATGACACAAGGTCACAGCAAACCCAGATTACTGCAGTACAGCAAATTGACAAAGAGTGATGTACAAAGTAGAAGAATATTCCTCCAAAATATAACAACATTAGTCTTACTTGAAA
>NW_006399880.1:115506-140329 GCF_000299155.1 Elephantulus edwardii | reverse complement strand
CTCTCTCTCTCTCTCTTTTTCTCTCTATTTTTTATTTTGTGCTGTTTTACTTACAAAGTTCATATACATTGTTTTCACACTGTATCTTTCCCATTTCCTTTACCCATCCTTCCCTCTACCCATCAAATTGTGTCACCCTATGATTAAACCCCCCTCTACAACATCCCCCCACCTATCTTCACTCCTCTCCCCTCCTTTTCTCTCCTTGACTCCTCATACTCATATAATAATGGTCTAATAGAGTATTTGTCTTTCTGAGACTGAGTTAGTTCACTGAGCATAATGCTCTCAAATCCCTCCTAAATTAAGTAGTAATTTACAAAATCATTGCTCCTGCGTGCTGCGTAGTATGTCATTGTGTGAATGTACCATAATTTCTCAATCCATTCCATTGTGGTTAGAAATTTGGACTGTTTCCA
The DNA here is from genome assembly GCF_000299155.1 of Elephantulus edwardii. NCBI lineage: Eukaryota > Metazoa > Chordata > Mammalia > Macroscelidea > Macroscelididae > Elephantulus > Elephantulus edwardii. The sequence continues at coordinate 139,910 of NW_006399880.1, read as the reverse complement.
TTTTCTTGCGATGGTGAATAATGTTGCTATACACATTGGTGTACAAGTCTCTGTTTGTGCCTCAGTTCTCATTTTCTTGGAAATAGCTGGGTCATATGAAATTTCTAAGTTCAGCTTTTTGAGGAAGTGCCAAACTGCCTTTCAGAGCAGTTCCATCCTCCCTCTTTCCTTCTTCAATCCTTTTCTCTCTACCACATTTTACCAAAGTCTGAAGCTGCGCATCTAAGTTGCTTTGGCCAGAGATTGCAGGATTGTCTCCTTGCCAGGTTAGTGTCAGCAATCAATCCTCATCTCCTGGGTGTGAAAACCAGCTGATTAGAGCTGTAAGTAGGTATTTAACAACACCAAGGCAGCCAGAGCTTTTGTCAGCAATTTCTTCCCCTGGCGGTTGGGTATTAGCAAATATGCTGAGAGAGACACCCCTGTTTTACAGCTGCTGGAAGCAGGGACTCTCATCAAAGTCAGAATTTGAAGAAAATTGTATGACAGGAAGATGGAAGAAAAGACCCTTAGACTTGGTCCAGTTTAACTCCACTGTTGTACTGGTGGCAAAACTGGGATCTAGAGAAGATAAAGGATTGCTTAAATAATGAAAGAAACGAAAAATAAAAATCACTGTGGTTCCAAGCCTAGAGCCTGGGTTTATCTGATGATATTTCTAATTTACTTTAAAGCTTAACCTTCTTTACTATTGCCTTGTAATCTGGTGACCTAAGATCAGTGAAATCAGTTTCTTATTGAAATGACACATGAGAAAACAAAGGCATTTATGTACTCTATTATTGTAGTTAGGCAGCTTCAGGCTATCCTCAGAGAGATGCAATCATTAGCATATTTTTGCATGGGTTAATTGTACCAAGTAAAGCCCTGCCAGGCTTCTAATTACAAACAACTTCACTTCTCTCCAACTCTTATTTCCCTTCTATCCACGTTAGCATTTCTAGATTATTGTTGAAATAAGTTCTGGTAGAGTGGAAAGATATAACAGCATGTGAATGTTGGAGCTTCAAAGTATAGAAAGAAAGTTTCTTAGCATGAGGACACAAAGTTAACCAGTAGATCAAGGGATTGATTTCTTGTGACATTACCAAGGGATTTGAGATTCTCACACGTTTAATTATTCATACGTATGGGGTTTGAGTAATTTTTAAATTTATATTTAAGATTTAAATTTAAATTTAACATTTACTGAAAGTTAATGACAGTGATAGTAGTAGAGATGACTATTTATAAAGAAAGTCTTATTTTGCACTGTATGGGGAGCTCTGGTAGCCTGGTGTTAAGAAGCTTCACTACAATCCCAAAGTCACATGGTTCAAGTCCACCAGCTGCTCTGCAGGTGAAGGATAGACAATTTCCTCCTATGTGGTTACTGCCCCTGAAAATCCCCTAGAAGATAATTAGCAGGTCAGCTATGCTTCAGTTCTGACTATATGGCACACAACAACAACTACACACACACACATGCTCTCACGCACACACATTCATACACACTTGGTTACTGCAAAATTTACCACTGTGGTTGGAGGGAAACTTTGTTTACGGAGATATCCCCAAATCCTTAATAATGTATAGTAGTAGTGCTTGATCAATATGTTCCGACTAAACGAGCTGCTCAGAATCTGATAAAATAGTTATGCTTTCTGTGTCTTTTGAGTCTCTAGTTATTTTTATTCCCAAGTATTTCAATTTGTGGTTGGCTATTATAAATGGGAAAATCTGCTTCAGGGACCTCTCCACAGTACTGAAGAGCAACAGTGTCAATCTGGATACTAAAGTGCACCAGATCCAGGCCATGGTCTTTGCAGTTACTAGCTATGTATCAGAAATCTGGACAATGACTAAGAAGAATCGATGTCTTTGAGTTGCAGTGCTGGAGGAGAGGAGAGTATTGAATATACCATGAAATGCTAGGAAAACAAACAGATTCACCCTTGAGAGAGTGAAACCAGGATGCTTCTTGGAAGCAAGGATTTTGAAGCTCTGTCTGACATACTTTGGGCAAGTTGCAAGGAGGGACCAGTTCTTGAAGTGGGACATCATGCTTGGAAGGGTGGAGGGACAGCACCAGAGCGGAAGACCCTGGATGAGATAGATTGACCCAGTGAGGAGGATAATGGGAGTAGGTGTGTTAGAGACAATGAAATTGGCTCAAGATGCAGTAGGATCCACAGCTGTTGTACATAGGGTTGCTCTGAATAGCAAGCAACTTGACAGCATATAACAAAAACATTGTAAATGGTATTGCTCTTAGGGGAGCTCTGGTGGCCTAGTGGCAAGGAGCTGCAACTACAATCCCAGAGGTGCATGGTTTGAATCCACCAGATGCTTTGCAGGGGAAGGAGGGACAATCTCCTCCTGTACCAGTCAGATGTGATTTGACGGTACACTCACACAAAAATAATAATAATAATAATAATAAAATGGTATTACTCTCTTTATTTTTATATCTCTCTTTTCTTTGTTACTGTAGAGAAATCCCACTTACTTTTGTTTACTGACTTTATATCTTGCCTCTACTAACTTGGTCAATTATGTCTAACAAGTTTGTGTTTTGTTTTTTGTTTGGGTTTTTTTTTGTTTGTGAGTCCTTGGGATTTTCTGTGTACACTATCACATCATCTGCATAAAATGATGGTTTTGCCACCTCTTTGCCTATCTGAATGCCTTTTATTTCCTTCTCTTGTCATAATGCTCTTGCAAGTACTTCCAATACAATATTGAATAGCAGTGGTGAAAAGGGGCATCCTTGTCTGGTCTCTGTTCACAAGGGAAATGTCTTTAGTCTTTCTTCCTTGAGAATGATGTTGACTCTTGGATTTGCACATATACTTTACACTATGCTGATGAAATTCTCTTCTGTTCCTATTTTAATAGCATTTTAATCAGGAAAGCTATTGGATTTTGTCAAAGGCCTTTTCTGCATTTTTCATGCAGTTCTTATTTTCTTACTTTATTAATGTGATGTATTACATTGATTGTTTATTATATGTTAAGCTATTCTCGCATACCTATTATGAATCCCACTTGGCCATGATGAAATATTTTTGTTTTATTGTACTGTTTATTCTATTGGCTAGGATAAGGATTTTTGCATTTGTATTAATGAGATCTATTGGTCTATGGTTTTCCTGTTTGGTGATGTTATTGCCTGGTTTTTTTTATTAGGGTTATGTTTGCTTCCTAAAATGACTCCAGGAGTTTTACTTCTTTTCTATTTTTTTTAAAATAATTTAAGATCATATCTGAATGTTTGGTAGAATTCAGACATGAAGCTATCTGGTCCAAGATTTGTTTTGTGAGGGAAATTTTTTATGACTTGCTCAATTTCTTCTTTTGTGACTGTTCTGTTTAAATGTTCTATGTATGTCCATTTCAATCTGGGTAAGGTGGGAATTTCAAGAATTTTGTCCATTTTCTCTAGGTTTTCAAAATTATCAGAGTATAGTTTTTCCTAGAAGTTTCATCTGGTTCAGTAGTGATGCCATCTCAGTCATTTCTTATTATAGTTATTTATGTGTTCTCTCTTTTTTCTTTCTTTTGTTAAGATTGTCAATTGTTTGTCTATATTGTTGACCTTTTCAAAGAACCAGCTACTGGTCTTATTAAAATGATTTAAAAAAATACTGTATAGCATGGGAGAGGTTCCAGACCATTATGCTGAGTGACCTAAGTCAGTCTCATAAATACAAATACTATATAAGACCATTATTGTAAAAATAGAAGGATAATTAGTAAGATGTTTATAAAGTACAAAGAAGGGGACACTAAGAGTGGGATAAAGGAGGAATTACAAGATTACAGAGCTTGGTGGTAGAGGGAAGGAGTGAAAGAATTAGAACTCAGTGGGGATCTGAAAATATAGGATGATAGTAGGCATAGACAAATGGGGATTGATTCTATAAAACACAATATATGAGAATGATCTTATAAGACACAATATGAATAAAGGAATGTGTGAAACACAATGTATATGAATTCTGTATGCATGTCAGTTTAAAATTAATTATGTAAACCAAATCAAAACAAAGATAAGTATGCTTCTTTTTCATTTTATAGATGTGACACCTGAGGCTTTAAGAGATTGATTTGTCCAAGGTAATTATATCAATTATCTTGACTACAAAAAACAGACAACCAGCTAAGGCTGACTTAAACAAGTATGATGGCCTTGTTTTCCTTAAACAAGAAATTCTGGTGATAAAGTTTAAACTGATTGTTTTAGTTACACAGTGCTGATATAACACAAAAAACACAATTAAAAGACTTTAAAGAATAGACATTTATTATTCCACAATTTGAGAGGCTAATAGTCCAAGAGATTGAGATTGTACACAGCTTTAGTTTGCTTGGCTCCATAGTCAACAGTCTTGACACCAGCAGCCAGGAAATTAAAAGGCGCATTGCCATGGGAAAGTCTGCTGTTAGGGACCTCTCCAAAGTACTGAAGAGCAATGGTGTCTCTCTGGAGACTAAGGTGCGTCTGATGCGGGCCATGGTCTTCGCAATCACTTGTTATGCATCAGAGAGTTGGACAATGACCAGGAAGGAGAATTGATGCCTTTGAGCTGTGGTGCTGGGGAAGAGTATTGAGAATACCATGGACTGCTAGGAAAACAAACAGATTTGTCCTGGAAAGGGTTAAACTGGATGGCTCCTTGGAGGCAAGGATTCTGAGGCTCTGTGTAACATACTTTGGACATGTTGTGAGGAGAGACCGGTCCTTGGAGAGGGCCATCATGCTTGGGAGGGTGGAGGGACGGCACAGGAGAGGAAGGCCCTCTATGAGGTGGATTGATTCAGTGACTGGGATAATTGGGATGGGAGTGTCGGAGACAGTGTGATTGGCACAGGACAGAGCAGAGTTTAGGGCTGTTGTACATAGGGTCACTCTGAGTCGCAGGTGACTCGATGGCACATAACAACAACAACAACAATAGTCCAAGGATAAGTCTTGTTTCTGTCAGCTACTTTTGTGAATTTCTCTTCTGCTCTCAAGTATTTACTAGGAATCCTTGACAATCTTTTCTTTACAAGAGATCCTCTTGTGTTGCATGCTTTCGCATGTATATGTGTGTCTTTTAAAACCTCAGATTCAATTTGCTTAGGATCCACCCTACATTGATATGATTTCAACTGATTTATTAAATTACACTATATTTATTACATTGTGTTGTGAAATTTGTTTACACTAGATTATATTGCATTGCGAAAGGTGATAATACTACTTCATATTGCCTTATATAAGGTTACATTATGTGGAATAACTGATTTAATGACATGCTATACTCCATGACAGCACCTATAAGGAGTTTTTAGCTAAACTACAAAGTACCATAGCTGACCATGTTGATGGACAAAATAAGCCATTAGAGTGATTCAGCTTCAATGATAACATTAAAGACTCAGGTTTCTTCTCTTTTTCTGCTCTGTTGCCCTCAGTATGCTAACTTTCCTTTTTATGCTTCTATGCAATGGTCACATGGTATGTCCTCTGGTGCTGACTTCAAGCAGCAAATGTTGGCTCAAGAAAGATGCAAAAGGGGAAAGCACTTACCATTTTATTCTTTTTCCCCCAAGAAAAGTTATGTTTTCCTAGTACCCCTGGTTGAGATATATTATGTCTTATTAGACAGAATTTATATGCAGCTGCAAGAGTGGTTGGGGAAATGAATATTTAGCTTTTACTGACATTGTATAGGTGATAAGCTAGAAGGATACATATTAGTAATAGGTGATTATTAATCAACAAATACATCTACTACTGTCACACAAATGAGAGTGGTGGATCTGGGATTGGAACACATGTTTATTTGCCTCAAAAATACAAGCTTCTCATAAAACAAGATTTATTTTCATAAATCACAATCTTACTGCGATTCTGATTTTATCCGAAAAGAAAATTATCTTTTTATTAATGTCCTGGTCTGTTCTGTTTCCCAATTCCTTAATCCACAAAATAAAGGACTGGGTTAGATGAAGCCAGTGTGCCTTGCTAGCTACCAGATGGAATGATTTTGTGTCTTAGTTTGGCTGATGACCACTTTTAAAAGAAAGTCTTACTCAAAAATTCAATCAAAATCATTCTCTCAATGGAGTAACTTATTTGACAGGTTCCCAATACACAAAATAATATTGATCTTTTTGGAGTTAGTTTTCATAGCTGGCAATGTGTGTGTTTATGTGTTCCCCTTTGCTATATCTGATTCAGTTTCAGATGTTGAATGAAGATTGATTTTTGTCTTTTGTGGTCTACAAAGCTGAATTGTTGTTGAAACTCCTGTATAAATACTTAATTCTCTATCTTTTCTTTTTTTTTTTTTTTTTGCTTCTCAAACAACTCAATCTTTTCTAGTCTGCATATTCTAGGCTTTTATTTTATTTTTCCCCCTACATCTAACAGTCATTTCTCCAATAAAGTTAAGTAACAGGGGACCCTGCATTTATAACTAATCAGTAGTTCTACTTTAAGTAAGTCTCTTTACCTCTCCAAGTCTCATTTTCTTCCCATATACAATGAATGAGTTTGATGCAAAGGTCTATATCCCAGTATTTCTCAGCCCTGATGTTTACATATGCAAAAGTAAGTAAGGGCAAGACAGACTTTTACTCATGCACTCACTTTCTTGTTGCTATCAACTCAGTTCTGACTCTGTAGGGTTTCTGAGGCTATAAGGTATAGTGGGAGAAGAATGTCTATCTCCTCTGGAGCTTGGGAGTTCTGATCACCAGGGAAGTGTAGCGTTTAGGTTAGTAGGATCACTCAGTAGAGGCTATATTACCAGGATTCCCTCGATTTTTACTAGTGGTCAGAAATGCATAGTAACCTTGTACATTTTACCAATAACATGGTAATAAAGACCATGTTATTTTGGTTATAAAGACCAAAAGAAGAAATAAATAATATTAAACAAATGTATTCTGGTTTGTTGTACATGGGATTCTGTTATACATAGGGTTGTTGTGAGTTGGAGCCAATGCAACAGAATCTAGCAACAAAAAATAAACATATAAAAAAATAGTAATTATTGTTATTAGTTGGTGTTGTCAACTTCAACTCATGGCAACATCATGGACAACAGGAAGAAATCTTGACTTATCTAGTGCCATCTTCAATATGATTGGTATCTTGAGTGTCTTCCCACCTAGAAGACACATATTCCCATGCTGTATCAGACAATATTCTCTTGCGATACATAGTTTTCTTTAGCTGGATTTTAAGAAGTAAGTCTTAAATCTTTCATCAAGTCTTTCTTCCTAGATTGTTAGTTTGGAAGCTCTGCAGAAGTTAACTTTGGTTGACTCAACTTGTGCTTCAAATATTGGTGGCAAATTTACAGCTTCATAACAACCTGAAAGTTATCACAGTATGATAAAGTGGCGGATAGGTGATAGGTAGAATGACGGTTGTTAACCTGGTGTGCAGAGATAAATCTCACTAAATGTTGACAGCTTAAAAATCCATTCATTTGTTGAACAGAAAGATTTGTGACCTGCTTCTATAGATTTCTCTGCCTAAAAAAATCCTGTGAGAGATCTCTATTCTGTCTCGCTGGATTGCTCTGAGTTGAAAACAAACTTGAAGACCTCGAACAGATATTTTTTACAGTTGTTCTTAAAATGTCAGATCAGACTTCCCAATTCCTTTCCCTCTGACCTTGGAACTAATAAGTAAGGATAGATTTGGAAATGACATTTTTTCTGTTAATCTTAGCAAAACATGACAACTAGTATGTGGAAATACCATTGGATTTAGAAGCAGAACAGCATGAGTTTACAACCTCGCTCTGTCACGTAATAGCCCTATGATCTGGGTCACTTTTTTTTTATCTCCATGGTCCTCAAGTTTCTTTTTTTGCAAAATCAGTATTAAGTATAATGAAATCACAAGGTTGTGGTGAGGATAAAATAAGCATATTATGAAAAGCATTCAGCACAGTGGCTGGCACATGATAAGGGCTCAGCAGAAGTTATTTTTTATCTTCTTTCCTTGCTGATGCAACTAGAACCAAACACAAGATTCAATGATTTCTGTTTTCTGATTTTAAGTTTCCTTCCCTGGTATAAAAGTTAGTTTTGGTTGGATATACCAATATTGCTATACCTCTCTCATTATATTGACCATTCAAAGCTTTCTTGTTTCATATGGAGTACAATGAATAGATATTTGTTTTTATTGTTGTTGTTGTTGTTGTTATTGCGTACCATCGAGTTGAGTAAGATTCATAAAGGCCCTATGAACACAAAATCTGAACTCTATTTTATCCTGTGCCATCCTCACACTTCCTGACACACAAGAGCCCAATATGGCAATCACTGTGTTAACCCATCTCATCAAGGGTCTTCCTCTCTTTCACTGACCCTTCACCTTCCCAGCATCATGTCTCTTTCAAAGGAATAGTCCTCCTACCAACATGCCCAAAGTATGTGAGGTGAAGCCTCGTCATTCTTACCTCCAAAGAGCACTTTGGCTGCACTCTCTCCAAGACATAGCTATTTGTTCTTTTGCAATCAGAAATCTCTGAGTCTATTCTGTTTTCCTTTACTCGTGAGGTCTGGAATCTTTAACCCACTGTTGTGGAGTTCATTCCGATTCAGCAACTGAGAAGACAGAATCTGTCTTTCTCCCTCAACAGGCTAGTAGATTCAAACCATGTGCCTTTGGGTTGGCAATACAGCTCTCTATTCACGAGACCACCAGAAAACCTTTTATTGGGTTTTTTAGTTATTGTTGCTAGACGCTGTTGAGTCAAGTATGACTCTAAGTGATCCCATGAACCACAGACCTGAACCCTGTCCTATCTTGTTTCATTCTAATCATCTCTGACACCTTTGAGCCCATTGTTACAGTCACCATGCCTATTCATCTGGTTGAGGGTCTTCCTTTCTCTGACTCTCCACCTTCCCAAGCATGATTAATGTCCCTGTCCAAGGAATACCTTCTCCTAGAAACATGGTCAAAGTTTAAGAAACAAAGCTTCACCATCTTTTCTTCCAAGGAGCACTCTAGCTGCCCTTTTTTGAGACATATCTGTTCTTTTGGCAGGGAATGGGATATTCAGTACTCTTATACAACATAACTAGAGGCATCAGATTTTCTCTGTCATCCTTATTTATTGCCTCTCAGATGCATAGCAAGTGATTAAAATGATCATGGCCTGAATCAAACAACTTTAGTTTTCAGTTTTCATCATTGTTTTTCAGTACTTGAGAGAGTCCCTGACAAAGTAGTCCAATACTATTCATCTCCTGATCTGACTGCTTGTAAAAGGGTTTACAAGACTTTGGGTTTTCAAGACTGTAAATCTTTGTAGAAACAGTCTTACTGTTTTTCCAGGACACTGTTGGTGGGTTCAAACTACTGAGTCTTTGGTTATCGGGCAAGTACTTTACCATCAAGACTCCTTTTGGAACCTCATTTTATTTCTCTGGTCTTCAGATTGCACAGCTGTAAAACTTTTAATAAAAATTACAGAAGCTTTCATTAGGATCAAATGAAAGAATACACTACTTCTGATATCAATTAATCTAGATATCTTTGTAATGGTCACTATATTCAAATCCCTTCTGAAGTTGAGGGTCACAGGCATCTTATCACTTGTAAAAAGGGTTCATTCTGATCAATTCTTCAATATCTCCCCCATCTCTAATTTCCCAAACTTCACTGGTTAGACACACATCGACACATAAAAGAACTATTATTTCTAGTAAAAAATAGAAGGATGACTAGTAAAATAAAACACGTATGAGGACCCAAAGGGGTAAGGAGAGCAAATTGATGAGGATGGGTAGGGGTGAAATCACAGAGTTGCACAATTTAGTGGGTGGAGGGAGGAGGCAAAGGGAATGGGAAGGATGCAGCAGGGACATGAAAAGGCAAGTAATGGTGTGCGTAGTCCAAAGGTGATTAATTTCATAAAATGGAATAAGTGGGAATGATTGTATGAAGCACAATGTGAATGAAGAATAGTGTGAACACAATGTATAACAATTTTGTAAGTCAACCAATATAAAATAAAAAGTAAACAAACAAAAGAACTGACACACAGAGTTAGTTATCTCTCTTAGTCTGTACATCATTTCTCCTTGAATTGATACTGGTTATTATGAATATTTCATAGCCTTGTGCTGTTCCTCTCTCTTAGGGGACAGTTTAAAAATACTTGTTGTTTGATTGTTTCTCTTATGTTATTCATTTATTATTAAGTCATACTGATTTTTAGTTAGGGACAACTTATTTCTATTTAAAATTATTTAAGAGCATAGGGAATAGATAGTCACAGCCCAAAACTAAAAGATCCAAAGGAGTATGTTACTATGAAACGTGTCTCCCCTTCCACTTCTCTTCTCCATTTTCTCCTTGCAAAGAACCTCAACTATAAGTGCTTTCTTGTGTTAACCAGAGCTTGTTATTAGGTTCTGATGAGTAGATTGTAATAGCATGTTATCTGGTCCGATATTATCCTCAAAATCATTGCTAAGTTTGAGCCCATTGAAATGCTATTTGATGCCATCGTGTTAACTGTTTTGTGAGGGTCTCTCTGACTTTCCCTGACCTTCTACTGTAGCTAGCATCATGTCCTTCTCTAGGACTAACCTTTTTTGTTAACATGTTTATAAAGTAGGATGAAATTTCACCTTACTCACTTCTTTTTTGTTCCTACTAGTTTGTTTACAAAATTCGAATACAAATTTTAAGAAATTCTATTTCCTTCACCCACCCCCAACTCATCAAATTGTACAACCCAATGATTAAATCCCCCTTCCCCCTGCACATCCACATCCCTATGCTTCCAGCCTCTCATACCCCTCCTGGATCCTTATACTCATTCTCCAATAATGGTTTTATACAATATTTATCCTTATGTGACTGAGCTAGTTCACTCAGCATAATGCTCTCCAGTCCTCCCAAATTAGGTAATGATTTACAGAGTTATTGCTCCTGTGTGCTGCATAGTATTCCATTGTGTGAATGTACCATAAAGTCTCAGTCCATTCATACGTGGTTGGACATTTGGGCTATTTCCGTGTTCTTGCAATGGTGAATAATGGTGCTATGAACATTGGTGTACAAATCTCAGTTTGTGCCTCAGTTCTCTTATTCTCAAGGTATATTCGAAATAGTGGACTAGCTGGGTTATATGGAATTTCTATATTCAGCTTTTTGATGAAGTGTCAAACTATCTTCCAGAATGGTTGCACCTTTTTAAATCCCACCAACACTGTATAAGTGTTCCTTCTTTTCTTGCCACAGCCTCTCCAGCATAATAGACTTGCTGCTCTGTTAAACTTTGCCGCTTTTACTGCAGTGAGATGGTACCTCATTGTGGTTTTGATTTGCATCTCTCTTATTGCCAGTGATTTGGAGCATGGTACTGGTACAATGACAGACACATTGACCAATGGAACAGAACTGAGAACCCAGAAATAGACCCAGCATATCTATGGTCAACTGATATTCGACAAGGAAATAAAAACTTTCAAATGGGGAAATGATAACCTCTTCAACAAATGGTGCTGACAAAATTGGACTTCCACCTGCAGAAAGCTGAAACAGGATCCACATCTTACACCATACATAAAAATCAACTCAGGGTGGATCAGAGACCTGAGGGTAAAGCCCCAAAGCATAATATTCTTAAGAGACAAACTGAGATCAAGCTTAGAAGCACTAGACCAAGGTATAAAGAGACTGCCAAATACAACCAGAAATGCACAATCTAAGGAAGATAAAATTGATGAATGGGATCTTCTAAATATTAGATCTCTATGCACATCAAAAACTTTTTCCAACAGGGTGAAAAGAATGCCTACAGACTGGGAACAAACATTTGGTAATTCCATCTCAGACAAGAGTTTTATAACAAAAGTTTGCAGAATACTTCTGGGCCTCGACCAGAAAAAGACTGATAACCCAATTACAAAATGGACAAAAGACATGGAAAGAATTTTCACAGAGGAAAATATTCGAATGGCAAACAGACACATGGAGAAATGCACCTTCCTCACTTCTGAGGAACATTGTGGCTGTTTTTCTTTCCAGACAAATATATCCCTGCTTCTGGCAGTTCATGGTATATTCAATATTTTTTTGCAGCACCATATTTCAAATACATAGATTCTTTATTTGGTGTGTTTTTGTTCATCATCTATGTTTCTAATGTATATTTCATGTACATTTGTATACTGTTGTTAAATTAAATAAATATTTAATATACTCCTTACCAGTGTAAAAGTGAAAACACTTTTAACTTTATAAATTAGCAATAATTATTAAATGAAAATTTGTACTAAGATAGTTGTTGATTCGTTTGTGCTCATTAGAATTCATGAGCTCTCTCCATGTTATTTCTTTTCCTGGTTTTTTCCTATGGTGGAATTTTTCCAAGAGGAATGTGGCACCAAGACTGGAGGGAGACTGCATCATATAGTTAACACAACCTTGCTTGCTGAAAGTGAGGAGGACTTGAAGCACTTGTGGCAGAAAATCAAAGAATGTATCCTTTAGTATGGATTGTAGCTCAATAACAAGAAAACAAAGATTCTTACCACTGGACCAATAGGCAGTGTCATGATGGATGGAGAGGAGATTGAAACTGTCAACAGGTTTATCTTGCTTGGATTCACAATTAACACCCTTGGTACCACCAGGCAGGAAATAAAGAGACACATTGTTCTGGAAAAATCTTCAGTTAGGGACCTTTCCAAATTATTAAGGAGTAGTGATGTGAGTTTGAAGATTAAAGTGCATCTGATTCAGGCCATGGTCTTTCTTATTACGAGCTATGAGTCCAAGAGCTGGAAAATGAATAATAATGACAGAAAAAGAATTGATGACTTTGAGCTGTGGTGCTGGAGAAGAGCACTGAACATCTCATGGATGACCAAGAGAATGAATAGATATGTCTTAGATAAGGTACAGCTCGAGTACTCTTTGGAAGCAAGAATAAGGCTTCGTCTCACATACTTTGGACATGTTGCTAGGAGGTGCTATTCCTTGGAGAAGGACATGATATTGGGAAGGGTGGAGACTTGACGAAGGAGAGGAAGACCCTCAACCAGTTGGATTGACATGGTGATTGCCACAGAGGGCTCTTGTGTGTCAGGAAGTGTGAGGATGGCACAGGACAGAACAGGTATCAGATCTTTGTTTATAGGGTCATTATGAGTTGTGTGCAACTCTCTGGCACCTAACAACAACAACAGCAATGTGCCATAATCAAGATGTTGGCCATGATATAATCTAGGAATTTTATGCACATTTTCACAGCTTTACCTGTACTGTGTAAGAGAGTGTATGTTTAGTTTTATGCAATTTCATCGTGCATGTAGGTTCCTGTGTTCACTGCTACAGTCAAGATGTTGTTATGTCCCATTGAGTCAGAATTGACCTATAGCTGACCCTCTGGGAGGTTTTCAATCCTTTGGGAGGAGATTGCTCATCTTTCTCCTGCAGAGCAATTAGTGGATTCTAATGTGCCTGTGTGTTGGCAGTGCAATTCCTTACCACTAACGGAGCTCTAGTGGCCACTGGTAAGAAACTGTACTGACATTCTAAAGGGACACAGTTCAAATACACCAGCTGCTCTGTGGAGAAGGATGAGCAATTATCACGTCCATATGATTAACTGCCTCCCGCTGGAAGGTCAGCTATGAGTTGGTTCCTACTTGACGATACACAGCACCCACTCACAAGCCTACAGAGCTCACCACTAGCACCATAAGGACCTTTTTTGGCCTTTTTAATCTTTCCTTCTGTTCTCCCTGACTTTTGTGCTGTCAAATACTCATTTCTTCTTGTTCTTGAAACATTTAAGTTTTTGTCACTATATATATAAATCATGCCGTTTGTTACCTTTTGGGCTTTTGTTTTGCTTGTTTTTACCTGCTCAGCATGATTCTTTGGAAATTAATTCGAGTCATATGTATCTATCATTGGCTTTTAGAGTTTTTGGTTTTTTGTTTGTGGTAAATTAATGCATATATATGCATGTACCAAGGTTTGTTTTACCACTTATTTGTTAAAGTCTTCACTGTTTCTAGTTTTTAGCTATTATAAATAAAGGTGTCATGAGTACTAATATGGAAGTTTGGGTATAATTGTATGTTTTTAATTTTCTGGAATGAAAGCCTAAGCGTGTTTTTAGCTGTTTTATATCATAGATTCATATTTAGTTTTCTAAAACTACCAAACAATTCACCACATTTTTGTTTTCCCTGTTGTACTATATAAGTGATTCTCTTTCTCTGAATCCTTGCCATCTTTTGATATGTTATTTTCATTTCCATTTCCTGATGACTCAAGATGTTGAATATGACCTTTTCCATTTGTATATCCTCTTTAGTGGGATGTCTGTTCATATCTTTTGCCTATTTTTTAATGGTATTGTTTAGTGCTTTTACTGTTGAGTTTTTAGAAGATCTCTATGTATTTTAGGGAGCTCTATTAGCCTAGTGGTAAGGAGCTGCACTGCCAACTCAAAGATTAATGGTTGAAATCTACCAGCTGCTCTAGAGGAGAAAAATAGGACATCTCCAGAGTGATTTACTGTCTCTGAAAACCCCCTTTCCAATTCAATAGCATATAATATAGGACAACACAACATGACCCAACACAATACAGCATAACATAACATGATGTAACATAATGTAACATAACACAACATAAAATAACAAGACATTTATATTTTAGCTTCCAGTTCTTTGTTGAGCTTATGGCTTGCAAATTGTTTCTCGTTACCTGTAACTTATATTTTCATTCTCTTCACCTGGTTTTTTTGCAAAGTAAGAGCTATTAATTCTGTTTATCAAGTTTTCATTTATGGATTATGGTTTTGGAGTCAAGTCTCAGATTTCTTTGCCAAGTCCCACATCCTGAAGATATTCTCCTGTGTTCTTTCCCTAACAGTTTTATAGATTTGCATTTAAAATCCATAACCTTTTGTACATTTGTCAAATGTCTATTTTGCATATTTAGTGGATCTACTTCTGTTTTTTTCATTATGTTCCAGTGACCTGTCTGTGCCTGCATCAATAGCACACTGTCTTGATAACTATAAAATACAAAATATTGAAATTGGTAGACTTATTCTTTCCATTTTATTCTTCTTTTAAAAGTGTTTTAGATATTGTAGAGATTGTATATTTCCATATGAATTTAAGAATAAGTTAGTCTATGACTACAGAATCCTTGCTAGGGTTTTGACAGAATTTCTTTTAAGCTGCTAGATCTATTTGAGGAGAAATGGAATCTGTAATGTGTTGCATATTTACTGTGGATACAGTGTCCCCTCCATTTATTTCAGTTTTATTTGACACTTTTCACAAGAATTAAAAAAAATACACCAAATAGATACTTAGATGCTTTGTTAAGTTAATATACTCTGTATTTCATTTACTTTGGAGTAATTACAAATGAAATTGTGTTTTTGCTATTGATTTCCATTTATTCATTGTTACTTTATATATATGTACACACACACTATTTTATTTATATATATAATTTTTGTGAGAAAAATGTACATTTAGAATTAGCCAGCTGAACTCAATTTAGATGATCCCAATTTTACTGGCAACATCCAAACATCATAATCAAGAGTAAGTCAAACACAGGCTTTCTTCTCTCCATCAGGCCTAACCAAGTTGTTGACCTAGGCCACATCAATATCATAGAGCTTCTTTACAGTCAGTTTGACGGTCTCATATTTTAAAGACTTTTGAATTACATATCATAGAAGGTCTTCACATAATTTACTTCTTCAATCATTTTACGTTGACTTTGTTGCTTTCAGTGTTCTGCTTATTGTTCTTGTTACATGCTGTCAAGTCACTTGTAACTTATGTACAACATCCCTAAGCCCTGCTCTATTCTGTGTCAACCTTATTGCCCGTGACACACCTACCCCATTACCAGAGTCACTGAATCAATCCATCACATTGATAGTCTTCCTCTTTTGTGCTGTCCCTCCACACTTCCAAGCATGCAGTCTCTCTCCAAGAACTTGTCCTTCCTTGCAATATGCCCAAAGTCAAAAGAAGCTTCAGAGTACTTGCCTCCAAGGAACAGACTGGTTTGTTCTCCTTGTAGGGCTTAGTATGTTCAAAACTCCTCTCCAGCACCACACCTCAAAGGCATCAATTTTCTTTCTCTCAACCCTAGTCATTGTACAACTTTCTGATACATAGCAAGAAATTGCAACCCAATGGCCTGGATCTGGTGTACCTTAGTCTCCCGACTGACATCTTTGCTCTTCAGTACTTTGTAGAGGTCCCTGACAGCAGATTTTCCCAATGCAATTCATCTTTTAATTTCCTGGCTGCTGATACCAAGAGTGCAAAAGGAAGCTGTTAACAATCTCAATCACTTAGCTGTCTATCATGAAGCTACCAATTGGCCCAGTGGTAAGAATCTTAGTTCTCTTGATGTTGAGCTATAATCCATATTTAAGGCTGCAGTCTTTGACCTTCTGCATGCACTTCAGACCTTCCTCAGTTTCAGTGAGCAGGGTTGTGTCATCCGCATAACGCAGATTGTTAGGATGAGTGTTTCTCCAATCATGATGCCACATTTCTCCTCATAGAGCCCAGCCTGCAGGATGATCTGATCTGCAGATAAATGGATAAGGCATGGAGAAAAGACACATCCCTGACTTATATCCTTCCTAATTTTGAACCATGAAGAGTTCCCTTGCTCTATTCTGATGACTGTCTCCTGGTCCAAGTATAGGCTTTGCATAGCATGATCAAGTATTCTGGGATTCCCATTCTTCTCAGAGTCAGCCACAGTTTGTTGTGATCCATACAGTCAAATATCTTTGCATAGTCAATTAAACACAGGTAGACATTCCTCTGGTACTCTCTGCTTTCAGCCAAGATCCATATAACATTAGCTACAATATCCCTAGTGCCACGGCCTCTTCTAAATCCAGGTTGCACATCTGGCAGTTCTCTGTTGATGTGCTATCCCAGCCATTTTTTGAAAATTTTCAGCAGAATCTCTTGCTTGTGTGACATTAATGATATTGTCAGATAATGACTGCACTCTGTTGGTTCACCTTTCTTTGGAACTGAAACAAATATAGATCTCTTCCAGTCAGTTGGCCAGGTAATTGTCCTCCAGATTTCTTAAAACAACTTGGTGAGCACATCCAGGGCAGCATCTGTTTGTTGAAATATATCAATCGGTATGTTATCAATTCCTGGGGCCTTGTTTTTTGCCAATTCTTTCAGAGCAGCTTGAACTTCTTCCTTCATCACCACAGGCACCTACTCATACGTTGTTTCATGAAATTTTGGTATTTTGTATTCCTTTCAGTGCAACGACTGTATACTATTTCTATCTTCTCTTAATGCTTCCTGGATCATTTAATATTCTGCCCAGAGCATCCTTAAGTATTGCAACTCGAGGCTTGAATTTATTCTTTAATTCCTTCAGCCTAAGAATTGCCAAGCGTATGATAGGGTCTTATGGTTATCACAAGAGTCCACAATTAAGGTTGCATAGTGGAATGTAGTTGGGTCGATGGGAGGGGTGTGGGGGACTGTGTACCAGGGAGAGAGTTTTTCTTTTACTTTTCAAAGAGAGGAGCGAACTGGGGGTGGGTGGGAGGGGAGAGTTGGGCAAGGAGCGAAGTGCAGCAATGAGTGAATGGAAATCCAACATCTTTGTAAATGTTCATTAAAATCATTAAAATAAAATAAAAATTGCAAAAAAAATATGCATTGGCAATAGCCCAACCAAGGGGAAAAAAAAAAGAATTGCCAAGTGAAAAATGCCTTTTGATTTTCTGACTCCAGCTCCTTATACATTTCATTGTAATACTTTATCTTTCCATGCTGCCCTTTGCAATCTTCTGTTCAGCTCTTTGATTTCTTCCCTTTGCTAGTGACATCTGTCTTGGTCTTTTCTTCCTCCTCTGTCTTTGTAATGACCTTTTTGCATTCTTCCTGGACAATATTCTTGATATCCTGCCACAGATCATTAGTGTTCAAAGTTGCAAGCCTGTTTACACATTAATGGTCCTATAAATGTTCTTTTATAGATGTACCGTTTTACATATTCATGTGTATATGGTATATTAACTACAAGAACCCAGTTTCCTGCTCTGGTTTATCTGAGTCTAATTCCCAAATGTACCTGATCTTGACCATCACTGCAAATCTATATATTTATCTACTAAGTATCCTTATTTGTTTATCTAAAAGACTTCTCAAAGTCAACAAACACAAAGCTAAAACTGAATTACTGATTTGCCTTTATCCCTCCTCAAAACCTACTTCTTTTCAAGGGTTCCCTATCTGGGTAAATAGGAAGTCTACATTTTATATTAGTTCACACTGAAAACTTTATAGACATCCTTGTCACCTACTCCTCTCATACACATCCTTGTCACTTATGCCTTTCATAATTGTATTCAGAATTATTAGTAAATTTGATTAGTAAATCCTTTTACTACTATGACTCCCACCTTCATGCCTACTTCTCAAGTTCAGAGCACCATTGTTTTTCCCGTCTTTATCCTGTACCCTGTAATTTTTTCTCCACACACGAGTCTTGTTGTTGTTGTTGTTGTTGTTATGTGCTGTTGAGTCACCTACAACTCATAGCAACCCTAAATTCAACAGCTCTGAAGCCTGCCCTGTTCTGATCCAGTCTCACCGACTCCAAAGCACCTACCCCTATTGCTGCATTTACTGTCTCAATCCATCTCATCTGGGTCCTTCCTCTCCTTCACTGTCCCTCTGCCCTTCCAAGCATGATATCTCCAAAGATCAGTGTCTCCTGGCAATGTGCCCACCGTATGTGAGATAGAACTTCAAAATAATAGCCTCTAAGGAGAAACTTGGTTTTATGCTCTTCAAGATAGACCTATTTGCTTTCTTGGCTACCCATGGTATGTTCAATACTCTTCTCCAGCACTACAACTCAAAGGCATCAATTCTTCTGCCATCCTTAGTCATTGTCCAGCTCTCTGATGCATAGCAAGCAATTTCAAAGACCATGGCCTGGAATAGATGCACCTTAGTCTCTAGACTGGCATCGTTGCTTTTCAGTACTCTGGAGAAGTCTCAGACACCAGATTTTACCTATGAAATTCATCTTTTTATTTCATGACTGTTGGCGCAAAGAGTCTTGTCTATGGAGTCAAGCAAACTGTATTTGCTAACAACATCAATCCCTTCTGCATCTGTTATGATACTGCCAATTTACCTAGTGATGAGAATCCTTTAATTCTTGATGTTAAGCTTCAATCCATTTTGAAGACTACATTCTCAGACCTTTTGTTGCAAGTGCTTCATGTTTTCTTCAGTTTCAGTAAGCAAGGTTGTGTCATCTGCATAATGTATATTGTTGTTAAGTCTCCTCCAATTCTGATGCCACATTCCTCCTCATAAAGCCCAGGCTCCCAGATGGTCTGTTCTGCATATAGATTGAAAAGGTATGGACACAGGACGTATCCCTGATGAGCTCCTTTTCTGATTTTGAGCCATGTGATCTTTCCTTGCTCTGTTCTGAGGACTGCTTCCTGTTCTGAGTATAGGCTTTGTACAAGAACAATCAAGTGTTCTGGGATTCTCATTCTCCTCTACATTAGCTGCAATTTGTTGTGATTCACACCGTCAAATGCCTTTACATAGTCAATAAAACACACATAGACATTCCTCTGATACCCTGTGCTTTCTGCCAAGATCCTTCTGAAATTGGCAATAATGTCTCTAGTGCCATGACTTCTTCTAAATCCCAACTTGTATTTCTAGTAGTTCTCTGTTAATGTATTACTATTCCAATTGATGTTGGATAATCTTTAGCAAGATTTTGCTTGCATGTAATATTAGTGACATTGTTCGATAATTTTCATACTCTGTTGGGTCACCTTTTGTTTGGAGTGAATATGGATCTCTTTTAGTCAGTTGGCTAGGTGACTGTCCTCCTGATGAATTGTCATGGGTTCTTCTTAATCAGATGATCATATGATCTACTATACCAGAGATGAAAAGGTGAGGAAAAAATGAGGTTGCTTTTATAGTTAAAAATGCTATTTCTAGATCTGTCTTAAAATACGATGTTGTGAATGAGAAAATAATATTCATAATCATACAGGGAAGACCAGTGGCTGTCTTTCCCCCTTAACATGAAAATAAAGACCTGGAAGACCAATGTATAATCTGATTCTTATGTTATCTGAATCGTGCCATTTCTCAGAGTTCTCTTATTATGCTCAATTCCCTCTGGCAACATTGACTTCATTCCTGTTTTTTAAAATATGAAGTACACTGGTATCTTAAAACATACCTAGAATGCTTCGCTCAGGAGAATATTGAACATATCATGGACTGCCAAGAGAACTAACAGGTTTGCCCTGGGAATTATGAAATCAAGATGCTCCTTGGAGGAACATATTTTGAGACTCTATCTCACAGACTATGGGCATGGACTAGTCTCTGGAGGAGGATATTATAGTTAGAAGGGTCAAGGAAAAGCACAAGAGAGGAAGATCCTGGATGAGACAGAATAACACTATACTGGGATATGGGATTGCTTCAGGATAGAGCAGAAATCAGAGCAATTATTTTTAAGGTTGCTATGAGTCAAAGTCAACATATAACAACAATAATATTCTGACATTATCAATTTAATTTCATCTGGTTCTGTTATGATGTTACTTCTATAATTTCTTAATTGAGTCATGTATGTCCTCTCTCTCTTCCCTCCACTCTCCTTCTTTCCCCTCCCCTCCTCTCCTCTCCTTTGCCGATGGTTTGTCAATTTTATTGACCTGGTCTTGTTTATGGCTTCAATTGTTTTTCTGATTTCTAGCTCATTAACTTCAGCTCTTGTCTTTATAATTTCATTCTTTATAGAGGCTGTGGGATTAAATCATTGTTCTACTGTTTGATGGAGCTATTGAATTCTATTATTAATTTTACTTCTTCCTTTTTTATATACATGTCTATTGCTATGAATTGTCCCCTGAAGACTGCCTTAGCTGCATTCTAGAGGTTTTTGTATGTTGTGTTTTTATTTTAATTTGTTTCAAAGAACTTTTTAAATTTCATTCTTTGTTTCTTCTATAACCTAATAATGTTCTAGCATGATGTTGTTTAGCCTCCTCTTGAGTGGTTTTTATAAGCTTTAGCCTCTTTTGGTTAATTTCTAGTTTTATGGCATTGTGGTTTGAGAAGATACTTTATATTATTTCAGTGTTTTTTAATTTTTCGAGACTTACTCATAGATGATCTATCCTGGGAAATATACCATGTGCACTTGAGAAAAAAGATAATAGAGTTTTTTGTCTTTTTTTTTCAGGGAAAACACTTTCTTGGAAAAGATAGCATATTAGGAATAGTTTGCTTATATCCTCACTGTCAGATTTGTTTTTATTTTAAGGTGAAGGATATATTATAGTACCCTTCATACATCCAAGGTCAAGTTGGCTGATTAGATTATGTGCATCTTTTTTTTTAAAAAAAAAACTTTCTTTTGAGTTGACCTATTTTTTTGTGAGAATGGTATGTTAAACTCTCCTACCACTATTGTAGTGCTTTCTATGTCTTTCTTCAATTCTATTAACTCTTATTTTATGTATTTGTCAGGTCTATAATTTGGTGCATAAATGTTGACCAAGGTTATGTGTTCTTGATCTACTGTGCCTTTGATCCTTATATAGTGTTCTTCCTTATCTTGTATGGTGGTTTTAATCCTAATCTATTTTATCAGAGATTAATATTTCCACTCCTTTATTGTAGATGTCATTTGCTTGTTATATTTTTATCTAGGCTTTTATTTCAAGTATATCTCTACCTTTGTTTCTTAGATGTCTCTCTTGTGGCAATTTATTGATGGGCTTCCCTCCCCACCTTCTCTATTCTGCTACTCTTTTTCTCTTAATTGGTACATTGAGTCCATTCACATTAAGCATGATTATTGACAAGCAAGGTTTTATCATTACCATTTTCCTGTGTTTCTTTTTCTGTTGTTTCTGGTTACTATGGTCTATCCATTTTCCTTTGTTGTCTCTGTGTGAAGGACTTTCCTTAAAATTTCTTGTCGTTTTGGTTTTGTTTTAGTTTTGTTTCATTTGTTTAGTTTTGTTTTAGTTTTGGTTTTGTTTTCACAAATTCCTTAATTTCCTTCTTCTCTGCAAATGACCTAATTTCTCCTTTGTATTTGATGGACAGCTTTGCTGGGTACAGGATTCTTGGTTGGCAATTGTTTCCTTTCTACTTTCTGTATATGCCGTCCCATTGTCTTCTCATTCTGGCAGTTTCTGTTGAGAAGTCAGAACTTAATCTAATTGTAGGTAATCCCTTTGCAGGTGAATCTTTGTTTTTCTCATGTTGCTTTTTGTAGTTTATAGTAGATTTTATTTGTTTTTCCTCACCTTGCCTTATCCTTATCTTTTAATTTAGAGACTTTGACTATGATATGTCTTGATATTTTCCTTTTGTATGTTGCTTTTTTGATGTAATTTCACATGATTCTAACTTTTTCTTCATTTTCTTTACTTCTCATATATGATTTTTCTTTTTGTATATTTCCATTGAAGCTCTCATCTTTCAGCTCAGTGACTCTCTGTTCCATTTTATCTATTCTACTTCTTTGTCCCTCCAGTATGTTGGGCACTTCTGCCATTTTGGTCTTAATATCCTAGATTGCATTTTCATTATTTCCAATATTGTGTTGGCTGTACTCCCTCTATCTTGTGATGTTGTTTTAAAAAGTTCTTGTACCTCTTTATAGCTTCAATTCTTTCTTCTAGCTTCTTATTTTCTTCTGGAGTTGTTCAAGTTGCTCCTCATCAGTGTATTTTTTCTGGGTCTCTGTCTCTGAAGTATTCACTTTCTTAATGGCTTCCATTGTTTCTTCTATCACTTTCACCTTCTTCAGTAGCTGTTAAAAAAAACTCCACATCAGCATATTTCTTCTGATTCTCTGTGTCTGGGATGTTCATTGTGTCTTCCATATGCTCTAATTTTTTAGGAGAAGAGTTATTTTGTTTTTTCATTATATTTGAGGCTGCCTGATGCTTTCTTGATATTAAGTGACTCTTTTCTTGTAGACATTTGGCTGTTTTACGTGTGTAATCTCCTAGGGTAACACGTTGTTTTGTGAAGAACCTATATATCATTGTTCTCCTTTTGAAGTGGGGTGAATGTTGTTCTTTGGTACATTGCAGTGGGTCTACTCCTGTTCCCCTTTGTGGGTCTACTCCTGTTCCCCTTTGTTTTAAGAAATCCCTTAAGCCTTCTCTATGTATGGCAGTCAAGAGCTTCAAGGGGAGAAATACCTGGATCATAGAGAGCAGGGATATATTGTCCTTCAGAAACCAGGGCAAGCCCCCTCCTGTTCCCCTTTGGCATAAGAAATCTCAAGCCTTTTCTGCTTGTTTCAGTCAAGAGTATTCAAGGGTTGAAGAACCTAGATTATAGCTCTTTTTTATAATGGATGCCATACTATATTCCTCTTTAATTTTTCATTTCTGGCATAATAAATTATATGATTGTCTGATCTCAAATGGTCAATAAAAATCCATCTCAGTTCTCTAATACCTACTGAATCACTGATCATTATGCATTCCATTTCATATTTGAAAGCTTCCAATTTTCCTATGTTCATACATTGTACGTTCTATACTCCAATTATTTATTAATCTTTGCAGATGTTTAACGTCATTTTAAATTTTACCAAATCAGCAAATAAAAGTATTTCATTGGGTGAAAGCTTTACTTTATCTGCTTAATTTTTGTCAATTTTATTTTAAGAAGCGAGGTTTCCCCAGTTTTATTTTAATTATCTTCCAACCTGAAGGACTCATCTTCTGGCATTATATCTGTTAATGTTCTTCCACTGTCTAAAGAGTTTTTTAAGTTCTTTGCTTGTAAGTTTGCCTTTTCTTTGTGGCAGCTTACATGTTGGTATGACTCTGGACCTTATGGATCTGGTATTTTAAATATCAGTCAGATCATCCATGGTTTTAGAGAAGCTTCTAGACTAACTAAGCAGGACTGGCCATCCATTTCTGAAATAACAGACCAAATATTATATAACATATTATAATACCTTTTAAAATTAGTTGTAAAACCTGTGAGGAATGTGCTTCTTACAGCAAGCAAATATATTAACAAAGAAAGCAAAATTTGCCCCAAAGCAAAGACAAGAGGGCAAGGAGTGGGTAGGAGACTGGAAAAGTGGTATGAAAGGAGCAAAGGCACTGTGGGGATTGCCAGGTCTGACAACTAACTAACTAACTAACTAACTAACTAACTAACTAACTAACTTTGCCTAACTCCAAAAATCAGAACTTTCCCTACCAAGAACATCCAGTACATAAAAACCAATCTATGGTAATCCTCATGCTGCTGCACTTACTTCTACTAATCACAAGGTCTGTCTGATACTAGTT
>NW_006399880.1:102276-110791 GCF_000299155.1 Elephantulus edwardii | reverse complement strand
CCCACCCTTAGCCCAGTGCCTTGACCCACTTACTTCCCAGCTCCACCCTCCACCAGGATAACCCTTCTCATCTGCCAAGTCCCTTCAGAAAATATCTTCCATTGTCCAACCCATGATCTGACAGCTTGTATCTTAAGCTTTCTTGGCTTCTGTGATTCCAAAAACGTCGACTGCTGACATTTTTCTTTTGACCAAAAAAAAAACCCCCATTTAATTTAATCACCTTTTTTTTAGAAGTGGGAATAAATATGGGTCTCTTCAAGTGAGCTGGCCAGGTAGTTCTCTAGATTTCTTCTCATAACCTGGTGAGCACAACCAGGTCTGCATCTGTTTGCTAAAATATGTCAATTGATATTCCATTAATTCCTTCAGAGTAGCTGAATGTCATGCTTATTAGCATTGGTTCTTGATTACATTCACCTTTCTAAATGGTTTTGATTTTTCACATTAGTTTCTACAAGAGCAAAGCCAGAGATACATATGTTATTGTTTTGTGCTTTCACGTCCAAACTGATTCATAGCTGAAATTTCAATAGGTGTTCAGAGGTTTTAAATCACATGGGAAGAGATTGCACATCTGCTTCCAAATGGAGCAGCTGGTGGATTTGGACTTTGTACCATTGTTGTTGTTGTTATTGTTAAGACCCTTTAAGTTGCAG
Organism: Elephantulus edwardii; assembly: GCF_000299155.1. Taxonomy (NCBI): domain Eukaryota; kingdom Metazoa; phylum Chordata; class Mammalia; order Macroscelidea; family Macroscelididae; genus Elephantulus; species Elephantulus edwardii. The sequence goes on along the minus strand of NW_006399880.1, from coordinate 110,132 downwards.
ATGACTCATAAAGACCCTATGAAAGAAAGAACTGAACACTTGTATAACTTTTGTTGCTTCTCCAAGTTCATAGATTTTCCAGAGGCAAGCTATTTCAGAAGTGGATGCCACTCCTGCCTCCAAGCTTGTTTTAATCAGAGAGCTTCACCAAATACTCTCCACCATGGGTAACCATTATCATATTTAACACATCAGTTTCACGGTGTTCAGCATCACAACAACCACGAGTTACCTCTGTACAGCAAATGGACAGACTAATGCTCTATACCACTTAGAAGAATGACCCAAACCAAAATTAAAAACTTTAGGTTTATCAAATAGAGAAATTTGCTTCAAGAAAATGGTTTATCTGGTTGTGCAACCTTGCATATCCCATTTCTACGTCAGATAACAGTCTGGCAACCTCTGCTCCTTACAGGATTGATAATACTGGTGAATCCAATTAAATATATCAGATGAAAACTAGATACTTCTATCATATGTCAAAGATGTACAAGATCATGAGCTTTATTAGAACACGTGTTGGTTGTTACACCTCAAGAAAATTCACATGATGATGTTACACCTCAAGAAAACTCCCCTTACTACTTGCACATCATGGGAAGTCATTACATTATGTCATATTAGGGAAGAGTAACCAGTCCAGTGTCCTGCAAGGCACTCAGAATTATAGCTTATCATATCCAGGTTGCTACATAACATTAACCATTACATCATGCAAGGGAACTAGACCAGACGACCTTATTGCTTGCTGACAATCATGTTCCTACTAATAGCCATCTATTTGGGGCTGAAAGTTCTTGAGTTTCTCTTCCATGATATTGATATTCCTGATATGGTTGGTTAATATGTGCCATCAAGCTGAAGGCAATTCAAAGCTGACCCTCTAGTGAGTTTTCAGAGATAGTAAATTTTCAGCGGGCAGGGGGAGAATGCTATCTTTCTTTAACAGAATAGCTGGTGGATCTGAACTACATGCCCAAAGGAGTGCTTCAAAGCACAACCTCTTAACCAGAGCTCCCTATTCTTGCAGTATTGTTGTTGTGCATTATCAAGTTTGAACTGACCCATAGCTGACCCTCTGATGAGTTTTCAGAGGCAGTTAATTACACGGGAGGAGACTGCCCATCCCTTTCTCACAAAGCAACTGGCAGGTTTCAAACGAGTGCCTTTTGGATTGCAGTGAACATTCTTATTACTAGGCTATAAGAGCTCCCTATCAGCCCTTTTTATTAGTTGTTGCTGTTGTTGATTGCCTTCAAGTTGAGCACGACTCATAACAATCCTATGAACAAAAGTCCTGAAGCCTTTCTATAACTATTGACATTTATCTAAGTTCACATAATTTCTGGAGACCTGATTTTTAATAATTCATTCAAAGGCTCCATATAATTTCTAAATAACCCCTGTATCTTCAGCAGAGACTTGAACGTGTAGAATGAGAAAGAAGGAAATGATACTTGGGAATGCCATTTTCAAAAAAATTAGCAACCAGACATATTAATATGTTAATCAGTTTTCTTAGCAGTAGGGAGTTTCTTAAAACCTCTTCAGAAATAGTACTTTGTGAATCTCTTAGAGGAGAATAACGAGTGTAGTGTTTGCCAACTTATTTAAACACCTGGTCTTTTATTCTCTAAAATGTACCATGGCTCAAGGATTCCAGGCAGCAGAATTTTAGGAAGACTGGCCTAAGGCCTTTCTGTCTAGGATAAGCAGTTGTAGACAGATGATCTCTTATTCGAGACTCAATTCTTTACTGTGGCTTCAGTTCAGAGCTTTCATCTTAAGGGAGAATATTGATGCTTTGCTCTGATTTTCAGGACAAAGCACAAAGGACCATCCCTAGAAGGCCTATGATTTATTTAGGATGTAGGGAGTAGTGAAACATCTCTACAAGGTCTGAATTACTCTGTTCTATGGGATGTTTGATCTTCTAATTAGCTGCCTTTCTTAATTCATTTCTCTCTGGTTGGTAGAGCCAGCCAAGATGTGTGTTTGGCAGAACCTGTTCAGGTGAAATCAGCAGAAAAAGGCAGAAGTTGAAAGCAGTTTCCAAGCCTCTGAAATGTTCACTTGACATTTATTTCCTTTCCTTTCACCCATCCTCCTTCCAGAGGCTGACATCTAGACAATGACAAACCTGAACTTAAATATGAAGCTGCCCCTGAGGAGAGAGTCCAGAAAAGTGGGTAGATGAGAGGTAGAATAAAGGGTTTATTTCCTGCTGGAAGAGCCAGGGAAAACTTAATTGAGGAGGTAGCTACTAATTGAAAAAGCCCATTTAAGAGGAGTTTAAATTGGTCAATGCTGCTGATGACACTTTGACGTTGGTCTACTACCTCTGCTTCTAGGAATTTGTTATGTCAAAAAAATGAATATGCTTTTATCTCAGTAGTCAATTTTGTTATCACAGTAACAGATTACTGTGTTAACTTCAGTTGAGTTTACATTTAGCTCATGCACAATGAGAAGGAACCCCATGCACGATGAGATGAAATGTTGCACTATCATCACCATCACCTGTGCATTAAATCTTTGTGATCCATAGGACTTTCATCGCCTGGCCCGTCTGCTCTGGTCTGCTGCCTGAATTTGGTTATTTTCTAGCTTCCTCTTCATTTTTATCATGTAACACCTTGACACAGAGTGCTCTGAAGTTTCAAACACTTTCCCCATTGCGTGGCCTCCCCCATGCTGCTTTATGAGGGAACAGATGGGAAACAGTCTTTCATATATTATATTTTACAAATGCATCTACTTTGTGGTGTAGCTCCAATATTCCTTCCTATCTTTCAAAATGATAGAATGAAATGAAATCATCTTTAAAGATCTTTTCGAAGGTAAAACACTACAATTACTTGTCATTGTTGTTGTATAGGATTGAGTCAGAACTGACCTATAGCTGATCCTCCAGTGGATTTTCCACAGCATTCAGAATACATCACAAAGGAGGACATGGCTCATCTTTCTCCCATGGATCAGTTGGCGGATTCAAACCGTGTACCTTTGTGTTGGCAGTGCTATTCCTTATCACTGAGCCAACAGAGCTCCAGGGTGGATATTTATTAACTTCTTTGGGATTTATTATATCTACCACCCTCATCAGCTAGAGATGGGAAACTTCTGATCATATTCCTTGAGAATAAAATGACAGCAAAGCAACCCTGAAAGTCAGTATATTTCCATTTGGCCTTTGCCACTAGTTCTTCACCTGGTGGTCTTGGACAAATGTGCTTTCCTTCTTTAAGTTTCAGTTTTCTCTGCTTAACCAAGAGATATCCACCTTCTTTTTATAAAGATATTAACCTGGCTTTTATTACAATGGTTGTGATAAAAATAAAATGGGCAAAGTGATTAAAAAATTGCAGAATTCTGGCACAACTGACATTTTGGGCCAGATCATTCGTTGTTGTGGGAGATTTCCTGTCCATGGCAGCCTGTTTAGCAGTATTTTTTTACACACTCTTTGCCAGCATCCCTTTCATAATAAACAAGAATGTCCCTAGATATTGCCAGATGTCCTAAGAAGGGACAACAAAAGCATTCCCAGTTGAGAACTACTGATGTGGAGTCAAATTTAGATGCCAAGCTTTGCTAATTATATAACTACTTTGATAGGGAACAAATAAAAAGAAGAAAAAGTCATATAAGTGGAATGCTAGAGAGTGCCAGAGATGACTTTAGTGACAAACAGAAGATAATGCACGAGTGAAAATACTGCCAAATGCAGCATCATTTCTGGGCAGTCATACTTCCTATGGGAACAATCTGTATCCTAAAGAAGTAAGGAGAGATCAGTCTTGATGAGGAACACTTTTCCCATGAAACAATGCTGTATCGGTTATCACTCATGCTTATTTCTCGTTATATGGTGATGGGAGGTAGAGATCTCAAATAGATATGAAGGACATGACATACCCAACAAGGTCAGAAAAAGAAAGAATTTCATTAATATTAGAAAGCATTTAGTCAAATCTCGCAGTCAGCGTTACACTGTTCTGGTCAGTGTTTAAGGTTCTACTACTCATTTGACCTGGAAAGTACTCTCATGGTATAGTATGTAGGTAGTTGCACTGCAGCCAAAGGTCATACTCCTCTAGTGGCTTGAATCCACTAGCAGCCCTGAGGGAGAAAGGCAGGAAATATCTTCTTATGTGATTTATAACTTAAAAAAAAATGAATGGATGGACTGCTATGAATCAGTTGTGGCTAGACAACAGTAAGACAGATATTTGACCTTGAACAATTTATCCTTTCTGAAACCTGACCTCATCCTTTCTCTTTAATTCCAGAAGAAAGTCCAGTTCCTTAAAGACCAGAGGTAATCATTTTATTGTATAGAATCTTGCTCTTTTTTTCTGTGCAATTTTTCATTTAGGCTCATAGTAACCCCATGTATCTCATAATTGTCCCACATTTAAAAAGGAAGAAACTGGAGATGAGAGAAGTCTTACACTCAGCTCTCTCTGAATCCTTAGTTTTTCTTTCTCACCACTCTGAGTTTTTAGTTCTTTATCTTATCTTATCTAACTTTATAGGAAACACCTTAAACCCAAGAATTTTGTGGTATGCATTGTTCTGTTTCTGAAATCACCATGTCCTAATCTTAAGGAATCAAGAGCTAATGAAATTGTAGAAACTTGAGCCCAACAGCCTAGCAGGCGGGCAAGTGTAGAGTGGAATAAATCAGAAATTTCAATCTTTCCAGGAGGAAAAGAACTAAACATAGTGGTAGACTTATAAACTTGGTTTAGATGGAAACCAAGAAATCATCTTTTTTCAGTGCCTTGATTTGAAATAAGAAAATGAAAGAGCACAAAGGTTAAGTACTTATTTATAGTCACATAGAAAGTTAGTGAGACTAGAGTTATTATGCCTGGACCTTGGCTTTTAGTTCAATTCCTTGCCATTTTCTCTCTCAGTGAACCACAGTGGAGGGCAATGCACTGGAATGCCCCATCTGCAGCTGTTCACGTAAGCGAATTTTGGGATCAAAGGAAATAAACTTAATCTTTGCAATTCTCCATTCCCTTATCTAAGGGGAAAAAATAACAATAGGGCTAATCTTGAGTGATTATTGCAAAAGTTATTGTTGTTGTTGTCAAGTGGCATCAAATTGATTTTGACACATAGGAACTTCAATGTAACATTTAGTAGAACTGCTCATAGGGTTATGTAAAATCAACCTTTACAGGAGCAGACCTTCAGGTCTTTCTCTCCTGGAGCCTCTGACTGGGTTCAAATTGTCAACCTTTGAGCCCTTGTACCACCAGACTCCATTATATTAATTAAGTGAGACACAATAGAGAAAAGTGCCTATGACATAGGAAGTACTCAACAAATCTTTGTAATTTTCATTATTAAAATTATTATTAGATCATTATACAGAATATTTGTTAATTTTTATTGTGATTTTTCTTAGACTACAACATATATTCACTTTTACATTTTGCAATCAATACAGTTAGTCTTCTGCAAGTATTTCTGTGAGTTTTAGTAAATGTATAGATTGGCTATCTATTATAATAGATAGTTAAAAGATTGAGATTGTTAACAGCTTTAGTTTTCTTTGCTTCACAATCAACACTCTTGATTCCAGCAGCCAGGAAATCAAGAGGCAAATTGCATTGGAAAAGTCAGCTGTCATATCTGGAGGTTAAGGTGTGCCTGATCCAGACCATAGTCTTTTATATTGCTTGCTATGCGTCAGAGAGCTGGACGATGTCTAGGGATGGTAGAAGGAGAATTGATGTATTTGAGCTGTGGTGCTGGAGAAGAGTGTTGAATATACCATGGAATGCCAGAAGAACAAACAGGTTCATCCTAGAGAGGGTGAAATCAGAGTGATGTTTGGAGGCAAGGATTCTGAGGCTTTGTATGACATAATTTGGGCATGTTGCAAGGAGGGACCCATCCTTGGAGAGGGATATTGTGCTGGGAAGGGTGGAGGAACATAGAAAGAGAGGAAGACTCTCAATGAGATGGATTGATTCAGAGGCTAGGGTAATGAGGATAGGAATGTCAGAGACAGTAAAAGTGGCACAGAATAGAGCAGGTTTCAAGGCTATTGTACATAGTTACTATGAGTCACAAGCAACTTAACAGCACACAATGACAACAACATAGTCATATAGCTACTATAAAAATTAAAGTCAGCATCAGTTTCATACTTCGAAAAATTCCTTCTTGAACTTAACTTTTATCTACTCCCAGGCCTGGCAGCAATCAATCTGTTTTCTGTTCCTTTAGTTTTGTCTTTTTCTAAAGGTCATTTCACCCTTTTGGGAGGGATAACGGATTCAGAGTATTCTTTACACCATTGTACATATGTACCAATTTGTTTTTCCCTTAGTAGACTGAACCTTATTTGTGTTATTTTCTATTTGGGGCAATATAAATTCTTGGGGATTATATATTTTTAATTTCATTTGGGTAAATATGAAGGAGTGTTATTGTTATTGTTACATTATGTAACATTTATTTCCTGAGAAAATGACAAGCTGTTTCACAAAGCCACTGTGATACTTTATGTTCTAACCTTGATGTGGGAGCTCTGGAGGTCTAGATTGAGCTGCCTTGCAATCTCAAACACATTCTGTTTGAGTTCACCAGCTGCTCTGCAGGAGAAGGAAGGGCAATCTTCCTCTACGTGATTTACCACCTCTGAAAACCTGCTGGAAGTTCAACTATGGGTCAATACTGATTCTATGGTACAGAGCAACAACAATCTTTGATGTATGAGAATTGTAGTCTCACCACTTCCTCACTAGCATGTGGTTTAATAAAATTGTATGTATATTAATTTAAAAAAGTATAACGATGTAAAATGCTTATTATCATCTTGTAGTTTTAAATTTGTGTTTCTTTAATGACTAATGTCTTTTTAAAAACATCATGTTGGGAAAGATGGAGAATTGGTGAAAGCGATAGAAAGACCCTCACTGTGATGGATTCACACAGTCATAAGCACAGTGGACTTGATCAGGGTGAATGGGATGATGATGACACAGGACAGGGCACAGCTTCAGTCTACTGTTCGGAGGGTTGCTGTGAGTTGTAGTTGACACTATGGCACTTTGCAGTAACAATCAGGACTCAGGGAACTCTAGTGGTGTAGTGTATAGGGAGTGTAGCCAGCTCTAGGATCACATCTCTGGCAGTCTGAGTCCACCAGCAGCTCCTTAACAGAAAGATGGGCAATATCCTCTAATGCAGTTTATCGTCTTAGAAAACTAATGAAGGGTCAGCAATGAATCTCCTCTAACTCAATGGTTATAAGCGACTTAGTGAGTAAATGATTCTTACAATTATGATTATCCATTATCTGCCCATCTATTCATCCTTTCCTCCAAACAAATTTGTGGGTACTATGTAACAATTCCTATGCTATGAAAAATTGTCAACTTTATTGACTATATCCTCGCATAACCTGGACTCATTAAGAAGTGCAGTTATGAAGGAGCACTAATTTAGAATGACTATATCCCAGATGCAATAAGGAATTAATTTCTTGGGTTTAAATCTGACAAAGGAAATTCTTTTAATTTCATAATTTACTTCAGATCCTAGGGACAAAATAATCAGTGTATAAACGTCATCTCATATACTTTGCACATATTGTCAGGAGGGGTCAGTCCTTAGCAAAAGACATCATTCTGGAAAAGGTGGAGGGTCGGTGAAAGAGAGGAATCTGAATGGGATGAACTGATACAATGACTGTAAGAATGAACTCAATATGCAATAAGGGTTGCAGAGTAGATTATATTTGGGGGTAGGGGGTGGGGTTTGGGGAGGTGCGGTGGGGACTGTGTACCAATGAGGGAGTTTTTCTTTTGCTTTTCAAGGAGAGGAGC
>NW_006399880.1:100550-102176 GCF_000299155.1 Elephantulus edwardii | reverse complement strand
GAATCATATGTCTGTAGTTCAGACAGCTAGAGACCATGTCCCCACAGAGGGCTAAGGCAATGACCAGAATAGCCATTTTCAAAATCCCTAACACCATAGGTGAAAATAGGGAAGGCAGAGTGGGAACAATAAAAGTGCTAACACTTTTCAGGAGCAACCAATGTCATGTATAATTTCTGTCAAAATTGTTGGTTGGAAAACTAATTTACTTTGTAAATTTCCAACTGAACACAGTATAATGTTTAACAATAATAAAAATAATGAGCGTCTGGGTCAAAGAACAGGTGTTCTTAAGATTTCATAGGTCTTTATTAATTTCTAAATAGGGATTGTATGGATAATATATGAAAATTTTAAAAAATGACCTTAATATTGATTGAAACTTACAGTGATTTTTTGTGTGTGTGTGTTGCAATGAAACTGTGCAGTGCTGACAGATGGCCAATTCTTTCTTCTAAGGAGTCTTTGAGCAGATTTGTATCTCCAAGTTATTAGTTAACACTCAAGCACATTACTTATTTGAAGTCCCCAGGGACTGCTATGAAATTTACACTCCCACTAGTAGTATGTATGAGCTTACTCCTTTGTTTATACAAGCTATTAAGTGTTTATCTTACATCTTAGTTTTGTACTCTTGACTCCCAGAAGGAGACAAGATGAATTTAACTGTACACAAAAGGCAAGGACAAATTTTAGAAATCTTCCATGTAGTACTAGTTGTTTCTTACAGTGAATAACTTCAATCGCTTGATTCTGAAAGGTAATGTTTTCATATAATTTCATAGATAAGAATCTGCAAAAGTGCTGGAAACTTTTGAGTCTTGCTACATTGAAATGACAAGAGAATTGATCTTATCTTTGCATTAGACTTTCTATGGAATCCTAACTCAGAGAATTTAGAATCCTCTTCCTTGAATACTTTTTGTTAAAGAGGGCTCGGTAGTTTTGTCCTTTCTTTTTCAAAGAGTGTCTTCCCAGATCTCTTAACCACTGAGGATGTTTTGGGTATGGGATAGGTTTGAGGTTGCTAAATGTGATTACTTTTATGTACCATCCAATTGGAACCTACTCATGGCTGGTCCTCCAGAAGGTTTTCAGAGGCAGTATATAACACATAAGAGGGCCCATTTCCCTCCTATAGAGCAGTTGATAAATTTGAACCCTTTTTCTTTGGGTTGGGAGCACTTATCACTAAATCACCAGAGTAAATGTGATTGTATAGATAGATGTAAGTACAGTCAAGTGTTTTGGGATTCCAATTCTTCTCAATGTTTGTCACAATTTATTGTGATTTACACAATTAATTATTTTGCATAGACAATAATAAAACATCCTTCAATTACTCTCTGCTTTCCATCAAGATCCATCAAATATTAAGCAATGATATCCCTAGTGCCATGGCCTCTTCTAAATACAGCTTATGTTTTTTTGCAGGTCTCTGTAGATGTTCTGTTCTAGTCATTTTAGGATAATCTTCATCAAGATTTTACTTGCATATGATATTTCAAATGTTTTCCACATTTAATTTATTGTTGTTGTTGTTAAGTGCCGTCGAGTCGTTTCCAACTCATAGCAAACCTATGCACAACAGACCTAAACCCTGCTCTATCCTGCACCAACTGCACC
>NW_006399880.1:48009-87250 GCF_000299155.1 Elephantulus edwardii | reverse complement strand
AAAAAAAAAGAATGAACTCAAGTATATCAGACAGATGAAGATGGCACAGGATAGGGCAAGGCTCAGTACATTCTCCTTAGGGCCACTCTACTTGATGACATCTAATCACAGCAACCTTTGAGTCAAAACCATCTCCAGGGACTTTGAAAGCATCTTGTGGATTTTGGAAGTGTCAAGTAAACAATTTTGCTAGTGAACAAAGTATACAGAGACAATGCGAGTTCTAGGAAGGAATTGTTTACCCAATGAAATGTTTCACAGTGCATTGTTTCATTAGCTGTTTGACCATTGTTGTTGTTGTTGTTAAGTGCCGTTGAGTCGCAGGCGACTCATAACGACCTATGAAGGAAGGTCCTCAACGCTTGGGTGTCTCTAAACCTCTTTCCAGGTGAACATTATTAAATAGAAATTTCCTAAAGATAACTTTGAAAACCTACAGTAGATTTGAAATCTTCAGTAGATCTCATACCATGTATACAATGGTAGAAAACTAACAAGATGGAATCCATTATCCACTTCTCTCTTTGGGAAGACCATGTGGTTTATTATTTTATTTCTCTTTTCTACATTTCTCTGCCATAAAATAAACAAGTGTGTCTTGAAGGAAAATGCAATCTGTTTGCTCTTTAGCACCAAAGATGGTGATACTTCATCTCACATATTTTGGGCATATTGTTAGAATCAGTGAATGCTTGAAAGAAGATACCATGCTGGGAAAAGTGAAGGGTCAGAGAAGAGAAGAACACCCTCAGCAAAACTGATTGACACAATGACTAGCAATCTTCTGGGATATGTTGGAAAAGCATGAAGTTAGTGCAGGACAGGACAAGGTTTGATCTGTTGTTCATAGAATTGCTATGATTAATAGTCAACTCAATAGCCCCTAATAACTAATAAACTAATAAAAAGGTTTTCTTTTAGGATAACCATTTTGTAGTTATTACTGGATGATGGTGGATAAAGTTTTTCAAACATATTATACTGTCTTGCAAAAATGCTGGGTGCTATGGCATTAATTCACTCAGCACAACATACAAGCTGGGATTAATTCCCTGTGCCAGACACTCTACTAGGGTTTCTCCCCAAAAGCAATGGAATGTTCTAAACAAATATAATATTTGTATACTTGAAAGTTACAATTTAATGAGCAAAAGAAAATATAACTCCAAACATAAATGTGCAATCATAAACTATTAAGTTCTAGGACTTGCTTAATAAATTGACTATGCTAAAATGAGCACCTAGATCATCTGACATATATCCAGTATATTTTATTCATCTTTCCTTCTCAAAATAATTTCGTAATCCCTAAGGAATTATTGTTTTTCAACTAGAAAGTAATAATGTTCTGATTTAGTCTCAAGAGCAAGGAAATATGATGAAGAAACCCTCATGATGAGGTTTTGTTATACTATGACAAATCAATGTAATTTTGTTTTTAAAAACATAAATTCTGTCTCTTATAAAAAATAAGATTATTGCTTTCATTTCTGTGTTGTACTAATCAAGCAGACATTAATTTATGTAAAAAAAGATCCTAACATTTTTCTATCTTTAAAATTGATCACCAGCAGTGGAGTTTCTTAATAACTCAGAAACATAGTTTTAAACTTTAATATCTATGACTATATGGGAAGAGAAAGCTAAATATCCCATAGACTACCAAAAGAACAAATGGACAGGTCTCAGAAAAGGTGCAGCCAGAGTGTTCCTTGGAGGCATGAACAAAGCTTCATCTCTCATATGTTGGACATGTTGCTAGGAGAGGCTATTTCCTGGAAAATGATACCATGCTTGCAAGGGTGGAGGGTCAGATATTGATAGTAAGACCCCCAGTAAAATTGATTGACACAATCATGCAGCACTGGGCTCAAGTGCGTTGGAGACAGAGATGGCACAAGATAAGAGAGGATTCAGATTTGTAGTTCAGAGGGTCATTATGAATTGTACTTGACTTGTCAACACCTAACAATAGCAACAATATACATTTATGTTTATAGTTATATCATTGTTGTTGCTATGTGCCATCAAGTTTAGTAAAACTCATAGTGACCCTTTGAACAACAGATGTAGCACTGCCTTATCCTGTACTATCTTCATCATCTTCAACATACTTGAGCCCATTGTTATGTTCACTGTGTCAATTCAACTTGTTGGAGATCTTCTTTCTTTTACTGACCCTCCACCTTTACAGCATGATGTCCTTCTCCAATGACTAGCATCTCCTATTAATACACCTAAAATATATGAGAAGAAGTTTTGCTATCCTTACCTCTAAGAAGCATGCTGGTTTCACTGTTTAGGACAGACCTGTTTGTTCTCTTGGAATTCTGTGGGATATTTATTTTCCAATAACATAGCCCAAAGACATAGATTTTTCTTCTGACATCCTTCAATTCTCAGATGCACACCACGCAACTGAGAAAAAGATTTCAGGCACATACCTTAGTCTTTAAACTGATTTCATTGCTCTTTAGTACTCTGTAGAGGTCCTTGACATCAGATTTTCCCAATGCAATTCATCTTTTGATTTCTTGACTGCTGGCAGCAAGAATGTTAATTGTGGACCCAAGTAAGATGAAATCTCTGACAACTACAATTTTTTTCTCTATCTATCTGTTGCCTATTGGTCTAGTGTTAAGGATTTGTGTTCTCTTGATGTTGAGATATAATCCATATTGAAGGCTATGGTTCTTGATTTGCTTTATCAAATGCTTCAAGTTCTCTGCACTTTCATTGAGTAAGGCTTTTCATCTAAATAATGTAGGTTATTAATGAATCTTCCTGCAAAATCTTCTTCATAACATCTATGTTCTTGAATGATGTGTTTAGTACACAGATTGAATAGGTGTGGAGAAAGGATACAGCTCTGACACACTTATTTCTTGATTTTAAATCATGCAGAGTTACCATTCTCTGTTTGAACAAAAGCCTAGTGGTCTAAGACTAGGTTATACATGAGCACAGATATTCTGAGATTCTCATTGTTTTCAATGTTAGTCATAATTTGTTCTGAATCACACAATTAAATGAATTTGCACAGTCTATAAAACACAGATATTCATTCTGATATTCTCTGTTTTCTGCCAAGATCGATCAGATAGCAACAATGGTGTTGTTAGTATCACCACCTCTCAAATTCAGCTTGAATTTCTGGCAATTCCGTTGATACACTGTTTCAGTTATTTTTTATTATCTTCAGAAATACGTAGAAACTACCGAACAATATCATTAATACCACATGTAAGCAAAATACTTCCGAAGAACATTAAAATTGCCTGGAATAGTACATAAGTAGAGAAGTGGCAGAAGTTTAAGCAGGATTTAGAAGAGGTCATGGCATCAGGGACATCATTGCTGATGTCAGATGGATCCTGGCTGAAAGTAAGAAATATCAGAAAAATATTTATCTGTGCTTTATTTACTATGCAAATGCATTTGCTTTTTCTTTCTGTCCTGTCTTTGTAACAACCTTCTATATTCTTCATAGATGATATCTTTTATGTCACCTCACAAATTATCTGGTCTTTGATCATTAATGTTCAATGCCTCAAATAGTTTTTAGATTCAGGTGAGATAGACTCAGTGTCATATTTTGGTTCTCATGGTTGTTTTAATTTTCTTCAGTTTCAATTTGAATTTGCATATGAATTGTTTATGGCCTGCTCAAAGTCAGCACCTGTCCTAGTTTTGACTGGTGATATTGAGCTTCTCCAATGTCTTTTTCCATAGACCTAATTAATAGATTCCTGTGTAGTCCGTTAGGTGAGTGAGGTCCATGTGTATAGTCACTGCTTTGGTTGGTTGTTGTTGTGCTTTATTAATGTATTTACAATGGTTATTTCATTGGTTATATAAAGTTCAATCATCTGATCCTCAGTCTCATTTCTGACAACAAGTACATAATTTCTAAGGGAGACCTCAGTAGCCACATGGCCTGGCCTTCCAGTCTTCTGGACCTGCGCTGCTTTACTGAGCAAGCTGTTGCTACACTTACCATGTTTTTTATCTTCTTACTTGTTCTTGGAGTTTGCTCTTAAAACTATGACATTTGTTTTTCAGTTTCTGGTAATGGGAGAGTGATTAGCATATTCTTATAGTTTTATATTTATATTTATTTATTAATTATATTTATATAAAAAGCAATATATTATGTGATATGTATAATGTAAAATATATTATTATATATATTCTATTATATTAAATTATATTAATTATATTATATTAATTATATCATTATTGTACTACCTTTTATATAAATAGAGCAATAGTGTCTCTCTGTAGACTAAGGTGTGTCGGATACAGGCTATGGTCTTTGCTATTACTTGTTATGCATCAGAGAGTTGGACAATGACTAGGGAGGATAGAAGAATTGATGCCTTTGAGCTGTGGTGCTGGAGAAGAGTATTGAAGGTACAATGGACTTCTTTTTTAAATTTGTTTATTAATTTTTTTCCATATACTTCTAAGAAAATAAACAGATTCATCCTGGAGAGGGTTAAACTGGGCTACTCATTGGAGGAAAGGATTCTGAGGCTTCATCTGACATACTTTGGACATGTTGTAAGGAGGGACAGATCCTTGGTGAGGGACATCATGCTTGGTAGGGTGGAGGGACAGTGCAGGAGGTGAAGGCCCTTTACGAGGTGGATTGATTCAGTGACTGGGGTAATTGGGATGGGTGTGTCGGAGACGGTGCGATTGGCACAGAACAGAGCAGAGTTTAGGGCTGTTGTACATAGGGTTGGTATGAGTCACAAACTACTCAACGACACATAACAACAACAGCAACAATATAAAATAAATATTGCTTTTCATAGCTTCAATATGTAAATGCTTGCTTGTTTATTGTCTGCTCTTAAGTATACAGCATATGTGCGTCAGTTACTCTAATAAAGTGAAACTCTCAGATTAAGACAGGGTAGGAAAGAGAATTGACCAGTGACTTCTGAAACTACAGACCTTTAAAAACTGTAGGAACACTAGAGGAATATTTTTAGATATAGCGCTGGAGACAGACCCTCAAATTAGAAGATACTCAAAAAATGAAGAGGGATAGTTTAAAGCCTCTATTAATAACTGGAACATGGAATGTACATGGCATGAATTTAGGAAAATTTGATATTGTATAAATGAATTGGAATTTATAAAGACTGGCTTTCTAGGCATTAGCATATTGAGATGGACTGGCGTTGGCCCTTTTGAACCAGACATTTATATGATCTACTATTCTGAGGATGGAAAAAGTGAGAAATAAGAGTTGCATTCTTAGTTAAAAAAGACCATTTCAAGAGCTATCCTGAAGTACCATGCTGTGAGAGAGATGATACTGTCCCTATAGTATACAAGTAAAATATGTTAGTACAACTATTATTCAAATATACACACCAACAACTAAAACAAAAGATGAAGAAACTGAAGATTTCTACCAACTTTTGCAACTTTCAACTAAAATAGATCAAACATGCAATCAAGGTTCATTAATAAAATTGGTGATTGGAATTATATAGAATTGACTTTTAATATACATATTTACATCTTTTTTTCCTTAATTGATTTATTTGAGGAGATGGACCATAAGATTCTACTCTAAATGTTTCCTGACAATGATTTCTTTAATCATTTATTTCTTGAATGAATTCTTTGTACTTGTTCCTGATTTTAGATATCATTTATATTTTCTTCATTTTTGTCATCTGTCAAGTTTTTCCCAGTATTTTTAAATTTCTTTAAAAAACTTTTGGGTTTTTTTGGTTGTTTTTATTTATTTTCTTTCTTTCTTTCTTTCTTTCTTTCTTTCTTTCTTTCTTTCTTTCTTTCTTTCTTTCTTTCTTTCTCTTTTTAAAATTTTTGTTACTTTTACGTGTGTATGGTAAAATCAGCTCTGATTGGTACAGGAGGAGATTGTCCCTCCTTTTCCAGCAGATCTTCTGGTCGATTAGAACCACTCACCTCTGGGATTGCAGTGCAGTTTCTTGCCAGTGCAGTTTCTTACCACTAGGCCACCAGAGATCACCTGTCAAGTTTTTCCTAATTGCAACTTGTAGTACTTATTCTACAACTTTTAATTTCTGTTGTTTTAAAAACAAAATAGTCATAATAATTAGAATTGTTTGCAAAATAAGAATAGTCATCATAGGGGAAACAGAAATACTCTCCCTTTAGCAGAGTGTATCAGTTTTATGCATGAAGAATTTTACATGCTTAAAAATGTAATTGTGGTCGGTATAAATTATTGGACAACTGGAAAAGTATCCTTCAATAAATGGAGTGACTAATATAGAACAATAGATATTGCACCTCATTGTCAAGAAAACAGAATCTTCACCAACTGGCAAGTAGACAGAATCATGATAGATGAAGAAAAGATTGAGGTTGTTAATTATTTCTTCTTGCTTGTATCCACAATCAATACTCTTGGGACCAGCAGGCAGGAAATCCAAAGAAGAGTTTCACTAGGACAATCTGTTGTCAAGGATCTCTCCAAAGCGCTAACGAGTAATGATGTCAGTTTAGAGACTGAGGTGCACTTGGTCCAGGGCCATGGTCTTCTCAATTGCTTGCTGTGTATCTGAAAGCAGGAAAATTATTAAGCATGACACGGGAAGAATCAATGCCTTTGAGTTGTGGTGCTGGGGAAGAGTGTTGACAATTCCATGGACTACAAAGAGAACAAATAGGACCAAGTCCATCCCATATTCTGGAGAGAGTGAAATAACTTGTTCCTTGTAGGCAAGGATTTTAAAACTCTGCTTCACGTTTTTGGGGCATGTCACGAGGAAGGACCTTGAAGAAGGACATCATGCTTGGAAGGCTGGATGGTCAGTGCATGAGAAGAAGACCCTGGTGAGATGGATTGACACAGTGACTGTGAGAGTGGGGTCAGGTGTGTCAGAGACAGAGTTCAAAGCCATTGTTCATAGGGATGCTATGAGTCATCTTCAACTTGACAGCATGTAACAACAAGAAGGTAGTTTCATGACATACTTCATTTTGTAAAGTGCTTTACTTTACCTTTTAATAAGACGGCTATTATATGGGAACTTGGGCTTGGAGATGTGAAATGATTTACCTGAAATAACTTGATGAATTATTGACATAATGATGTGAAGAATAATATATGTCTCTAAATTTTCAAGTGAAAGATTTTAAGACTATAAAAATAAAGAGAACAGAACCCAAGATGTATTTTTCACAATAACTCATATTGGTAAAATTTAGCATAGAATATTTCCCATGTTTGGGAAACAAATATAACTTCATTTTAGGCAGATCTGAATTTCAAGATATGCTAGATTCATCCATAAATTCACAGGGCTGGCTCTCCTGGCCCCTTAGATATTTTAAATTCTTATTTTCTTTGTCAAGGTAAATTTGTCAGAGACTGCCATGTGGAAGTTGGTGGAAATGTCAAAGAGAGAATGGAGAATGTGTCTTAAAGTGAGAGCTTCAAAATTAGATTTGCATACCTGCAAAAAGGAAATATAACCTATCATGGCTTTGAAAAGAAATGTTTTCTTTTCTTTTTATTTTTGTTCAACAAATGAATTTATTGGTGACTGGTACTATTAGTATAATTGACAACAAAGTTATGGAAACTGAGGAGGAACTGAAGCACTTGCTGCCAAAGGTCAAGGACTGCGGCCTTCAACATGGATTGAAGCTCAATATCAAGAAAATAAAGATTCTCACCACTGTATCGACTGGCAGCATCATGATAGATGGTGAAGATTCTGAGATTGTTAACAGCTTTAGTTTGCTTGGCTCCACAATCAACATTCTTGATATCAACAGCCAGGAAATCAAGAGACAAATTGCATTGGGAAAGTCAGCTGTCAGGGACCTCTCCAAAGTTCTAAAGAGCAATGAGGTCAGCCTGGGACTACAGGGTGCCTGCTCTAGGCCACCGTTTTCACAATGGCTTGTTATGCATTAGAGAACTGGATAATCACTAGGGATGATAGAAAGATAATTGACTACTTTGAGCTGTTGTGCTGGAAAAGAGTGTGAAATATAAAATGAACTGTCAAGAGAACAAACAGGTTCATCCTAAAGAGGGCAAAACCAGGCTGCTTCTTGGAGGCAAGGATTCTGGGGCTTCATAAGACACACTTTGGGCATGTTGCAAGTGGGGACCAGTCCTTGGAGATGGACATCATGCTTGGAAGGATGGAGGGACAGAGAAAGAGAAAGAGACCATTGATGAGATGGATTGATTCAGTGACTGAGGTAATGAAGGTAGGTGTGTCAGAGACAGTAAAGTTGGCACAGGATAAAGCAGGACAGGATAAAGCAGGTTTCAGGGCTGTTTTACATAGGGTCACTATGAGTCGCACATGACTTGGCACATAACAACAAGAACAACATGGAAATCTATAGATTTTTAGAAATGTGAAACTTTTCTAAAGTTACTTATATACTGGGAAGATGGCTGCTGACGCATAGGTAATTTCACAACTCTGTTTACCTACTAAAATCTGTGCATTGTATACTTAAAAATAGTGAATGTGATAACTTGTAAATTATATATTAGTCAAACTGTTAAAAAGAGATAGTTAAAAACATAAGGTAGCCAGTATCATGATAAAGATAAATTCAGGGAACTATGGATGGAAACTTAGTGTAGTTTTAGGGATTTGTGCTACTAACCCCAAGCCCACACTTCTCTGGCTATTTGAATTCATCAGTGGCTCTGTTGGAGGAAGATGAATAATCTCCTAATGTGTTATAGACTTGAGAATCAAATGGAAGGTGAGCTATGAGTTGTTTCAACTCAACAGCAATGACTAATGTACTCGATTGTAGTTCTTGGATAATGAAAATGGTTAACTCACTGGGCTGAGTTGATTGGAAGCTTGAGTCCCCTTAAAGGCACTGATAAAAAAAAGACCTGGCTAACTAATTTTGAGAAATCCAGGGCGTTCTGATGACCTAGTGGTAAGAAGGGGTATTGCAATCCCTATGATGCACAATTCTGTTCTGTTGGGAGAAGGATGGGAAACCAACCTCCTGCGTGATTTACTGCCTCTGAAAACCTACTGGAGGGTCAGATGTGATTCCCAACTCAATGACACAAAACAACAACAATAGAAAGCTTGCCTAGGTGATGCTGAGAAATCAGCCATTGAAAACCTCATGGAGCAAGTTACATGATTCTGCATGAGACAGGGCTAATACAACAAAATTAGAAAAATCGCCAAACCTAACTTCAAGAAGTTGGAGAGGTCCTCTAGAAGAAGAAAATGAAGCAGAGACTAAAAGAATGAATGAGTTAGCTGGACAAAGATTAAGAAAAGAGTAAACTATGCAATAAGATGCACTTAAATCTAGAAGTGCTTGAAAGCATGTATAGTTGATGGGCTGTAAGCAGTTTAGCTTGATGTGTGTACCTCAGTTTATGAGGAAAGTCTTGTCTCTTCCCTTTCCCTGCTACATTACCATTCCTTGCACTTCCTTCTACCTTCTCAAACCCTCCCTTTCTTAGTGATCTCTTGATATAATAGCTTAGTCCACAAGTCACTTCTGTGATGTCTTGCACCACATACTGCTACTGGTCTCTCACACTGTTGTCTGTTTTTTGTTTAGTAGGATGTAAATCCAAATCCCATGTACTAACTTTAGAGAAGGATTTTGCTTGAGGCAGTATTAAGGGAAGTTCCTTGCCACTGAATTTCTGCTAAGTTTTGTGACTTAGTGTCTCTGTTTACACTGCTGTCACAATGTGATAACTTCAAAGGTCCAGATAAGTCTCTCCTAGATCTGGTATGGTGTTGGTATTTATTTGGACCCTGTGCCCCACACAGGTTTGATACTGTCCTGCTTCACAATCTTGATGTAAAGGATGATGACGGACTTCCAGTAGAATAGGTGTTACCTGATTAAAAAGATTGTAGGGTGATGTCAGATAATGACAGAGTGTGGAAATTATCGAACAGTATCACTAATATCACACACTAGCAAAATCGTGCTGAAGATCATCCAGAAATGACTGGAACAGTACATTGACAGAGAACTATCAGAAATATAAGCTGTATTTAGAAGAGGTTGTGGCACTAAAGACATTTTTGCCAATGTTAGGAGGATCTTGGCAGAAAGCCAAGAGTACCAGAGAAATGTCTATCTGTGTTTAATTGACTGTGCAAAGGCACTGAGTTGTGTGGATCACAATAAACTATAACTAACCTTGAGGAAAATGATTGTGCTTGTGTGAAACCTATCCTTGGAGCTGCAAGGAGCTGGAGTTAGAAAATCAAAAGGGCTGAAATCTCTCAGCATTTCTTAAACTCAAGGAACTGAAGAACAAATTCAAACTTCGAGTTGCTATACTTAAGGATGCTTTGGGAAGAACATTAAATGATCCAGGAAGAATTAAAAGAAGATTTGAAAGAATATACAGAGTCACTGTACTGAAAGGAATTGGCAGACACAGAAGAATTTCATGAAACAACATACGAGCAAGAGCCTATGGTGATGATGGAAGAAGTTCAGACTGCTTTGAAAGAATTGGCTATGAATAAGACCCCAGGAATTGATGGTATACCAATTGATGTATTTCAACTAACAGATGCTGCCCTAGATGTGTTCACCAAATTGATTCAAGAAATCTGGAGGACAACCACTTGGCCAACTGACTGGAAGAGATCTATATTTGTTCCCATCCCAAAGAAAGGTGACCCAACAGAGTGTGGAAACCATAGAACAATATCATTGATTTCACATGCAAGCAAAATTCGGCTGAAGATTATTAAAAAAAATTACTTGGAGCAGTACATCAGCAGAGAACTACCAGAAGTGCAGACTGACTTTAGAAGGGATCATGGTACTAGGGATATTGTAGCTAATTTAGATGGATCTTGGATAAAAGCCATGAGTACCAGAGGAATGTCTATCTGTGTTTCATTGATTATGCAAAGGAGTTTGACTGTGTGGATCACAACAAACTGGCTGACTCTGGAAAGAATGCAATCTCAGAAAGCTTGATTGTACTATGGCTAAATCTGTACTTGGACTGGAGGCATTCATCAGAACAGAGCAAGGAGTCACTGCATGGTTCAAAATTGGGAAGAGTCTACACCAGGGATGTGTCCTATCTCCATACCTTTTCAACCTATATGCAAAACAGACTATCTGGGAGGCTGGGCTCTATGAGGAGAAATGTGGCATCAGGATTGGAGGAAGATTCAACAACAATTTCCATTATGCAAATGACACAACCCTGCTTGCTGAGACTGAGGGGGACCTGAGGCACTTGCTGCCTGAGGCAAGGACTGCAGCCTTCAATATGGATTGAGTTCAATATCAAGAAGACAAAGATTCTCACCACTGGGCCAATTGGCAACCTCAGCATGGATGGTGAAGAGATTGAGATTGTTTTAGTTTTAGTTTGCGTGGCTCCACAGTCAACATTTTTGGCACAGTAGCAGGAAATTAAAAGACGTATTGCAATGAGAAAGTCTGCTATTCAGGGCCTCTCCAAAGTACTGAAGAGCAATGGTGTCACTCTGGAGACTAAGGAGCACCTGATACAAACCATGGTCTTTGCAATCACTTGCTATGTGTCAGAGGGCTGGACAATGACTAGGGAGGATAGAAGGAAAATTGATGCCTTTGAATTGTGGTGTTGAAGAAGAGTATTGAATATATCATGGACTGCTAAGAAAATGAACAGGTTCATCTTGGAGAGTATAAAATCAGGCTGCTTTTTGGAGGCAATAATTTTGAAGCTCCATCTGACATACTTTGGACATGGTGCGAAGAGGAACCAGTCCTTGGAGAAGGACATCACGCTTAGAAGGGTGGAGGGACAGCAAAGGAGAGGAAGACCCTGAAGGAGACAGATGATACACAGTGACTGGGGCAATGTGGGTTGGTCTGTCGGAATTAGTAATACTGATTGAGGATAGGCAGGCTTCAAAGCTGCTGTACATCTATAGAGTTGCTAGGGGTCTCAGGCAACTCGATGGCACATAACAACAACAATAGCAACAAATGGGGGAAGTAGCAAAATTTGAAGATAAGTGGGAGTTGATTATGACAATCTTACTGAAGGAAGGTACACCAGAACTTGTGTTATGAAGATCATATAACTTTGGGGAAAGTGAATAGCATTTAAAGCATTACTTAAGAAGATCAAAGCTATAGCTTTCATTCAGTATGGATTATATTTCAAAATTAAGACAACAGAGTCACTATGGATCAAAGTGGACTTGAAAGCTTAGAAACAAACAAATTAAAATAAGGTAGAAAGGGGCCTCTAAGTTCAACAACTTTTTCATTTTTTTACAAAAAGAGGAGTTTCATTCATATTCTTTACTAAGGAAAGTATTGTTGAACTCAGTGGCTTTAAATTAAAATCAATGTGAAATGTTGTTGACAATATAAATTAACTTACACTGATTTTGCTTTAAACAGTTTATAGTTGAATTGTCATGTTTTTTTGTAATAGATGCTATAATTATAAATGAGCAACTAAAAGGATTTTGTGAAAGAGAACTTAATGATCTGAAAATAAATATTATAGGAAATTACTGTATTTTATTTTTAAATAGGTATTTCATCTCTAACATATTATAATTAAAAACATTTCTTTCCATTGTTTGCTTTTAGAAAATCTTCAATTATTTCATCACAGTTCAGCTGCTGAATATTATCTGCTTATATACATAATTAGGATAATGAAACATGTCTTTCTTAAATCATTAATGTTGGGGGTTATTTAGTCTCTTTAGGGATAATAATGAGCGTTTGGCTGTGCAAGAAGAAATAAAATGTATAAAATAGGAAAAATTTATCGCATAAAATTGACATTTTTATTTTGACATTAACACAAAGATTTATGTTTGAAATTGTGGTTGTTATGTACCATTGAATCCACTACAACTCCTAACAACCATGTGAACAAAGGATCTGAATCTTGCCCTATCCTAAGCCAATCTCACCATCTCGGAAACTCTTTACCTTATTGCTACAATCTTTGGGTCAACATCTTATTGAGGGTCTTCCTCTTTCACGCTGACCCTTCACCTTTCCAAGCATGGCGTCCTTTTCCAAGAACTGGCACGTCCTGACAGCATGCCCAAATTATGTGAGATAGAGTTCCACCATCCTTTCTTCTAATGAGCATCTTGGTTTCACTTTCTTTGTAACAAACCTGTTTATTCTTTTGGCAGTCCATGGTATGTTCAATACTCTTCTCCAACACCAGAAATGAAAAAAAAAATTGCTAGAATGTCTAGGAGAGAAGCAGATATTGGTATTATAGTAAAGAGGAATGGAGAAGATGATGTAATTAGAGGCTTCCATCTCATAGGTGATGTAGTTATCCTCTCTGAATGATAGTCAAAAGGGTGATGAAGTAGGTGGTTTGTAGAAAACAAAGATTTGTAACATCTCCAGTGTTGAATGAGAATGGATGTGGCATAGGAAAGCATACAAGTATTTCTAGGCAATATTGGAGACCAGGTACTTATAATGATTCTAAACTGGATCTATGATTTTCCTATTTAAATAGATACCTTGATGTTGTTGTTTCCTATCGAGTCAGAACTAACTCATAACACACCCTCCAGTGGGTTAATTGCATCGGAGGAGATTGCCAGGCTTTCTCCCATTGAGCAGCTGATGAATTAGAACTGAATGCATTTGGAATAACAATGCAGAGGGAAAAATAATTTTATTTAATTCAGGATTGAAATTTAAAATGTACAAATATAATCCAGATTGTTGTTGTTATTATGTGCCGTCAAGTCACTTGCGACTCATAACGACCCTATGTACAAGAGCCCTAGACACTACTCTATCTTGTGCCAACTTTGCCATCTCCCACATACTCATTCCCATCACCCCAATCACAGAATCGATCCATCTCATCGAGGGTCTTCCTCTCCTGCGCCGTCCCTCCACTCTCCCAAGCATGATGTCCATCTCTAAGGACCAGTCCCCCCTTGCAACATGCCCAAAGTATGTCACATGAAGCCTCAGAATTCTTGACTCCAATGAGCATTCTGGCTTCACCTTTTCCAGGACAAACCTGTTTGTTCTCCAGGCAGTCCATGGTTTATTCAACACTCTTCTCCAGCACCACAGCTCAAAAGCATCAGTTCTCTTTCTATCATACTTTCTATCATACATTGTCCAGCTCTCCGATGCATATAGCACGTAATTGCGAAGATTATAGCCCAAATCAGGTGGTGCACCTTAGTCTCCAGCCTGATATCATTGCTCTTCAGTACTCTTGAGAGGTTCCTCACAGCTGACTTTCCCAATGAAATTTATCTCTTGATTTCCTGGCTGCTTGATAAAAAAAAATTAAGATTAAGTGATATTTAACACACTAAAAGGGAATATTTTAATTTATTTCTAATATCAGACCTTAACAATCATCCTTGAATGGTTTGTGGGCTTTTTTCTTCTCTTTCTCAAGTGTCATGGCCTTGTAATTTTCTTTTTTCCTTCCTACTTCTCATACAGATTAACAGAAGGAGGTTTCAGAGACCAAATATTTCAGTAAGGAGGAAGATCTAGGATGATTGAACAAACTTGTTGTGAAATAAGTATAACCAGGGTGCAGGGATGGTGAAACTTTGCAGGCAAGGATGGTGAAACTGATATATTTAGAAATATGGAGGGGTGAGTCCTTGATGAGTGATACCATGTGGGAAAGGTAGGGGCTCAGAGAAAGAGAGGAAGACTCTCGTGAGATGGATTGACATATAACAAAAGAGATCATGACAATGGCACAGGATAAGGCAAATTTCAATCTTATGCATAGAATTGCTATAACTCTTTGTCTCAATAGAACATAACAATAGAAAATAAAACATTAGTTTTAATTTGAGGAATAAATGTAAGAGAAGAGTAAGGATGACTGCTTGATTTTCAATGAATTGACTGTAATATAAACAAGAGCTCAGTAGTTCTGTTTGCTATCTTTAGATGCTATTGAGTCAATACTTACTAACAGAGACCCCATGTATAATAGAAAGAAAAATCACCTGGTCGTATACCATACTCACACTGGCGGGATTAAATATGAGATTCCAAGCCTTAGCCTTACTCCACAAGAATGTAGAATAAATAGTTAGATTTGTATCTGTTATACCAAGGAAGTATTTAGAATTGTGGTGTTAAATGAATAATAGTGAGCATATTATAAATTGTTAAAAGAACAAATATTTGTCTTAGAAGAAGTAGAGCCAATGTTTTCCTTAGAAGAAAGATTGGCCAGACTATATTTCATATGTCAAACTAGATTTCAAGCCTGAAGAAAGATCACTCTCTAAAGAAAGCCATCATGCTTGGTAAGTAAAGGGA
The DNA here is from genome assembly GCF_000299155.1 of Elephantulus edwardii. NCBI lineage: Eukaryota > Metazoa > Chordata > Mammalia > Macroscelidea > Macroscelididae > Elephantulus > Elephantulus edwardii. Next base: position 71,938 of record NW_006399880.1, on the reverse strand, counting down.
CAGCAAAACAGAAGAGTCTGGATAACATATATCAGCAGAGAAGCTAAAATATTGGTTTTATCACAATAGTGATTGCAAGGATGATACAGAATCTGGAAGAGTTCTGTTCTAGTGTACTCAGAGTTGCTATGAGTCAGAGACAACTCAATAGCAACTAACAACAGCAATAACAACAAAAGCAGTCAGAACTAGGTTTGTAAATTTTTGATCTTGGACTATTACACTGGTTTAAGATGATAGACTTGGACACATAGAAAGTTTGAAGCTTGAGAACTGAACCCTGGAGCACTGCAGCATTTGGAAACTTGAAAGAGAGGAGAGAATCCTTACAGAAGATTCAGCAAGTGAGTCTGAAAGAAAAAGAGGCACATGTGGAAAAGCTAATGACAGAAAATGTTTCAATACTTTGATAATCAGAGGAACCATTTCTCCTTTCTGGTTGGATAGGGGTTAAATGACAAATTAAGCAGAAAATCAGAGAATATATATTTATTTGTGGTAACTTCTACTCACATACTTCCTCTTTTAATTCTCTGTCAACCTATTAAATGGAATATTCAAGGCTGGAATGGCAAGCTTTGTGACTCTATCCTCTATAAAAGACTCCAAAATTTTCCGCACAGTCTATGTAGACATGACCAGAAGTAATTTAAAAGCAGAAATTGATCTATCTTTTAAAAGTGTGAAATAAAATATCTTGAGAATTTTTGTTATGTCTCCCCGACAGGGAAATTAGAGAAACCTTCATGAGGAGAAACTAAACGTGTGCACATATACTTATGTAATCTACGCAAACACTACATCAAACAGAAACTATACTTCAGACAAATAGATACAGAGACAAAGGGATCTTAGCCAACAACTAACATAAGCAAGGCACAGAGGATGGAATGGACAACTGTGGAAGGGAACCCAATCAGTTTAGTTTAATTGGCTTAGGAAATTTGTTGTTTGATTGATTCTGTGCCACCCATGCCTGGAGTTCACACAAGAGACACATTAACCCACTTTTTTTGTAGTTAGGTATCTGGGCTGTTCCCATGTTCTTGTGATGGTAAATAACACAACTATGAACATTAGTGTACAAGTCTCCATTTGAGCCAGTTCTCATTTTCTTAGGGTATATTCAAAGCCATGGAATAGCTAGTTGGGTCATATGGAATTTCTACGTTCAGCTTTTTGAGGAAACACCAAACTGCCTTCCAGAGTGACTGTATCCTTTTACAATTCCACCAACAATGTATAAGAGTTCCTATCTCTCCACATCCTCTCCAACATTTATTACTTGCAGTCCTGTCCTTTGCCACTGCTACTGGAGTGAGATGGTATCTCATTGTGGTTTTGATTTGCATCTCTCTTACTGCCAGTTACTTGGAGGAATTATTCATGTATCTGTTGGCCATTCAAATATCTTCCTTAGTTTGTTCCCAGACAATAGGTTTTCTTTTCATCCTGTTGAAAAAAGTTTTTTATGTGCACAGAGATTTAATTTTTAGAAGGTCTCATTCATCAATTTTATCCTCTTCAGATTTTTCATTTCTGGCTATATTTGGCAGTCTCTTTATACTGTAGATTAGGCCTTCTAAGTTTGATCCCAGTTTTTCTCTTACAAACTTTATGGTTTTGGGCTTTGCTTTCAAGTTTCTAATCCACCCTGAGGTGAGATGTCCAACCACAAATGTATGGATTGAGAAGTTGTGGTACATTTCATACAATGGCATACTATGCAACAAGTAGGAGAAATGATTTTGTAAATTACTATGTAACTTGAGAGAGACTGAAGAGCATTATGCTGAGTGAACTAACTCAATCCCACAAAGACAAATACCATATAAAACCATTATTGTAGAATGGGTATAAGGATCCAAGGAGGGGGAGGGTAGAAGCAGATGGGTGAGGATGGGCTGGGAGAGGGGACTGTTAATCATAGGGCTGCACAATTTGATAGGTGGGGAGGTGAAGGAAACGGAAAGGTTCTTTTGTAAAAAAACAATATATTCAAACTTTGTAAATAAATCAGTATAAAACAAATCTTAAAAAAAGAGAGGAAAAAAAAAGAAAGAGAGACAAATGAAAATACTGATAGAGCCAGAAATTCTGACGCTTAGTTTTGGGTTTCTAGACTCTTCCTCTGGCATCATCCCTTCTTTAACCTTTAATCCAAGTTTGCTAAATGCCTGAAAGTGCCCTGGCCTCCCAAGAGGAAAGGTAGAAACCGCAACTGTGTTGGAGTCTTAAATCCCCAATGGCCCAGCTTAATGGAACGGACATATTTCATTAAACAAATGCCTCTGCCATCTGCTCTATCCCAATTAGGAATGCATGAGGAACATATTTCTCAATTATATTGGAGAAGATGTCTAGGCTCGGAGGCCCTGGCAGACAGCCTCTCCTGGGGTAGTGCTCCAATAGGAAGACCAGCCGCCAGTTTGCAATGGCCATCCCGGTTTTCGTGTCTTCTCACTGAATGCCACTATTAGCTTTGTAAATTCACAATCCCTATTGGATTAGAACAGAGCTGATTGAGGACCACACTCATGTTAATATGTTACATACTGGTATTTAAAAAATATGACGAATAGTATTTCCTGATTCATTTACTGTCACTGGGTATTATGCCACTGCACTGCTCAAATCCACCAGCATCCCAGTGGAAGAAAGGTGGGCAATCTCTTCCTGTGCAGTTTACAGCATCTGAAAACCCACATGAGAGAGTCAGTTGTGGGTTGGTTCTGACTTGCAAGTACAAGGCAACAACATGATAAGCATATAAAGTTATATCAGCCAAACTCTTGTTATATCTCAATTGGGTTATTAGGTACTATTGTGTCAATTCTGACTCATATCTATACCACATGACAGTGTAGAGCTGCCTTATGAAGTATTCTAGGCTGTAAACTTTCTAGGAGTAGATTGACAGACCTATCTCTTAAAGAACCACTGACAAGGTTTTTAACCATTATTATTTTGGTTAACAGCCAAGCATTCAACTCTTCCACTGCCAGGTTCCTTAAGAAGTAAGTTGTTATCGTTAGGTTCCGTTGAGTTACCTCTGACTTTTGAAAAATCTTGCCATATCCTATATGCCCCTCACAACCTTGTTTGCTTAAATTCGTAGTTGCACTCACTGTGTTAATACATTTCATTGAAAATCTTCCTCTTTCGTTGACCCTGTTGTTGTTATGTGCCGTCCAGTCACTTGTAACACATAACAACCCTATGTATGATAGCTCTGTACCCTGTCCTATCCTGGGACAGTCTCAGTCTCTGACACACCTATCTTAATTATCTCAGTTTCTATGTCAATCTATCACACCCTGGTTTGTCCTCTCTTACACTCTCTACCCTTTCAAGCATGATGTTCTTCTCCAAGGACTGCCCTCTGTGGGCAACATACCCAAAGTATGCGAGACAGAGCTTCAAAATCCTTGTCTCCAAGGAGCAGCTTGGCTTCACTCTCTCTAGGACAGAACTGTTTGCTCTTTTGGCAGTCCGTGGTATGTTCAAAATTCTTGTCTAGCATCACAACTCAAAGGCATCAATTCTTCTATCATCCTATTCATTGTCCAGCTTTCTGATGCTGTTGTTGTTGTTGTTATTGATTGCCATTGAGTCAAGCATGACTCATAGCGACCCTATGAACAAAAGGCCTGAAGTTTTTCTTTAACTATTGTCATTTGTCCAAGTTCATAGAGTTTCCGGAGGAATGTTGTTTAGGAAGAGGATGTCAATTGCAAAGAGCATGGACTGGATAAGGTACACCTGAGTCTGTAGATTGTTATAATTCCTCTTTAGCACTCTGGAGAGATACCTGACAGCATATTTTCCCAGTGCAATTATTATTTTTTTTAAATTTCCTGACTAGTGGTACCAAGAATGTTAATTGTGGAACTGAGAAAGCTGAAATTATTAACAATTTAAATCTCTTTTCCATTTCTTATGGTGCTGGCAATTGACCTAGTGGTGAGAATCTTTGTTTTTTTTTATGTTGAGCTTGAGTTCATGTTGGAAACTGCAGTCCTTAACCTTTGACATAAAAATGCTTTAGGTCCTCCTCAGTTTCAGCAAGCAGAGTTGTGTCATCTACAGGTTACTGATGAATCGTCCTCCCATCCTCATGTCACATTTCTCCTTATCGAATCCATGTTCCAGAATAATCTGTTCTGAATATAGATTAAACAGGTATGGAGAAAGGATGCATCCCTGACAAGCTCCTTTCTTGATTTTGAACCATTCAGTATTTCCTTGCTATGTTCAGATGACTGCATCCTGATCCAAGTATAGATCTCACATGAGCACAATCAGGTGTTCTGGGATTTCCATTCTTCTCAAGATTATCCACAATGTTTTTGTGATCCACACAGTCAAATGTCATTGCATAGTCAATGAAATGCAGATAGACATTTTTCTGACACTCTGCTTTCAGTCAACATCCATCTGACATTGGCTATGATGTCCCTAGTACCAAAGCCTCTTCTAAATCCAGCTCACACTTCTGGTAGTTCTCTGTGCAGGTACTGTGCTAGGAGGTTTGGGATAATCTTCAGGAGGATATTGCTTGTGTGTGGTATTAGTGATATTGCTAGATAATTTCCATACTCTGTAGGATCACATTTTTTCTTGAATGGGAATAAATATGGATCTCTTCCAGTCAGTTAGCCATGTACTTGTCCTCCAGATTTCTTGGTACAACCTTATGAGGACATCCAGGGCTTCATCTGCTTGTTGAAATATGTCAGTGGACATTCCTTCAATTCCTGGGGTCTTGTTGTTTGTTTGTTTGTTCATTCAGAGCAGCTTGAACTTCCTCTTTTATCACCATTGTCTCTTGATCATAAGTTGTTTCATGGAATTCTTCTTAGTCAACTATACCTTTCTGATATAGTGCCTCTGTGCACTCCTTTAACCTTCTTTTGATGCATCATGGATTGTTCAATGTTCTGCCCATAGTATCCTTAAGGATTGCCACTCAGGGCTTGAATGTATTTTTCAGTTTCTTCAGCTTAAGTAATGCCGAGTGGGTTTGTACCTTTGAAATTTTGGACTCCAACTCTGCACATTTCATTATAATTCTTTGCTTTGTTTTACAAACAGCCCTTAGAAATCTGATCAACTCCGTGACTGTCCTTAAACTTCTGCAGCAAATGTCTCAGGTCCTCCTCAATTTCGGCAAGCAAAGCTGTGTCATCTGCACAACACAGGTTGTTGATGACTCTGCATTGACTATGCAAAGACATGTTGTTAGTAGAGCCTATTCCTTGGAAAGCGACATCATACTTGGAAACGTGGAGACACCTAACAACAACACTTCTCCAAATGTGATATCTTTTTCCAGGGAACATATCCTCCTGATCACATGTCCAACAAGAAGAAAGTTTTCTAAATTTATAGATGTTGTTTACATTAGGTACTGTAGAGTTATTGTTGTTTGATGCCGTCAAGTCGTAGATGATTCATAGCGACCCTATGAACGAACGGCCTGAGTAATGTTTGTACATAGAGTTTCCGGAGGCAAGCCATTTCGGAAGTGGATGCCGCTCCTGCTTCCAGACTGTAGAGTAGATTACGACTTATAAAGACCCTATGATCAATATTCCCCCATTCTTCTCAGAGTCAGCCACAGTTTGTTATGAACCATGCAGTCAAATGCCTTTGCATAATCAATAAAACACAGGTAGACATTCTTCTGGTATTCTCCGCTTTCAGCTAAGATCCATCTAACATCAGTGCAACCTATACTTGGACCAAGAGGCAGTCATCAGAACAGAGCAGGGCAACAGTGCATGGTTCAAAATTGGGAAGGGTGTATGCCAGGGATGTGTCCTATCTCCATACCTTTTCAACCTGTATGCAGAGCAGATTATCCGAGAGGCTGGGCTCTATGAGGAGAAGCGTGGCGTTAGGATTGGTGGACGATCTATCAACAATCTGCGTTATGCAGATGACACAACCCTGCTCGCTGAAACTGAGGAGGACCTCATGCACTTACTGCAGAGGGTCAAGGACTGCAGCCTTCAATATGGACTGAGGCTCAATGTCAAGAAGACAAAAATTCTCACCACTGGACCAATTGGTAGCATCAGGATGGATGGTGAAGAGATTGAGATTGTTCACAGCTTCAGTTTGCTCGGCTCCATGGTCAACACTCTTGGCACCAGTAGCCAGGAAATAAAAAAATGTATTGCAATGGGAAAGTCTGCTGTTAGGGACCTCTCTAAAGTACTCAAGAGCAATGGTGTCTCTCTGGAGACTAAGGTGCGCCTGATACAGGCCATGGTTTTTGCAATCACTTGTTATGCATCAGAGAGTTGGACAATGACTAGGGAGGATAGAAGGAGAATTGACGTCTTTGAGCTGTGGTGCTGGAGAAGAGTACTGAATGTGCCATGGACTGCCAAGAAAACAAACAGATTCATCCTAGAGAGGGTTAAACCAGGCTGCTCCTTGGAGGCAAGGATTCTGGGGCTTCGTCTGACATACTTTGGACATGTTGTAAGGAGAGACAGGGTTTTGGAGAGGGACATCATGCTGGGTAGAGTAGAGGGACAGCGCAGCAGGGGAAGACCCTCTATGAGGTGGATTGATTCAGTGACTGGGGTAATCGGGATGGGTGTGTCAGAGGCAATGAGATTGGCACAGGATAGAGCACAGTTTAGGGCTATTGTACATAGGGTCGCTATGAGTCGCAAATGACTCGACGGCACATAACAACAACAACAACAACATGAACCATATATCTGAAACCTGTCCTATCCTGTGCCACCTTCATAATTTCTGAAACACTCAAGCCCATTGCTGCAGACACTCTGTCAATCCACATGATTAATGATCTTTCCCTCCTTGGTCATGCCTCCACATCTTCCCAAACATGATGACCTTCTCTGAAGAATAGCCTCTCCTAGCAATCAAAGATTATCAACTTTAAGTAACTTAGTGAAGATCTTTTTGTTGCTGTTGTTGTTGATTACTGTTGAGTTGAGTATGACTCATAGCGATCCAATGAACAAAAGGCATGGACCCTTTCTGTAACTATTGTCATTTATCAAAGTTCCTAGAAGGCCTTACAGATTGTGAATTACGCTTAACCAGAAATAGGATACATGGACATATGTGCAGTTGTTGTGTTAGGTCACGTAGAACTGATTATCCTGTACCATCTTCACAACGCTTACATGTTTAAGTCCATTGTTACAATCACTGTGTCAGTCCATTTTCTAGGCGGTCTTCCTCTCTTCCTCTTCCTCTCCATCTTTCCCAGCATGATGTTCTTTTTGAGAGACTAGCTCCTCCTAACTCTATGTCCAAAGCATGGGCGAGTTTTATTATCCTTGCCCCTAAGGAGCATCATTTCTTCTTCCACAACAGACTTCTTCATTCTTTTGGGAGTCCATGAACTATCCAGTACTCTTTTCCAACACCACAGATTAAGGACATTGATTTTTGTGTAATCCGTGTTCATTGACTTACATTCAGATGCATGGGAAATAATTAATCAGGGTTGTATCAGGCACACTTTAGTCTTTAAACTGCCATTGTTACTCTTGAGGACTTTGGAGAGGTCCGTGGCAGTAGATTTTCAGAGGAACGTGCCATTTGTTTTCTTGACTGCTGTTGCTATGGACACTGATTATGGATGCAAATAAAATAATGTTGTTGATGACAACTTTTTCTCAGTCTATCATGATGTTTCTACCAGCAGCATATTTTCTTTCAGGCTCATTTCCTACCTTTTCTGAATCTTCTTTCCTGCATTTTTCTTCTCTTCCAACTTTTTAAATGTTAAAGTGCTCCAAGTTTCAGTCCCAAAAAGCAAGGAATATCATTGGTGCTTTCACATGGATCTTGGGTGAAAGCACAAAATATTAAAAAGATTTTTTATTTTATTTTATTGACTATGCAAAAGTATTTGACTGTGTGGATAACTAAATGTCTACTATCTTGGGAGAAGAATGTGACTCCAAGAACACTTAATTGTGCTTATGCAAACCTGTACCTAGGCCAAGAAACATTGTCAAACAGAACAAGGGAATACTGCATGGTTTAAAATCAGAAAAGGTGTGCATCAGGGGTATATCTTTTCTCCATATAAATTTATTCTGTGTGCTAAGTAAATCATTAGAGAAGCTGTACTATAAGAAAACAAATTTGAGGTCATGATTAGGGGATGACTCATCAACAATGTGAATTATACATACAGCACTTGCTTATTGGACGTGAAGATGACTTGGAGCACATACTGAAGAAGATGAAAGACTACAAGCTTCAATATGGATTGCATCTCAACATCACGAAAACAAAATCTTCACCAATGGACATGGTGTACAGAATGGTATAAGTGGTATGGTTACAGAGAACTATAAGGATACTAATCTCACTTCCACGGAGCACGGGTGGCTTATTGAGGAAGGAGTTGGACTGCTAACTCAAAGGCAGGTGGCTCGAATCCACTAACTGCTCTATGGAAGATAACAATCTCTTCCCATTTGATTTGTTGTTGTTGTTGTTATGTGCTGTCAAGTCACCTGCAACACATAGTGACCCTATGCACAGCAGTGCCGAAGCCTGCCCTGTCTTCAGCCAGTTTCACTAATTCCAACACACCAACCCCATTGTCTAAGTTACCGTAACAACTCATCTTATCTGGGGTCTTCCTCTCCTGCACTGTCCCTTTACTTTTTAAGCATGATGTCCTTCTCCAAGGATGAGTCTCTCCTGACCACATGCCTAAAGTATGTGAAATGGATTTTCAAAGCCCTAGTCTCCAAGGACAAACTTGGTTTCATCTTCTCTAAGATATACTTATTTGTTTTCTTGGCGGACCATGGTATGTTCAAGACTCCTCTCCAGCACCACAATTTGAAAGCATCAATTCTTCTTCTGTCATCCTTAGTAATTGTCCAGCTCTCTGATGCATAACAAGTAATTGTAAAGACCATGGCCTGGATCAGGTGTACCTTAGTCTCTAGACTCACCTTTGCTTTTCAGTACTCTGAAGAGGTCCCTAAGAGAAGATTTTTTTTCCAATTCATCTTTTCATTTCCTTACTGCTGGTGCCAAGAGTGTTGATTGTGCCGCTTAGCAAGCTGTAATTGTTAATAACCTCAATCTCCATTTATCATGGTGCTACCAATTGGCCCAATGGTGAGAATCTTTGTTTTCTTGATGTTGAGCTTCAATCCATATTGAAAGCTACAATCCTTGACTTTCTACAGCAAGTGCTTCAGGTCCTTCTCACTTTCAGAAAGCAAGGTTGTGTCATCTGCATAATGTAGGTTGTTGATGAGTTTTCCTCCAAGTCTAAAGCCACATTCTTTCTCATAAAGCCCAGCTTCCCAAATGATATGTTCTGCATATAAATTGAAAAGGTATGGAGACAGGATTCATCCCTGACATATTCCTTTCCTTATTTTGAACCATGCACTGTTTCCTTGCTCTGTTCTGAAAACTCTCCCTGGTCCAGATATAGGATTCACAGTCAAGTGTTCAGTCAGTCAAGTGTTCTGGGATTACCATTTTTCTCAAGGTTAGCCACAATTTGTTATGACCCACATAGTCAAATGCCTTCACATTTCAAAGGGTAGCTCAGGAAGACAAGACAAAGTAGTATAATGAAATGTGCAAGGAGCTCGAGTCAGAAAATCAAAAGGGCAGAACTCATTCGCCATTTCTTAAGCTGAAAGAAATAAAGAATAAATTAAAGCTATAAGTTGCAATCCTTAAGGATGCAATGGGCAGGATACTGAATGATTCAGGAAGCATTAAAAGAAGATGGAAGGAGTATACAGAGTCATTGTACCAAAAAGAATTGGCTGACACAGAAGAATTTGAAGAAATAACTTATGATAAAGAGGCAATTGTGATGAAAGAAAAAGGTCAAGTTGATCTGAGGCTTTATGATAAGGCCCCAGGAATTGATGTAATACCAATTGACATATTTCAACAAAAAGTTTCTACCCTGAATGTGCTCGCCAGTTTGTTCCAAGAAATCCGGAGAACAACTATCAGGCCAGCCGACTGAGAGAGAGCCATATTTATTCCCATTTCAAAAAAGGTGATCCTAGAGAGTATGGAAACTATAGAACAATATCACTAAGATCACATGCTAGCAAATTCCTGTTTAAGATTATCCAGAAATGACTGGAACAGTACATTGACAGAGAACTACCAGAAATACAATCTGGGTTTAGGAGAGGTCATGACACTAGAAACATTATTGCTAATGTCAGCTGGATCTTGGCAGAAAGGAAAGAGTGCCAGAGGAATGTCTATCTGTGTTTAATTGACTATGCAAAAGCATTTGACTGTGTTAATCACAACATTTGATTTGTAGCCTCTGAAAATCCACTAGAAAATCAGTTCTGACTCAACAACACATGAAAACAACAACAATCCTACTTCCAGGAACCTTATTGTTTAGTGAAATAAGAAAGATTAATGAGTATGGACTGGGAATACAGGAAGTCACTTGTAGTTTCTTTCATATTGGTTTTGCAGTTTTATATCCTATTTAAAAAATGTCAATGGCAGAGACCTCTTCAAAGTACTAAAAAACAGTGATGTCAGTCTGAAGACTTAGGTTTGCCTGTTACAGTCCATGATCTTTGCAATTACTTACTATGCATCAGAAAGCTGGACAATGACTAGAGCTGATAGAAGAAGAATTCATGCCTTTCAGTTGTGGTGTTGGAGAAGAGTTTTGAGTATACCATGGACTGCTAGGAGAAAAAATAGGTTCTTCCTGGAGAGGATGAAGCCAACCTGCTTCTTGGAGTCAAGGATTCTGGAGCTTCTTCCAACATATTTAGGACATTTTTGTAAGGTGAGACCAATCCTTGGAGAGCGAAGTCATTCTTGGGAGGGTGGAGGGAAATCGCAGGAGAGGAAGACCCTTGATGAGATAGATTGATTCAATGATTGGGGTAATGGGTTAGGTGTATCAGAGACAATAGGATTGGCAGAGGATAGAGCAGAGTTTAGGTTGTTGTACACAGGGTCACTGTTAGTCACAGGTGATTCAACAGCACATAACAACAACAAACAACAGAAGGAAAATCATCCTACCACATATGTTTACTGCTTATGCCTTCAATTACCAAGCTATTTTGTTCTTCAATCAGTCAACTGTGTGAAATTTTAGCCCTGACTTACCATTATCGGTGATGCTAATACTTGTTAGAGAAAAATTGCACAACATTGCTGTTGCTTGTGTTAGGTGACTATGACATAACTGTGAATAACAGAACTGAATTTTGCCCTATCCTGCACCATCCTCATGATCACTTCCAAGTGCAGATGCATTGTCAAGGTCACTATGCCAATCCATCTCCTTGACAATTATCTTCTTTTTCGCAGACTCCCACCTATCCCAGCATTCTATCTTTTACTAAGGACTGGCCCTTCCCAGCAGCATATCCCAAACATGTCAGATGGAGCTTCCTTTGTTTGTCTCTAAGAAGCACCCTGGTTTCATTTGCCATTTTGTAATTACATGAAGTCATGGGCGACCACTACTACTTCCCACCTCTTACTGCTTCATGATTTTAATACCTGTCTTTTGTTATTCAGAATCCATTTCCCCAGTCTTCCCCACCATCTCCAAGACTCTGCTCTCTTCACCTTGTCTTCACTGTTGGAAGCTGACTTTGCCATCTGCTTCACAGAGAAAATAGAGGCCATCACATGATGACTCCTCCAGCTACCTGCAATTCATATCAGCTTCTACCCAGCTCATCCAATCTCATCTCAGTAGAATAATAATAAAACTAACTACAGGCATTTATTCAGCACATCTATAAGGCAGACACCACTGAACACCTAGATGTATTAGTTTCCTCAGTCCTCACAAATCACCCTATGCAATGGCAGCTATTTTTTTAATAGACTTTATTTTTTAGAACAGTTTTAGGATTACAGAAATATTATGGAGGAAGAACAGAGAGTTCTCTTGTAATCCTTTCCTGCCATCTTTGCTCCTGTTATTAACTTGAACTCCTGTGGTTCATTTGCTACAATTGATGAGCTAATATTGATACATTATTAGTATTATTATTAACTAAAGTTTATAGCTCACTGTAGGGTTCATTTTTTTCTGTTTTTCAGAGTTACGGGTTTTGAAAATGGTTAATGGAATTTATCAATCATTATCTTATTCTACAAAATAGTGCCATTACTCTAAAAAAGCCCTGTGATGGGAGCTACTTTTAATCTTTATTGTATAGATTAGGGTTTTCGGAGGCAAGCTGTTATAGAAGTGGATGCTGCTCCTGCTTCCAAGCTTGTTTTACTCAGAGAGCTCCACCTCACTCTGTCCGCATTGTGTAACCAACCATTAACACACTTAACACATCAGCGTCACAGTGTTTAGCCTCACAGCAACTACAAGTTACCACTGTACTGTACGGCAAGTAGACATACCAGGGCTATATGACCTAGAGGAATGTCTGAACAAAAACAATTAAAGGCAGAGGGCCACAGATTAAAAGTCACCCACCTTTGGCTTGATAGCATTGCTTTCTGTCCACTGGGCCAGCTAATCTCTCTCTATGTTGATGTTATTGTTGTTAAGTGTTGTTGAGTTGCAGGTGACTCATAGCGACCCTATGAAGGAGAGTCCTCAATGCTTGGGTGTCTTTCATCCTCTCTCCAGGTTCATAGGGTTTCCAGAGGCAAGCTATTATGCAAGTGGATGCCACTCTTGCTTCCAAGCTTGTTTTAATCAGGGAGCTCCACCCCACTCTGTAATGAAATATTTATAGACTATGTATGTGTGTACAACAGTGGAGAAATAAGGAGACACATTGCACTGGGAAATTCTGCAGTTAGAGATCTCTTCAAGCTTTTGAGGAGTAATGAAGTCAGTTTGAGAACTAAAGTACATCTGATTCAGGCAATAGTCCTTCTGATCACTTGCTATGCATCTGAGAGCTGGACAATGAATAGAGATGACAGATAAATAATTGATGCCTTTGAGCTGGTGGTGTTGCAGAAGGGCATTGAACATCCCATGGACTGCCAAAGAACAAACAAATAGGTCTTGGAAAAGGAGCAGCCAGAGTGCTCTTTGAGGCAAGGATGATGAGGCTTCACCTCACATATTTTGGGCATGTTGCTAGGAAGGGCTATTCCTTGTAGGAGGCATGATGCTTGGAAGGGCAGAGAATTGGCACAGAAGAGGAAGATTCTTAACCAGGTGGACTGACACAGTGACTGCTACAATGAGTTCCATTGTGTGAAGATGACACAGGATAGGACAAGATTCAGATCTGTTGTTCATAGAGAGCCATACTCATTTTGACAGAACCTAACAACAACAAATAATGTGTGTGCGCAAACAGACACATACATATATGTTATATGTGTGTGCATGTACCTTGCTTGCTGAAATGAAGAAGATCTGAAGTCCTTGCTGCAAAAAGTTAAGGACTGTAGTCTTCAATATCGATTGAAACTCAACCTGATGAAGATTCTCACCACTGAGCCAGTTGGCAGCACCATGATAGATGGAGGAGAGATTGATATTGTTAGCAATTACACCTTGCTCAGCTCCACAATCAACACTCAGGGAAGGCTTTTGTTTCTAGAAGTCAGTTGTTACTATATTTTGGATGAACATTCTTCTAAAAGGTACAGCGCTCTTCTGTCAATATGCTTTACTAAGATAGCCTGGGTTTGTGGTGATGCTGAACCTTGTGCCACTGGTGTGTCAAATGCCATAAAGTTTACCCGTGGTGAATAGTGTTTGGTGGAGCTCCCAGTTTAAGACAGGTTTGGAAACAGGAGTGGCATCCGCTTAGTACACAACATGCCTCTAGAAACTATGAAATTTAATAAAAGATGATAGTTATAGAAAGGTTTCAGGCCTCTGTTTATAGAGTCACTATGAGTCATGCTTGACTCGACAGCAGTCAACAACAACAGTGATAAGGAGTTTTACTGCCAGTGAAAAAGCAAGCAATGCAAATCCATCAAGTGCTCTGCTGGAAAAAGATGGGCAATAGCCTCCTCTGCAATTCTGGGATTTATTTAAATACACTGAATTATCAGATATGAGTTGATTCTTACTGAATGATACATAATAAAAACAAACATATATTTCTATACCTACCTATCACTATGACATAGAGAGAGCTATGTTGGAGTAGTGGACAAAAAGTTATGCTATGAAGCCAAAGGTGGGTGATTTTAATCTGTGACCCTCAGGCCGGGTTCAAATAGTTTTCCTGTCAAACATTCTTCTAGGTGGTATAGCACTGATCTGTGCATTTCTGTAGAGGTAACTTGTGGTTGCTGTGATGCTGAACACTGTGACACTGATGTGCCAGTCATGGTAATGGTTACCCACGGTGGACAGTGTTTGCTGGAGCTTTCTGATTAAAACAAGCCTGGAAGCAGGAGTGGCATCCACTTCCAAAATGGCTTGCCTCTGGAAACTCTATGTAGGAAAGTGCCCAGGCCTTTCGTTCACAGGGTTGCTATGAGTCATCTATTACTTTATGGCATACAACAACAACAACAACAACATATCTACCTATCAGAGGATGCTGCAATCTCAAAGGCATGCAGTTCAAATCTACCAGCTTCTTCATGGGTGGATAATGGGAACTCTCATCCCTTTCAATTTACTGCCTCTAAAAACCTACTAGACGATCAGCTATGGTTTGGTTCTAACCTGATGGAACACAACAACAACAACATCATCTATATATGTATATATTTATCTGTCAGTCATCTATCTATCTATCTTTATATCTATCATCTATCAATCTATATCATTTTATCTATATATCTATCTGTATCTGGTGGTATCTACCTATATCTGGTGTAGTGTTTATATATATATATATATATATATATATATATATATACACACACACACACATATTTATATTGTTTTTGTTAAGTACTGTCAAGTCCGAATTGACCCATAGCTGACCCTCTGGCAGGTTTTCAGGAGTAGTTAATTGTGTAGGAGGAGACTGCCCAAACTTCTTCCATGGAGCAACTGGTATGTTTGAACCACATGTATTCAGGATTGCAGCACAGTTTCCTACAACTAGGCCACCAGAGCTCCCTAAACATTCATAGTTAAAAACATAATTTCTAGATCCATCATGAAATACAATGTTGTGAGTGACAGGATAATACCATACACATGTAAGGAAGACCTACTAATACCACTATAATTCAAATTCATTCATCAACAACCAGAGTCAAAGAGGAGGAAATAGATGACTTCTACCAACTGTTGAAATTGAGGATTGATCAAACATGGAAACAGGATTCACTAATAATGGGTGACTGGAATACAAAAGTTGGAAATGGAGAAGAAGGATTGGTAGTTCAGAAACATGGACATGGTAACAGAAATGAGTCTAGAGACAGAACGATAACATTCTGCACAATTATTTATTAATTGCAAATGCCTTTCAAAAGACAAAAGGCAACAGTACACATAGGTCTCACCTGATGGCCTACACAGGAATCGGATTGATTACATCTGTGCCAAGAAATCTGGAGGAAAACCATCTGACTAACAGAATAGAACAGAGCCATATTTACTCCCATTCCAAAAAAAGGTGACCTGACAGTGTGGAAATTATCAAACAATATCATTAATATCACATGCAAGCAAGATTCTGCTGAAAATGACCTAAAAATAACTGAAAGAGCCCATCAACAGAGAACTGTCATATGTGGAAGTTGGGTTTAGAAGAAGCTTTGGCAGTAGGGACATCATAACCAATTTCAGATGAATTTTGGCTGAAAGCAGAGAGTAACAGAGGAATGTCTGTCTGTGTTTCATTGACTCTGCCAATGCTTTTGACTATGTGGATCACAATAAACAATGTCTGATTTTGAGAAAAATGGGGATCCAGAACACTTGATAGTGCTTATGTGAAATTTATACTTGGACCAGGAGGCAGTCATCAGGACAGACCATGCAAACACTGCATGGTTCAAAGTCAGGAAAGGAGTGTGCATCCTGTCTCCATACTTTTTCAACCTATATGTTGAATAGATCATCTTGGAGGCTGAACACTGTGAGGAGGAATGTGGCATCAGGATTGGAGGAAGACGCATCAACAACCTGCGTTATGCAGATTCTTGACGTATGCAGACCCTGTTTGCTGAAACAAAGGAAAAAAAGGAGGCCCTGAGGCATTTGCTGCAGAAGGTCAAAGATTGCTTTTAATGTGGATGGAATCTCAACATCAAGAAAACTATGATTCTCACTACTGGGCCAATTGGCAGCATCACGATAGACGGTATAAAGATTGAGATTATTACAAACTTCAGCTTGTTTGGTTCCACAATCAACACTCTTGGTACCTGCATCCAAGAAATCAAAAGATACATTACATTGGGGAAATCTGCTATCAGGGAACTCTCCAGAGCAATGAAGAGCAATGATGTCAGTCAGGATACTAAAGTGCATCTGATCTAGACCACAGTTTTCACAATTACTTTATATGCAGCAGAGAGCTAGACAATGACTAAGGAAAGGTGATAGAAGAAGAATCAATGCCTTTGAGTTGTGGTGCTGCAGAGGAATGTCAAATATACCATGGACTTCTAAAAGAACACATGAGTCCATCTTGGAGAGGATGAAATGGAGCTACTCCTTAGAGGCAAGTATTTGAGACTCTGTCTGACATACTCTGGGTATATTGCAGGAGGTGCCAGTCCTTGGCCAGTATTTTCATGCTTGGAAGGGTGGAGGGACAATTCAAGGGAGGAAGAGACTGTATGAAATGGATTGACTCAGTGACTGGGGTAATGAAGGTAGGTGAGTTGGAAATAATGAAATTGACTCAAGATAGGGCAGGGTTCAGAGCTGTTATACATAGGATTGTTATGAGTTGCAAGCAACTTTCCAGAACATAACACTAATACACACACATAAGGCATAAGGTGACCTAGTGGTAAGAAGCTGTGCTGCAATCCCAGAGGTACATGGTTTGAGTCCACCAGCTGCTCTGCAAGAGAATAATGAGCAGTTTCCTCCTGTGCAATTAACTGTTTCTGTAAACTCACCAGAGCGTCAGCTATGAATTGGTTCTGATTCAGTGGTACTCTCAACAACATATTGAGCTCTGGTGGTCTAGTGGTAAGGAGCTGCAATGCAATCCCTAAGGTATACAGTTCAAATCCTCCAACTGCTCAGAGGGAGAAATAGAAGTGATCTTCTCCATTAAACTACCTCTGAAAGCCCACTGGAGGGTCAGCTATGTCTTGTTGTTATATGGTGTTCAGTAGACTACGACTCATAACAACTCTAAAACCAAATCAGAACCTTGTCCTGTCCTGTGCCCTCCTCTTTATCTCCAACATGGTCTAGGCCATTCTTGTAGTCACTCTGTCAATCCATCTTGTTACGCATCAATCTCACTTTCTCTAGTACTTCATCTTTATTGAAATGATGTATTCTTTTCAAAATCTCTTGTTGTGTCCTGTAGAGTTGTAACCGACCCATATCTGACCCTCCAACAGGGTTTCAGAGGCAGTTAATTGTACGGAAAGAGATGTAGACCCTCCTGAAGTTCTTGTGGCCTAGTGTGAATAAGCTGTGCTGCAATCTCGAGGGCACATGGTTGAGGCCACCAACTACTCTTCACGAGGATAGGCAATCCATTCTCATGCAATGAACTGCCTCTGAAAACCTGCTGGAGGTTCCAACTCTATGATACACAACAAGAGCCTCCTGACAACCTGTTCAAAGTATGTGAGATGAAATTTCACCATTCTTGCCTCTAAGGAACACTCTGGTTATACTTCCTCCAAGACAGACTTGTTTGTTCTTTTTGGAATTTCATAGATATCCAGTACTTTTCTCCAAGAACAAAATTAAAAGGCATTGATTCTTCTTCAGTCATCCTTATTCATTAACTAACTTTTGGATACGTATTTATAGGATTATCAGGAATATTCAACTTAACAGTACTTAACAACAAATATATATATTTGTGTGATACATGCATATTTATGTGATATACATATATTTGAGTGATATAAGTATATTTGTGTATATATTTTATATCTATCATCTATTATCTATCTATCTATCTATCTATCTACCTACCTACCTAATCATCTATCTATATCTGCATCTTCTAACATGGCATCAGTCACCACCTGTACGTTCATGATTCTCAAATCTTTATTTCCAGCCTAGATGTCTCCTTCAGCTCCTGTGTATTCATCTGCCCAATGGTTGCATGCTGGCATCTCAAATTAAATTTACTTGCATTTCTATCATGTCCTATTATCACCCATCACTAGAGTTGCTTCATTTAACTGTTTCTGTCTCTTTGAATATCTCAACTGTTATAAATCATGATGAGGTTAAGATGCTTATATGATAGTATCTAGTTACGTAGGGAAATTGAAATTCTGCACTCAGACTGCCACTAGTCCCTAGAAGTTTCCCAAAGGAGACTTATGCAAAGCAAAAGGAATAGTGTAATCATTAGCTGTGGATTTCAGTCCCATGTCTAATATAGAACCACAGTGCATTGAACTGTGTTTGTGAAGGACTGTATTCTCTATCCTCAGATGAATCTAAGTGATTTTAAAACAAGGTAGTTTTAAAGGTCTGCTCTATTTCTAACCCAGTGCACACACTTGAATCTCAGCTCTTAACCTCCAAGATGGCAAGTCACACAAAAGGCAGGACAGACAGAGATAGTGATTGTAAAAAATTTGAAATCCCTTGTCTGAATTTATTCAGGTCCAGATCTAGAGGATATAGGAGAGGAAAGATGAACTATACGGTGATGATTGTGACCCGTAGTGGTAACAATTAGTTATCTAATCTAATGAAATCA
Organism: Elephantulus edwardii; assembly: GCF_000299155.1. Lineage (NCBI taxonomy): Eukaryota > Metazoa > Chordata > Mammalia > Macroscelidea > Macroscelididae > Elephantulus > Elephantulus edwardii. Next base: position 53,114 of record NW_006399880.1, on the reverse strand, counting down.
GGCTAACCAAAACAGAAATTTGATAATTACATTTCCACTCCTACTTCTTGCTCATTTATCCTATTTAAGTCATTAACATTTATAAACTTTATTACATTAACTTCTTATAAGTTTAATTTCTAATATCTTACAGGGAGATCTTTTTGTTGAACCTAGTGATAAAGTGACTTCACCATATCACAAGTGGATAGAGACACTACTGGTTTAGTTCCCCTAGTTTAACATTTTGCTTTGTTTTGCTTTTAACCTCTACTAAAGTAGAGCTCTAGTAGCCTAGTGGCAAAAGCTGTGCTGTGATCTTGAAGGCGTGAGGTTCAAGGCCACCAGCTGCTCCATGGGAGAAGGATGGGCAATCTCCTCCAATGCAATTAAGTAATTCTGAAAATCATTGGAGAGTCAGCTGAGTCAGTTTCAACTCTACAGTATACAACAAAAACAACACAGTATAGTCCAAAATTGACCAAACATGCATCAAGATGCTCTAATAATTATCGGAGACTGGAATGCAAAAGTTGGAAACAATGAGAAAGAAATGATAGTAGGAAAGTATGGACGTGATGGCAGAAATGAGGCTGGAGAACGATCAGGTTTTGTGTGCTTAATGATTTATCCACAGCAAATACCTGTTTAAAAAAAAAGGCAAATGGCAACTTTATACATGGAATTCACCATGGAATCAGATTGACTTTATTTACAGACAGAATCATTGAAGCAGAGAAATATCTGCAGTCAAAGCCAGACCAGGTGCTGATTGTGGAACAGATTATTAATTACTAATGTGCAAGTTTAAATTTAAAAAGATGAAACTTAAAGTCACTCCAAAGGACCCCAAATATAACCTTGACTCTAATTCAGTTGAATTTAAGAATCATCTCAAGAAGATATTTGAGGCATTGAACACCAACAATCAAAGACCAGAGGCACTGTGGGAAGTTATCAAAGATATCATCCATGAAAAGAGCAAAATATCATTACAGAGAAAGAGGAAGAAGAAAAAAAATGTATGTCAGAAGAGACTATGAAAATTGCATTAGAGCCTCAAGAAGCCAAAGCAAAAGGAAGAGATGCTACAGTAAAAGAGCTCAACAGAAGATTTCATAGTGCAGCTCGAGAGGATAAAGCAAAATATTATAACAACATATGCGAAGAGTTGAAGTAAAACAAAAAAATAAAAATGGAAGGACTTCCTTTGCATTTCTTAAGCTGAGGGAACTGAAGAATGAATGCAAACTTTGAGTTGCAATACTGAAAGATGCTATGGGTACAATCTTAAATGATCCAGGAAGCATCAGAGAAAATGGAAGGAACACACAGAATCAATGTACTAAAAAGAATTGATTGACATGGAAAAAATTCAGGATGTCCCATATGAACAAAAGCCAATGGTAATGAAAGAGGAAGTTCAAACTGAAGGCACTGGCAAAAAATAAAAGTACCAGGAATTGATGAAATAGTAGTTGAAATACTTGACTAACATATGCAGCCATGGATGTGCTCATAGGTTTATGCCAGGAAATTTGGAGAACAACTACTTGACCCACTGACTGAAAGAGATCTGTATTTTTTCCCCATTCCCAAGAAACGTGATCCAATAGAATGCAGAAGCTATCAAACAATATGATTAATATCTCATTCAAAAGCTGACAGAACAGTACATTTCCTAGAAACTGACAGAAACACAATCTGTTTTAGAAGAGGTTGCAGCTGCTGCACTAGAGATATCATTGGTGATCTTGGATGGATCCTGGCTCAAAGCAGAAAATACCAGAAAAATGTACAATTGTGTCTTATCTTCCATGTAAAGACATTTGACTATGTGGATTATAACAAATTATGATTTACATTGAGAAGAATTGGAATCTCAGAACATTTAATTTTGCTCACCCTGAGGAATTTACACCTAGACCAAGAGGCTGTTTTGCAAACAGAGAAAGGGGATAGACACTGTATGGCTTAAGATTGTGAAGGGTGTGAACCAGGGTTGTATCCTTTCTCCATACCCATTCAATCTGTATACTGAGAAAAGAATTATGTAGGTGTACAATGGCACATAACAACAACAAAAACAACACTCTGTGAAGAGGAGTATCAAATCAGGATTGGAGGAAGACTCATAAACAACATGTGTTGTGTTGATAGTATAACTTTGCTTGCTGAAAATGAGAAGGACCTGAAATGTTTGCTGCAGAAAATCAAGGACTACTGCTTTCTGTATGGATTGCCTCTCAATGTTTTTTGGTGTTTGTATGTGTTTAAGTTTTGTTTGTTTGTTTGTTTTTACTAATTTTAATGAAAGTTTACACAAAATTAGGGTTTCCATTCATTTATTGTTGCACTTTTCTCCCTGCCCACCCCTCCCCCCAATTCACTCTTCTCCTTGAAAAGTAAAATAAAAACTCTTTCACTGTTATGCAATCCCTTCCCGAAGTCCACTCCACTGTGCAGTCTTCATTCTGGACTCCTGTCATGACAATAATACCTAATCATATATCCCTTTTAAACAGTTCTCTCCCTCATCTGTTTCAACGCAGTACACGTCATTCATCCCCTTTTTTTCTATCTTCCCTCAACCTGATGTCAGTCCTGTTTTACAACAGTGGCCCTATGCAATATTTGTCCTTTTGTGACTGAGATATTTCACTTAGCTTAATGTCCTCAAGGTCACCCATTTTGTATAATATTTCATGAGTTCTTTGTTTTTTAATGCTGCATAGTATTCCATTGTGTGAATATACCAGAGCTTCTCTATCCATTCATTTGTTGATGGTCACTTGGTTTGTTTCCAGTTCTTTGCTATTGTGAACAAAGCCACAATAAACATGGGTGTGCAATTACCTCTCAATTACCTCTCAATAAGAAGACAAATATCTTCACCACAGGCCAAATAGTCAATATCATGATAGATGGAGTAAAGATTGAAGCTGTCAATGATTTAATCTTGCATGGATGAACATCCTTGATTCATCAGTCAGGAAATCAGGAAATGTATTACATTGGGCAAAGCCTGCTATCAGGGACCTCTCCAAAATACTGAAGAGCAATGATGTAAATTTGAAGACTAAGGTACACCTGATTCAGGCCATGGTCTTCTCAATCACTTACTGAACATCAGAAAGCTGGACAATGAATAAGTATGACAGAAGAAGAGTTGAAGCCTTTAAATTGTGGTGCTGGAGAAGAATATTGAATATCCCATTGACTGCCAAAAGAACAAACAGATATATCCTGAAAGGATACTGGCCAGAGTGCTCCTTGGAGGCAAGGATGATGATGCTTCAGTTTTCATACTTTGGACATATAGCTAGACAAGGCTATTCCTTGGAACAGGACATGATGCTTGGGAAGATGGAGGGTCAACAAAGGAGAAGGAGACCTCAAATGAAATGGATTGACACTGAGACTTCAACAATTGGCTTTAATGTCTAAGAAATGATGAGGATGACACAGGATACTGCAAGTTTCCGACGGTTGTTCATAGGGTCGCTATGAGTTGTACTCGACTTGACAACACCTAACAAGAGCAACAACAAAGAGCACTGATGGCACAGTGCAAAATATGTTGTGGTTTGAATCCCCAACTGCTCTTTGGGAGAAAGATGGATAGACTCCTCCCACTAACTTTACAGCCTCAGACACCCAGTGAAGAAAGAAACTAATTATGAGTCAGTTGAATTCGCCTTGGTGGTACTGGCATTCATGGGTTTTGGCTTCTACGGGACAATAAAAAAAGAGTAGCTAATTGTCCAGATATATCTTGGTTAAATCATTGTATGTCCAGACATAGTATATCTATTACCTGGGTAGATTATTTACTTTCTTTTAATGCATCAGCAAAATTAACAACAAAAGAAATAACTACCTCATTGTGCTATAAGAATAATAATATAGATAACTGATTTATATAGTAACTGATTTAAGTACTATGCCTACTACAGAAGACAGAATAAATGCTCAATAAATGTTTTTCTTCTTACTAACAAGCCTTTTTTATCAAAGGAGAGGAGCTCAGTGCTGAGGAACAAGACTGACTGACAGTTTTGGAGTGAAAGCACTCCCTTTACACAATTATGCATTCAGCTCCAGAGACCAGTGGGCTCTGTTCTCAGGGAACATCATCAAATATTGTGACACTCCGACATGTGTCAGCCATAGGGTTCTCCAGGGTTCTTTCTCTGGAGATTCTTCTAAACATGGAAAATAAACCTTCAACTCTGGGTGGTCTGAGTGATAGTTTGCCCAGAGGTAGGATTTCCAGAGAACCAGGGTGTCAGCACCATTACAAGCCTTAGATTCTACTTCATTTAATGTCCTCATTTTAATCAAGAAAACTTAGGCTCCACAAGGAGAGACCCTAACTTTAGCTTATCTAGTATATTGAGGCAGAACAATACTTAGAGTCCTTTTTCCTAGTTTGTACTTAGTACTCCTTCAATCTCCAGAAAAAGATAGTCTCCTCCTATGCAATTTATAGCCTCTGAAAACCTACTCTATGGCATATAATAACAATCATAACTCTTTCAACCACATCCCTTAGTCCACTATTAGAATTGTTTTCTTTTTTATTTGTTTAAAGATTCTCTTTTAATTTCTTTACAAATACAATTGAAAGGGGGTTCTGGAGACATAGAGTTGTGTTGCTAACCCAAAGGCATCGCTTTTCTGGTGATTTTAATCTACCGTCAGCTCCTAGAGAGAAAGATGGACCCTCTTCTTCCATGAGATTTATAGCCTCCAAAAACCCACGGAAGGGTCAACTATTATTGGATTCCAACCTGAATGTAATAAGTTTGAGAATATGAAAAATGTTACACTAGGCCCACCTTATCCAATAAAAATACAGTATAAGCCAGGTAATTTAAAATTTTCTGTTAATTAATGGATAAGCAGTTGCACTACCAACTCACAGGTTGGAAACTCACAGGTAGAGAAAGCTGGGCAATCTCCTCCAGGCAATTTATAGTCTCTAAAAATTCACTGGAGAGTCAGCTATGAGGAAGTTCAGACAACGGCAAAGAGAAAAATAAAAATATAAATTTAAACTAAAACTATATTATTGAGAGGAAGGGATATCAAACAGAGACTTTTACACCAATATTCATAGCAGT
>NW_006399880.1:45066-47394 GCF_000299155.1 Elephantulus edwardii | reverse complement strand
TATCAATCCATTTCTTCCAGGATCTTCCTATCTGTTCCTCCATCTTTCCAAGCATAATATCCTCCTTCAAGAACTGGTCTTTTCTGGCAACATACCCAAAGTATGTGATACAGTGCTTCAAAATATTTGCCTCCAAGGAGCAACTTGGCTTCAGCCTCTCCAGGACAAACCTGTTAGTTCTCTTGGCAGTCCATGGCACGTTCAATAATCTTCTCTAGCACCACAACTCTAAGGCATTGATTCTTCTCTGTCATATTTAGTTATTGTCCATCTCTCTGATGCATAGTGAGCAATTGTGAAGACACTGGCCTGGATCAGGCACACCTTAGTATTCAGACTATCATCATTTCTCCTTACCACTCTGGAGAATTCTCTGACAGCAGGTTTTTTTAAATGCAATTTGTCTTTTGATTGCCTGACTACTGATGTCAAGAATGTTGATTGTGGAGCCAAGCAAGCTAAAATTGTTAACAACCTTAATCTCTTCTACATTTATCATGGTACTGCCAACTGGCCTTGTGGTGAAAATCTTTGTCTTCTTAATGTTGAGTTTGAATTCATATTAAAGTCTGCAGTCCTTGACATTTTACAGCAAATGCTTCTGGTCCTTTTAAGTTTGGGTGAGCAAGGTTGTGCCATCTATTAAGCACAGGCTGTGGATGAGTTTCCTCCAATGCTGATGCCACATTCCTCTTTATAAAGTTCACCATCCCGAATGACCTGTTCCACATATAGATTGAAAAGGTATGGAGATGGGATGCACCCCTGACACAGTCCTTTCCTAATTGTGAACCATTCTGTGTATCCTTGCTCTGTTCTGACAACTGCTTCTTGATCCAGGTATAGGTTTCATATGAGCACAATCAAATGTTCTGGGATTCCCATTCTTCTCAAAGTCAGCCACAATCTGTTGTGATCCACACAGCCAAATACTTTTTCATAGCCAATGAAACACAGATAGACATTCCTCTGCTACTCTGCTTTCAGCCAAGATTCATCTGACATTGGCTGTGATGTCCCTAGTGCCACAGCTTCTTGTAAACTCAGTTTATATTTCTTGTAGTTCTTTGTTAATGTGCTGTTGCACTAGTTTTTAAATAACCTTCTGCAGCATTTTGCTTGCATGTGATATCAATGATATTGCTCAATAATTTCCACATTGTCAGATCTCTTTTCTTTGGAATGGGAAAATATGAAACTCTTCCAGTAAGCTGGCCAGGCAGTTGTCCTCTAGACTTTCTGACACATTTAAAAGTACAATCCATATACAATTATTAAAGGGATATTTTAAACTTTTTCTTGTGAAGCCTTTGAAATCAAGTGTGTATTTTACAGTATGTCTTAAATTAAACCTATCCCAATTCAGGGATTCAGTAAACCCCTATATTACACAACACAGTTTAGGTCGTTATTCCTAGGGCTTATGCATCTTCCTATAAACAGCTTAACTCATTGTCATTCCAGCAAGAGCTTGTTCAAAGCTGATCTTCAGCGGCTTTCCAGAGTCTGTATTATTGCACAAGAGGCCATCATTCATTTTCCTGAGGAGCAACTAGTGGATTCAAACTGCTGGAAAGGTCCTATCTTTGGGTTAGCAGCACAAACTGTCTATAGATTATGCCATCAGAGCTCCTTGCCTGGCTCTGTCTAAGGTGGAGTAGATTTTAATTCTACCTTCTGTAAAAGAAACACTTAAAATTTTTATTTATTAATTTTAGATTGGTTTCCACACAAAATATGCATACACTGTGTTTCACACTCTCCTTTATTTACATTGTGTTTCATACATTCTCGGTCTTTATGTGTTGTAAAAGAATTTACAATGAAACTATGCCCATCCTTACCCTGCCTTTCCAGTTCCTTTACCTTTCCTCCCTTTACCCACCAAATTGTGCCACCCTTTGATTTTCTCCCTTACTCATCCTTCTTTTTTAATTCCACTCCTTTTCCCCTTGGGATCCCATACAATGATTACTAGTCATCCTTCTGCTTTTACAATAATGGTCCTAAGCAGTATTTATCTTTCTGAGACTGTTTTAGTTCACTCATCATAATGCCCTCCAAGCTCTCCCAAGTTATGTAGTAATTTTCAAAATCATTGCTCTGGAGTGCTGACTAGTATTCCATCATGTAAATGTACAACAATCTCTCACTTCATTTGATTGTAGTTGGACATTGGGACTGTTTCCATGTTCTTGCAATTGTAAATAGCAATGCTATGAACATTGGTATACAAATCTCAGATTGTGTCTCAGTTCTAATTTCCTTGGGGTATGTTTCTAGTAGTGGAACAGCTAGATCATATGGAGTTTCTATGTTCAGCTTTTT
>NW_006399880.1:33268-44326 GCF_000299155.1 Elephantulus edwardii | reverse complement strand
ATTACCACTGATTTTGAGCATTGTGTCATGTGTCTGTTGGCCATCCAAATGTCTTTCTCTGTGAAAAGTCTTTCCACATCTCTTGTCTATTTTGTAATTAGATTTATCAGGTTTTTTTCTTATGGAGGCCCTAAAGGTTACTGTAATTTTTTTATTCTACTCTAATTTATTCATAAATTTTGAATACATTGTTTTTCACAAAAGATCCTTCCCAATTCTTTCAACCCACCCACCCATCACATTGTGTAACCCTATGATTAACACCTTACCTCCCCCTTCCTCACCGGTTTATTTCCACCATTCCCCTCCTGCCTTGGAGCCTCATATTCTACAGTAGTGGTATTATACAGTATTTGTCCTTGTGGGACTGAGTTAGTTCTCAATTCCCTCCCAAGTTAAGAAGTAATTTACAATATGATTGCTTCTGTATGCTGTGTAGTATTCCATTGTACGAATGTACCACAACCCCTCAATTCATTTAATTGTGGTTGGAAATCTAGACTGTTTCCATGTTTTTGTGATGATGAATGATGCTGCTAAGAACATTGGTGTACAATTTTCCATTTAAGCCTCAGTTCTCATTTTCTTGGGGTATGTTCCAAGTCATAGAATAGCTGGGTCATATGGAATTTCTATGTTCAGCTTTTTGAGGAAGCACCAAAATGCCATCCAGAGTGTTTGTACCATTGAACAATCTCACTAACAATTGAAAAAGAGTTCCTATTTCACCACATCTTCTCCAATATTTATTACTTGCTGTCCTGTTAAACTTTGCCATTGTTCCTAATATGGAGAGAGATGGTATCTTATTGTGGTTTTGATTTTAAAGCATCTCTTACTGCCAGTGATTTGGAATATTTTTCATATGTCAGTTGGCCATTTGAATAACTTCCTCTGTGAAAATTCTTTCCATGTCTTTTATCCATTTTGTAATTGGGTTATCAGACTTTTTCTTGTGGAGGCCCAGGTGTATTCTGTAAACTTTTGTTATGAGACTCTTGTCTGAAATTGTATTGCCAAATGTCTGTTCCCACTCAGTAGGTTTTCTTTTCACCCTGTTGGAAAAAGTTTTTGATGAACACAGAGATTTAATCTTTAGAAGGTCCCATTCATCAATTTTATCCTCTTCAGATTGTACAATTCATATTGAAGGCTGCAGTCCTTGATCTTCTGCAGCAAGCACTTCAGGTCCTCTTCATTTTTAGCAAGCAAGGTTGTGTCATCTACATAACACAGATCGTTGATGAATCTTTCACCAATCCTGAAGTCACACTTCTCCTCACAGAGCCCAGCCTCCTGGATAATCTGTTCTGCATATAGGTTGAAAAGGTATGGAGATAGGACACATCCCTGGTGTACACCCTTCCCAATTTTAAATCATGCAGTGTTTCCTTGCTCTGTTTTGATGACTGCCTCCTGGTCCATATACTTGGTTTCACATCAGCATAATCAAATATTTTGGGATTCCCATTCTTCTCAACAATGAGCCACAGTTTGTTGTGATCCACACAGTCAAACGTCTTTGCATAATCTATGAAACACAGATAGACATTACTCTGGTATTCCCTGCTTTCAGCCAAGATCCATTTTAGCTACAATATCCCTACTACCACGATTAAACCCAGCCTGGAATTCTCCCAGTTCTTTGTTGATGTATCATTCCAGTCATTTTTGGATAATCTTTAGCAGAATCTTGCTTGCAAGTGATATCAATGATATCTGTATCAGAGTATACCTTTTAATAATATTTTAATAGCTTTTAGTAATATTCTAATATTATAGGTTTAATTTCATCTGTTTCTGTTGTGGTATTACCTCTATCACTAATTAATCAAATTATTTGTGACCTCTCCTTTTATCTTTTGTCAATTTTGCTAATGTTTTATCAATTTTGTTGACCCTTTTGAAAAATAAGCTTGTGGTCTTGTTGATGGTCTTGTTTCAATTTTTTTCCTGTTTTCTGTCTCCTTGGTTTCAGCTCTTGTCCTTCTAATGTCCTTTCTTCTAGAGACTGTGAGGTTATATTGTTGTTCTTTTTTTTATTTGATAGAGGTATTGAGTTAGAACATTAATTTTTATTTTCTTCCTTTTTTAATGTGTGTGTTTGTTGCTATGAACTGCCTCCTGAGGACTGGTTTAGATTCATCCTAGAGGTTTTAGTATTTTGTATTTTAGTTTTCCTTTGTTTCAAGGAAATTTTATTCCATTCTTTATTTCTTCTATTACCCAATTATGTTCTAACAGGATATTATTTAACTTCCACATTAGTGGTTTTATAAACTTTACCCTCTTGTGGTTAATTTCTAGTTTTATGGCATGTGGTCTGAGAAACTCTTTTGTATTATTTCAATGCTTTAAATTTATTGAGGTATGCTTGGTGCCCTAGTATATGATCAATTCTGGAGAATATACATGTGCAATTGAAAATAAAATAAATTTACTTTTATTTGGGTGCAGTACCCTGAATACATCCACAAGTTTAAGTTGTCTGATTGTATAGTTTAGATTTTGAGTGAAAGATTTTAGTGTAAAAGTATTTTTCTTTCTTGAATGATTTTGGTTAAATTCTACCCTTCCTAAATTTTAGTGAAATGATGTTCATATATAGGTAAAATTTTATTTTAAAATTGTTTTCAAATATCTACTTGTCAAAATAAGTTGCTTACCCTGCCTTTTCACCTGGCGGTCCAATGGTGAGTAATTTTATAAAACATAATGCATGAGAATGATTGCATGAAACACAATGTGAATGAAGAATAGTGTAAAACACAATGTATATGACGTTTGTAAGTAAACCATTTTTAGAAAAGGAAAAATTAAACTGCTGATATTTATATGCACAGATACACACATGCACATGCGTGTGTGCATACCCTTACATGTCCATGTAGTAATAATAATAAAATTCTTTCCTACTTTATTCTTCTACTAATTTGAAGAAAAAGAAAAAAAAAAAACAAGGCCCCAGGAATTGGTGGCATACTGATAGACATATTTCAACAAATAGACGCTGCCCTGGATGTGTTCACCAAGTTGTGCCAAGAAATGTGGAGGACAACCACCTGGCCAACTAGCTGGATAAGATCTATATTTGTTCCCATTCCAAAGAAAGGTGACCCGAAGAGTGCGGACATTATCGAAAAGTATCATTGATATCACATGCAAGCAAGATTCTGCTGAAGATTATACAAAAACAACTGGAATAGAACATCAACAGAGAACTGCCTGAAGTGCAGGCTGGTTTTAGAAGAGGCCATGGTACTAGGGATATTATAGCTAATGTCAGGTGAATCTTGGCTGAAAGCAGAGAGTAGCAGAGGAATAGCTATCTGTATTTCATTGACTATGCAAAGGCATTTGACTGTGTGGATAACAACAAACTGTGACTGAATCTGAGAAAAATAGGAATCCTAGAACACTTGATTGTGCTTATGCAAAAACTATACTTGGACCATGAGGCAGTCATCAGAATAAAAGAAGGAAACACTGCATAATTCAAAATTGGTAAAGGTATGCATTCATTATGGGTCAATTCCAGCTTGATGGTACATAACAACAAGACTATCTGGAATATACTATGGACTGCTAAGAGAACAGAAAGATTTGTCCTGGAGAGGGTGAAAACAGGCTGCTTCTTGGAGGCAAGGATTCTGAAGTTTCATCTGACATACTTTGGACATATTGCAATGAGGGACTAATCCTTGGAGAGGGACATCATGCTTGGGAGGGACAGCGCAGGTTAGGAAGTCCCTTGATAAGATGGAATGATTCAGTGACTGGGGTAATGAAGGTAGGTGTGTCAGGGACAATAAGATTGGCACAAGATAGAGCAGAGTTTAGGGCTGTTGTACATAGGGTCGCTATGAGTCGTAGGTGACTCAAAGGCACATAACAACATTGTCATTATGGGTCAAATAGAAAAGTCCTGGTGGTACAAATTTCATATATTTAACTTCTAACCAAAAAGCTGGCAGTTCTAATTTACCAGTTGCTCTAGCAGGAGTGGCATCCATTTCCTAATTAACCTGTCTCTGGAAACTCTATGGATTTTTAAAAACAATGATAGTTATAGAAAGGCTTCAGGTCTTTTGTTCATAAGGTCACTATGAGTTGTACTTGACTCAGTGACAATCAACAACAACAACTAATACTTAAGAAAAGAGCTGGTAATACACTGTAACAAAGATTATAACTAAAACCAAATTGGTGGTTGTTCACTTGATTCTAATTCACAGTAACACTATAAGACGGAGTAGAACTGCCCCCATTAGGGTCCCAAGGCTGGAATCCTTACAGAAACAGTGTTCCCTCTTTTTACCATAGAGCAGCTGTGTTGTTGAGTTTGAACTACTGACTTTCTGTCAAAGCTGAATTCCTAAGCTATATTACTGCAGAACCCTCCACGAGGATTTTATCCTGAGAAACGCTGTATGGCAGTTATACTCCACATTACAAATCAACTCTGAGTCAAAATTGACTCAAGGACACATTGTTGCTGTTGATTGCTGTCATCACATATGACTCAGTGACTCTATGAACAAAAGACCTAATGCCTTTCCATAACTATCGTAATTTCTCCAAGTTCATAGAGTTTCCAGAGGCATGTGGGTTAGGAAGTGGATGCCGCTCCTGCTTACAAACCCATTTTACAACTGGGAGCTCCACCAAACACTGTCCACAATGAGAAACCATTATAGTATTGGATAACCCCATGGCACAAGGTTCAGCACCCCAGCAAACTCAGGTTACTTCATAGAGCTCATTGACCAAGAGTGATGTGTAAAGTGGAAGAATGTTCCGACAGCACTAGTCTCTTAGCAAGGACACATAAGAAGAGATAAGATGCCTACATGTTTGGGCATTGAGTAATGAAAACAAAAATATTTTAAAAATGATGGCTTCATTTAGTTGATTCTGTGGATGGTAGTGTGTTTGAGTTTTACATTATGTTGTTAGGTGCCTTCAAGTCAACTACAACTCATAGCAACTCCATGAATAACACATCTGAACCTTGCTCTATCCTGAACCATCCTCACAGTATTTTATATACTATATCCTATTGTTCTTTTTTCTGTGTCCTTTGTTCATCTTGAAGGTTTTTCTCTCTTTCTCTGACCCTCCAACTTTCCCAGCATGTTGTTTTTATCAAGGACGGGCCCCTCCTAACAATATGCCTAAAGTATGTGAGGTGAAACTTCTCCATCCTTACCTCCAAAGAGCACCCTGGTTGCACTTTACTCCAAGACTTGTTTGTTGTTTAAGCAGTCCAAGGGATATTCAGAACTCTTCTCTGACACCACACTCAAAGGTGTCAAATATTTTTTTCCTGTCATCCCTAGTCATTTTCCAACTTTTTAGATGCACAGAAACAATTGAGAAGACCATGGCTTAGATCAAGCACACCTTGGTCTTTAAACTGACAATGCTGTTCTTTAGCTGTACCTAGGAAAGGTCCTCAATAACATGTTTTCCTAACTCCATGAGTAATGTGATTTATTGAATTCTGGTACCAAGGATGTTGGTTGTAGATCCAAGCAAGATGTAATGGTTGGCAACTTCAGTCTTTTCTCAATCTATCATGATGTTGCCTATTAGGACAGTAGTAAAAACTCTTTTTTTCTTAATATTGAAAAGGTTGTGGTCTGTGATCAGCAAAACAACAGCATTTTTTTAAAGTCTAGCATTTTTCAATGTTTAAACAGCAACAAATATTATAGTGATATAATGTTGGGGGTTTTTTTGTTTGTTTTGTTGCATGCTGTCCTTAACACAGTCTCAGACTTACGGTGACCCTATGCACAACAGACTGAAATGCTGCCAGTTTCTTTAGCATCCCCAAGATCAGTTGCAGATTGAACTGTTATGATCCATAGTGTTTTCATTGCCTGGCTTTCAGAAACAGATCACCAGTCTTTTCCTTCTAGTTTGTCTATGTCAGGAAGCAATGCTGAAACATGTCCAGCAGCAGGGCAACACACAACTCCACTGACCAATACATGCACTGACCCGAAACAAACTGGCTAAGAATCAAAGTAGATTCTCCTGCATGGAAGACAATAATTCTACCATTGAACCACACTACCCCATGTCTGATAAGTACAAGTTAAATGTCGGCAGAACAAATGTGGAAATATTTTACATGTCTATAGTGTTTTGTTTTGAAGTAATTATTTCACATACAGAGTAAGGGAGATGATTATCTTTTGCTGATTGGTATTTGACACCTGTTAAACCAGTACTAGACTCTCTGGGGGGACTTATAGTATGGGACTATGCTGCTAAAACAAAGGCATGTGATTGGAATCCACCAGTTGCTCTGTGGGAGAAAGACAATCTCCTCCAGTTATTCTCTTCCCTACTCTAGAATTCTACTGGAAGACTCATTATGGGTCAATTCCAACTTGATGGTACATAGCAACAACAGGACTATCTGGGAGGCAATTCGTGGTATATGGAAATTGTGTACAGATGGGAGATATGTGTATTTTCTTCTGTTCATGTCTTCCAGAGACATGATTATTTGAGGTTATCGTTAGCTTTGCACTGAGAATTATGAAATCATTGTTCTGAGCCTATATCTTTTATAAATTAGCTAAAAGATTTTGGAAAAAACCCTACTTACTGATCAATCCCAAGTCATACTTTCCGGTGATGATTTTTTCTTGAAATAGGTTTGACAAAATATGTTGATTGTTGGAGAGGCTTGACTGCTAATCATTGGAGGGATCTTGCAGGCTTTGGGCCTGGAGAAATTTTGTCAATATTATGTTGCTTGTGACTCTGGATTCTGAGAGTTAGGAACTTGTCTGAGGAATAAAGGTTACCTCCTTTTTGTCCAAGGTTGTCAGTGAGTCACTGGCTGTGCCTAGAATAGAATTTGGCTCAGAAACACAATGCTGTTTTTGAACATCACCCAGATATTTAGACAATGAAATATTTTTCCTCTCTGTAAATGGATGTGGATTTTGGGTATTGAAAAAGATTCCCAGACTATTGGGGATCAAGAGTGCAAACAGTGATGAGATTTTGCCATAAGAACATAGTCCTGGGTCTCTAGTGCCTCCGTTTGGGCATGGGAGAAATGTGCTAGAATGAGCAGAGCACTAGACTGGGAGTCAAGAATATTATCACCCACATGGAGATGTGACCTTTGTGGACCCCAATCTCCTCTAGAAAGTGAGAAGAGTCACATTTGATTAATTCAAATATGTGAAGTCATCACACATGGTAAGTATAAAATATAGCTGAAATAAAGAAGACATGGTAGTTAGTTAAAATCTATGGGGATCAAAGAAAGATTTATGAAGAACATAAGAGTTAAATCGAGTTTTGAAGGATGAGTAGTCATCTTCCAAGTGGTAAGAATCAGAAAGATTTCCAGGTAGATGGAACAGTCAGAGGATAGGCATGAAATTATGAAGTCCTCCATGTTCTTATGCCTGCTAACATTTCTGACTTCACTTCTCCCTTGGTGACTCTATTCTAACCCTATTCAGTTCTCTTTGGTAGCCTCTGGACACACCAAGCTTCACATCTCTGTTTTTCGTTCTTGCTTCCTTTCTCAGATCTTTGTATTTCTTCTTCCCTAATTCAAATGTTGCCTCCTTTGACAAGTATCACTTCTTTCTCTTTCTATCCTATCAGTAATAATTCCTTCATCTTCCTTGACCCATTACTCTCTTTTTTTTCATATTTTGACTCCTAACTCTACCTGAAATTATATTACATATTTCTTTTTCCTGCCTTTTCTGACTTAACTGTAGTGCTTACAAGGACAAGGACTTAGCCTATCATATTATTTTTCTATCTCTTCAGCAAACAAAGAAGTGCCTAGCACACATAGTAACTGCTAGATGAGAGTTTGAAGAATGGAAGGTCTAAGATGAGAGAGTAGGTATGATGGGAATAAGACTGCACCAGGGTACTGGACCTGTTATGAAGCTTTTAATATGGCTGTAACCCATTTTTATGATCTCATTCCTAAATAGGGACCCTTTAGCAACATAATATTGCCCTCTTCTAGTGAGAGTTTGGAATTAGGGAACACTTAGAAGAACACAGTAGAAGAAATACTGCTGATTCTTAGCGAGTGTGGTCAAGGATACCATCTCTCTGATGTGCACAACAGTCTTGTCCTTCATTTTGAAAATGACCATAGTATATACAGCCACATTCCCCTAAGAAACACAACACATCTACTTCTCACTTAC
This sequence comes from Elephantulus edwardii, assembly GCF_000299155.1. Lineage (NCBI taxonomy): Eukaryota > Metazoa > Chordata > Mammalia > Macroscelidea > Macroscelididae > Elephantulus > Elephantulus edwardii. Next base: position 36,116 of record NW_006399880.1, on the reverse strand, counting down.
TAAATCTCATTACTTAGCACCTCACATTTATGACAGTTGCAAAAATCCACTATCTTGCCTATTTTGCACACATGTTATTTTACAACAACATGTCTACCATATGTTAACTTGAAAGTTACTCTCACTGTGAAGGTCAAGTTTATATGTTGACTTGACTGGACTATGATTCCCTTTGGTTTGAAAATTACATAATTTGGCAGTTACATGATGATGTAATTTGGTAGGTATGAGATGACCTAATTAATGTGATTATCAATGGCAGAAGGATGGGCAATCTCCTCCCAGGTGATTAACTGATTCTGAAAACCTGCTGGGTGGTCAGCTATGAGTCAATTCCAACCTGTTGGTACACAACAACAACAACATAATTAAATTACATAGTTTTTCTCTATTTTGTGATTCAAAGTGTTCACTCTCCATTTTTGCATAATGCTGGTTCTTGCATAAAGACCAGGTCTTTGGAAATGAATAATTTCAAGAAGTGAGGAGTCTAAATATAAACTAACACATATATAGACAAATACTAGGAATGTTCTCTAAGAGTTTAGGCAAGAGTACTACTTTAGTAATAAAAAGTGGCTTGAAAAGATATTTGGATTTCTTTATCTGTAAAATAGGATTTTTCTTTGCCACTGGCTCACATTTGCTGATAAATGAAAAAGTGGCTCATGAATTGCAAAGTGCTTTATTTGATAAATAGTCAAGATAGACAACTCTTCACATGCAAAAGCTTATTATTATTATTGTTTGTATTTGCATGAAAATCATCTCACAATGATTCCATGTGAGCCTGATAATTTCAGCTGTGTAGTATCAGAAAAACAGCATGTAAACTTTATTATATATCTATCACTATGTAACTAGGTATCTATCTACCTATATATTAATAAAGCAAACACCCCAAGAAGTTAAATGTTTGTCTGCATTCATGCACTGACTAATTAATGGACTGAGCTAGCATTAACATTCATGTTTTCTGATTTTCTGCTTTTTCACATAACTGAGTCTACTGGAACTTGTTATTGTTTTCTGGATATAACATTCACTAGAATTATGAAATTATTGCTGGTTTGTGCTTTTGATCTAACTATGACTCATAGCGACACAATAAACAACAGTTCTTAACTCTGCCCTGTCCTGTGCCATCCTCACCATTTCTGAAATACTTGATCCCATTGCTACACTAACTGTGTCAATCCATCTTTTCAAGGATATTCCTCTCTTAAGTTTACCTTCCACTTTTCCAAGCCTTGTGTCTCTGTCCAAGGACTAGCCTCTCCTCACAAGTATGTGAGATGGTGTTTCATCATCCTTGTCTCTAAGAAACACTCTAGTTTCACTTTCTACAAAACAGATGTGTTTGCTTTCTTGGCAGGCCTTGAGATAGTCAATACTTTTCTCCAATACCACAACTCAAAGACATCTGTTTTTATTCTGTCATCCTTAGTCATTGTCCAGCTTTCGCTACATAGCAAGCAACTAAGAAGACCATGACTTGAATTAGGTTCACTTTAATTTTTGAACTGATATCATTGCTCTTTTATTCTCTGGAGAAGTCCTTGATAGAAGATTTTTCTAGTGCATTTACCTCATCTTTTCTAATTTCTTGCCTGCTGGTACCAAGAGTGCTGTTTGTGGGTCCAAGTAACATGAAATAGTTAACAATTTCACTCTTTTTTCCATCTATCACTATGTTTGTTGCCTATTGACCTGGTGGTGAGGACTTTTATATTCTTAATGTTGGAATGTAATCCATGTTGAAGGCTGAACTACTACATAGACAGAGAAATACCAGAAATATAGGCTGAGTTTAGAAGAAGACATGGCAGTAGAGATGTTATCACCAATATCAGATGGCTCTTGGCTGAAAGCAAAGAGTACCAGAGGAATGTGTTTCATTCCTATCTGTGTTTCATTGACTGCACAAAGACATTTGACTATGAATCACAACAAATTGTGGCTAACCCTAATGTGAATGAGAAATAGTGTGAAACACAATGTATACAAACTTTGTAAGAAAACCAATAAAAAAAAGGATGAAAAAGAATGGGAATCCCAGACCACTTGATTGTGCTCATGTGAAACTATACTCGACCAGGAAGCAATCCTTAGAACAGAGTGAGGAAGCATTTCAGGGTTCAAAATAAGGAAAGGCGTGTGTCAGGAATGCATCGTGGTGTCATATATTTTCAAACTATGTGTAGAATAGATTATTTGGGAGGCTGTACTTTATAAGGAGCATTGTGGCATCAGAATTGGAGACCCATCGAAAAACCTGTGTTATGCAGATGACACAATCTTGCTCACTAAAACAGAGGAAAATCTGAAGTATTTGCTGCAGAAATTCAAGGACTATAGACTTCAATATGACTAAAGCTCAACCTCAAGAAGATATTCTCACCACTGAGCCAATCGACAGCACAATGATAGATCGAAAAGAGATTGAGGTTGTTAATAAGCTCAACTTGCTTGAAACCACAATCAACACTTTTGATAAGAAATCAAAAGATTAGTTGCACTGGGAAACTCGGCTGTCAGGGACCTCTCCAAATTGCTAAAGAGCACAAGTGTCAGTGTGGAGACTAAGATGCGCCTGATTCAGGCCCTGGTTTTTGCAGTTACTTGCTATCTATCGGAGAGCTGGACAATGACTAAGGATGATAGAAGAGAGATCAATGTCTTTGAGTTGTGGTTTTGGGGAAGAGTCCTGAACTGCCAAGAGAACAAAGTTATCCTGGAGAGGGTGAAACAGGCTGCTCCTTGGAGACAAGGATTTGGAAGCTCTGTCTCATCTCACATATTTTGCGCTTGTGGCCAGAAAGGACTAGTCCCTGGAGAAGGACAGTGT
>NW_006399880.1:22389-31838 GCF_000299155.1 Elephantulus edwardii | reverse complement strand
GTTTAGGGCTCTTGTACACAGGGTTTCTATGAGTCGCAAGAGACCCGATGGCATATAACAAGACAATGAGAATAAATATGGGTCTTTTTATTCAACTGGCCACGTAGCTGTCTCCCAGATTTTGTGATACATGTACATTTGCGTGTTCTTAGGGTTTACTCCTTGAGGTTCATTTTCTGTCAATTTCTAGTACTGAGGAGGTGATTTGCATGTTGTTGTTCTTACAGCTTAAATATGTGTATGTGTGCTGTTTTAGGGCCTAGGGGTAAGAAGTTGTGCTGCAATCCCCAAACCATGCATTTCTTTGGTGGAGCTGCTGGTGGATTTGAACCTAATGTTTTCAGGATTGCAGCAGTTTCTTACCACTGCAGTATCAGAGCTCTCAAGAGCAGCTTTTGTTATTGTTGCTATGTGCCATTGAGTCACCTACAACCCTAAGTATAACAGCTCTGAAGCCTGCCGTGAATCACACTTAATCCCATTTCCCCAATTACTACATCAAGCCATCTCATCTGGGATCTTCCTTTCCTGGGCCATGCCTCCACTTTCCAAGCTTGATGTCCTTCTCCAAAGATCAGTCCCTCCTGGTCACATGCCCAAAGTAACGGAGCTTCAAAATCCTAGCCTCCAAAGAGAAACTTGGTTTCACCATCTCTAAGACAGACTTGTTTTATTTTGGTCCACAGTATGTTCAAGACTCTTCTCCAGAACCACAATTCATCAAGGAGATTGAATAATTCTTCTGAGGCTTCTCAGTAAAGAGGAGTCAGATGTCGGATTTGGGATTACTTTAAACTGGTTCCAGTCAACAAATGATATAATCTCTGAATTTTTCACAGAAAGTAGAAGTTCCTCTGTGTTTTTGAGCCTTAATATCTCAAAGTCAATTATTGTGTGCCTCGTCCACTAAACAGTGTAAAAGATTGATGCTGTAAGCTGCTTCTGATTTAAATGACTACCAATAAGGTAGACAAAGGAAATGTGAAAGAAAAAGCCAAGTGTTACGTTTGTATCAAAGGGCAAAAGCTGCTGACTTTTGAACTTATTTAGTCACAAAGTCATAGATGCAGAAGTTACTTGCAATGCACAACACTCCTCTCATTTAAAGTTGTTCTTCCTTCATTCCTGACACAGGGTCATCTTGCTTTAAACAATCTTGCCTGATGGAAACTCTCTATCTTCCAAGAAGATCTTTCCCAATATTGTACATCTTTAAGTGGTTAGAAAATTGTTTCTGTTCCTGAGACTTTGTTTATGTTGTGTTTTATGCACATCTAACATACAGATGGAATCCTCCTCTATAAAGTAGCTTTTTTTAGGTATTTAGAGTCATTCATGTGGTGTCATTTAATTTTCAGATTGGAGAGTCTAAATTCTAAATATTCTGGACATCCCATTGTCTCCTTCCTCATCATCTTGAACTCTGTCCTACATACATATTAATTTTACCAGTATCATTCCTGAGCTGTGGAGCCCAGACTGAGATACAGTTCATTCTAGATGGAGAAAATAAAAAAATAGAAAAGTAAAACCCAGATAATCAGATATGTGAATGAGAAAGTGGAAAATAATATAAATTGCTATGATGAAAATAAAAGTGAAAGGGTAGGTATAGTGATTTATATTGTTCGAATCCATGTACTGTAAATTAGTTTCATAGGAGTAGAAGTGGAAAGTTATTCAGTTCAAAAAGGCATTTAGAAAGCAGTAAGGGAGCTCCAGTAACTTCGTGGTAAGGACTTGAGCTGGGGTTCATGGTCCAAATCCACTAACTGCTCCATGGAAGAAAGATGAGAAATCTCCTCCTGTGCTATTAGCTGCCTCTGAAAATCCACTGGAGGGTCATCTACGGGTCGGTTCCAACTAAATCATATACAACTAAACAAGGAAAATATACAAATATATATGTTTTCAGCCAGATTGATAATGGGTAGAATATTTGCAATGAATTGAACATTTATAAAACAATCTTAGGATTCATAGGCCAAGGAATCCATAAAGTATTTACTAAACAATTTCTGTGTACTGGGCACTACATTAGATGGTGAGGAAAAAGTGGAAAATGAGACAGAATGTCCCATTCTCCCCATTTGTTCCTTCTCCCTCCAGGAATAGTGTGGTCTGTACAGGATATTCCAATAACAGCTACTAAGCTGGATTTTACAAGCAGGTCTTTCAGTTTTACCTTTTTTTTCCTTTTTGAGAAAGGAGAATCAGTTTTTACCTCCTAAGAGTATTTTCATCACTAGCCCTCTGATGGCCTAGTAGTAAGAAGCTGGACTGTAATTCCAAAGGCACTGGTTCTAATCCACCAGCTGCTTTGCAGAAGAAGGATGGGCTATCTTGCAGTACAACTAAAACTGCCTCTAAAAAATGTCTGAAGGATAAGCTAAGGGTCAGTTCTGACTTGGGACCGCTATTATGTTGTTAACAAGATGCTAGTAGAGTCAGGACTTTGAGTTATACGCAACTGATTTAAATGTGGCTCTGTCACTTAAGTCAGATTCTTTACCTCTTAGGTAATTAGTTTCCCTATCCGTTAAATTATAGTAATGTGACTTCTGTTGGGGATTCTGTGAGGAAAAAGAGAGAGGCCATATACAATATTATAGCATTGTGTCTGTGGCACAGGTAGGGAGACTCAATAACCCATTTGTGTAAGACAGTCTTGTTTGTTTGTAATATGTTTTATTGTGATTTGAGTGAAAGTCTACAGAGAAAATGGATTTTCCATTCAGTTGTTTATATTAATTTTCTTTTCTGATATTAATGACAACCCCTACAACGTAAAAGCATTCTACTCACTTCCCTCCTGTGTTTCTCATTTCCATACTTCTTTCATATCCTTTACTGCCTGCTATGAAAATGCTGCACTTTTGACCGTGTATAGTTGGTTAATCAAAGAGAGAGTGCCTCCTGCTGGCTGTTCTCATCATGCTATAAGCCTCTCTATTGTTGGGCTGAAATTTGAACCACAGGAGTGAATTCAGTTTCAGGCTTAAAGTATGATTAAGAACCATAGATTTGGAGATTTTTACAAGTCTCTATCAGCTCAGTAAGCCGTTTTCATATTTCTAAATTTTGGTCCATAGTTTCCTTTGATCTATCCAAGATCTTCTATTGTGATTCCTTCTTGAGTGGTCAGCAGGGGTGGATGGGCACCATCTCCTTATTCTGGTCTCTGAATGTTGGGAGCTGAGTATTTTGTGATCTGTTAGTACTTTGGATTAATTATTTTAATACAACTTTGATTTTTAAAAGCAAAAAAAACAACTCTTCTTTATTCCAGAAAAGGAGAGAACAATGTTGGCACCTTCGGTGACGACTCACAAGTTTTTAAGACTTCAGTTGCTGTTCATCAAAGTAATACCTAGAACATTAAGACAGTATTGATTTTGACACTAAAAGTCTCACATTCTAGACAACCCTCCAGTCCCAATATCTGGGACAGCTGGTCCTCCTATATGAGATATATGTTTAATAAATTATGATTGCTAATCACAAAAACAAAATTAATAATTCTTGCTATAGTAATATGGGCTATAACATCTATGAGGCTCTGGTTCTACGTTTCATTATCTTTCACATATAGTCAGTGCTCTCCAACTTAATTAGAAGTACATTTCTTTTTAAGTTTCCTTTCTAAAACTAATAAATGATTTTTCATACTTTTAGAGAGTTAATTCACAGAGAAGATCCTGGATTCATTCTCATTATAGAGTTTACAACTTTTTAATTTAGACTAACAGCGACATTAGATCTTTCTGACCCAGTTTAATTCCTTGTGGCCTTACCTTCTGCATCTATAAAATGAGAATAATTCTCTTCCTTGCTGGTCTCAAGGGCAATTAGAAGGATCAAATAAGACAATAGGAGTGAGTCTGCAGAAAAAATGGAAAGGCACAGTATAAAAATAAAGCCTGACTTCTTTCATAGCTTAGACAATGGACTCCTTGAAGGGGAGGACTTACATCTTTGTTTTCGTGGGCTACCACTCAGTTTCTGATTCATATATTGGAGGTCTTCGAGGTGCTATATGCTTTTGAATCAATATGTGAGTGAGTGAGTGAGTGAGTGAGTGAAGGAACGAGTCAGCAAACAAATCACCTTCAGTATCAGTTGCTGTTTGGTGAGTCGACATAAACAGGACCTCTTGCTAATACCAGCTAGTGTGCAGTGGTCCTGGAACAGCCCTTCCCCCAACCAAGAATAAATGTGCTTCTCTGTGACCTGCCTTGTCGCAGGAGTAGGCAGAGGTAAATTCTGCTGAGGGTTAAAGCTGGATTAACGGCCCATGAACGTTTTATTTCTCTGCTGGCTGAGCACAGTAAATATCAATGGTAATGTAATGTTCTTTCTCATAGGGGGGAGAAAGAGGGATATGGAGAAGAGAGAACTGACCTTTTAGCTCTGAAAGAGAAGAATATTTGAGAGAATGCTTGAATCAAAGAATAAAACACACACAGTTGGTAACATATCTGAGATAATCTTCTTTCTGTAGAACACTTTATTTTTAACTCTTTCTGATCATGGAGACCTTTAGAAGAACCTTGTTGAAAGCTTTGGCTCCTTGCTCTCCCTGGAAAAATATGCGTGCGCACACACATCCGTTGTTCATTAGGTGACATCATGGCAGTCTGACACCCCCTGGAGAGAAACTGGGAGCCCTGTAAGGAGAAGATACCACCACTGTTCACGCTTTAATAGTAACTTGGGGATATATTTTGTGTAGCTCATAAGTGCTTTAAAATTTTATTAAGTCAATTGTTAAGAACTAAAAATCAAAAGATTAATATATGAAAAATGAGGTGTTTAGCTACTCTTTAAAAGTAGAATGCTTATCATCTTAGCACTCACAAGCTGAGGTTGATCTTTGCTGTAATTTTAGTTTTCCCCTAAGAATGGCAAACTTGCCTGCATTTCTGCACTTCTCCACATTAGGTCTTGTTCATCCCTTACTCTAGGAGATGTGATGACCAAGAACTCATGATTCTCAAAGATACCAAATTATGGAGGGAGATAGAACCAGGAAACTGTGAGATCAAGTGTCATTGGAGCCTTCCAATGCAAATCTTATATAGAGTTATGTTGTTGTTGTTGTTGTTAGTACCGTCGAGTTGCTTGTAACTCATAGCAACCCTATGTACAACATCTCTAAACCCTGCTCTATCCTGTGCCAATCTTATTGTCTCTGACACACCCACCCCACCACCCTAGTGACTAAAATAATCCATCACATCGAGGGTCTTTCTTGCGCTGTCCCTCCACCCTCCTAAGCATGATGTTCCTCTCCAAGGACTGGGTTCCTCCTTGCAACATGTACAAATTATGTCAAATGAAGCATCAGAATCCTTGCTTCTATGGAGCAACCTGGTCTCACCCTCTCTAGGACTAACTTGTTTGTTCTCTTAGCAGTTCATGGTATATTCAATACTCTTTTCCAGCACCACAGCTCAAAGGGATCAATTATCCTTCTAAAATCCCTAGTAATTGTCCAGCTTTCAAATGGATAGCAAGTAAATGTAAAGACCATCATTTAGAACATAGTCTAAATTAGGCACAACTTAGTCTCCGGACTGACATTGTTGCTCTTTAGTACTCTGGAGAGGTTCCTGACAGTAGACTTTTCCAATACACAGTATATAAAATACACAAAGAAAAAAGCACTCTATTTGAAGTGTTGCCGTTTGGCTCCAAACCCGTCAGCTTAACTTTCCCCCCACAGTTTTGTTCCCGTGGTCCCAAAGCACTGCTAGTGCACTTCTATAATTACAAGTTCAGTTTGAATACTTTTATGTTTAAGTTAGAATTCATCACTGGCAATTAAAAGCAATCCAACTGAAATTCATTTTAGCAGAAAACACCATTCTTAGGTTTATGTCACTGTGTAAACTACTTCCGGAGGCTCTTTTTTTTTCTTAATTGATTTAATTCTCAGGAATGTGGGAGAGTATGGTATCAAAGTGTTTACTTTTCCAAATGACTTTTCAATCTCTTGATGTCCTTAGATTCTACCCATCTAAAGTTCAGCTGGTTGTTGTAGTTAGCTGGCATCAAGTTAAGTTGAACAACATATAAGAACTCTGTCCTCTCCTGTGGCATCCACATCAACTCTGACACACTTGAGCCCATTGCTATAGTCACTGTATCACTCCATCTCATTGAGGATCTTTTCACCTTTTGCTGACCCTTGAACTTTCTAAATATGAAGTCCCAAGGAATAGTCTCTCTTAGCAATATTCACAAAGTATGTAAGATGACCCTTTGCCATACTTGCCTTTAAGCAACATTCTGTTTTTATTCCTTTTTAAAATTGTGTTTCATTCACATACAACTCTTTTTTTCTGCTTCCTCTCTCCCCTCACAACCTCTTCAACCCTGTGATTTTTCCCTCTCACTCTCAGCCCTCCTGCTTCCTCCCCTTTCCTCTTTATATATCCATACACATCCCAGAGGTTATCTCCAAGGAACGTTTTTGTCTTGTTGCACTTTTTTCAAGGGCTGTTTGTTCTTTTTCTATACCACAATTCAAAGGCATCAGTTCTTCTGTCTTCCTTATGTATTGACAGCTCTTAGAACCACAGCAAGTAAAGACTATGGCCTGAATCAGGCACGTCTTAGTCTTCAAACGAACAACACTCCTCATTATTTTGGAAAGGTCAGAAGACTTGTCTAATGCAATAAGTCTTCTGACCTCCTGATATTGCTGGTACCAATGATATTGATAATGGATCCAAGTAAAATGAAATCATTTACAATTTCAATCTTTTATCCATCTATCATGCATGATGGTTCTTATAGATGCAGTGGTGAGGATTTTTGTCTTCTTGATGTTGAGATGCAATCCTTATTGAAGGCTGTAGTCTTTGATGAGCAGAAATCACGTCAAGTTCTCCTCACTTTTAGTAAGTAAGAGTGTGTCATCTGCAAAGCACAAGTTGGTGATGAGTTTTCCTCAGATCCTAATCCCACATTTTCTTCATAGAGTCTAGCTTCTTGAATAATTTGCAGTAGATAGATTGAATAAGTGTGGAGAAAGTATATAATCCTGAGTTGTTGTTGTTGTTGTTATGTGCTGTCGTTTGCGACTCATAGCGACCCTATGCACAACAGCCCTAAACCCTGCTCTATCCTGTGCCAGTCGCATTGCCTCTGACACACCCATCCCGATTACCCCAGTCACTGAATCAATCCACCTCATAGAGCGTCTTCCCCTCCTGCGCTGTCCCTCTACCCTACCAAGCATGATGTCCCTCTCCAAGGACCTGTCAGACGAAGCCCCAGAATCCTTGCCTCCAAGGAGTAGCCTAGTTTAACCCTCTCTAGGATGGATCTGTTTGTTTTCTTGGCAGTCCATGGTACATTCAATACTCTTCTCCAGCACCACAGCTCAAAGATGTCAATTCTCCTTCTATCCTCCTGAGAATAAGTATGGAGAAAGATACAACACCTCTATTGATTTTAAACGTGTCCCCTTGCTCTGTTCAGATGACAGAGTTTTGGAAGCAGGAATGGCATCCACTTCCTAAACAACATGCCTCTGGAAACTCTATGAACTTTGAGAAACAATAGTTATGGAAAGACTTCAGGTCTTTTGTTCATAGGGTTGCTATGAGTTATGCTCAACTTGACAGCAATCAACAAGGACAACAACAATTAATATAGTGAAGTATTCTTGGATTCCCTTTTTTCCCAATGTTAACTATATATAGTTGGTTATGATCCACTCAGACAAATGCCTTTGCACAGGCACTAAATCACAAATAGATAATCGTCTTGGATTCTCTGCATTCAGACAGGATTCATCTTACATCAGCAATGATATTCCTGGTGCCATGGCCTCTTCTAAACCTAGCTTGAGCTTCTGGCAGTTCTCTCTCCTTGTACTGTTCTTGCTGGTTCTGGATGATATTCAGCAATATTTTGCTTGTAGGTGTTAATAATAATATTGTTCTATAATCTCCACATTATTTTAGATCACCTTTCTTGGGAATGAGAACAAATATGGACCTCTTCCACTCAACTGACCAAGCAGCTTTCCTCCACATTTCCTGGTGTAGACATCCAAAGCTGCATCTGTGAGTTGAAACATGTCAATTGATATTTGGTCAATTCCTGGTCAATCGACCAGTGTTTTCAGTGCAGCTAGCACTTCTTCCTTTAGAATCATTAGTCTTGATCATTTGCTATCTTCTAAAATGGTTAAGCTGTCAACAATTCTTTCTGATACAGTGACTCTGTATTTCTTCCATCTATGCTTCCTGGATCGTTCAAGATTTTGCCCATAGTAAGTCTCAGTATTGCAACTCATAGCTTCAATTTGTTTTTCAGTTCTTTCAACTTCAGAAATGCTAAACAAATTATTCCTTTTTATTCTCCAGAATTTGGTACATTATATTATAATATTTTGCTTTGTCTTTTTGAGCTGCCCTTTGAAATCTTCTTTTGGCATTTTTCCATTATCTGGATTCTCTTCACTCTAGTGGAAATTTCAGAGTCTCTTCTGATATTAATTTTGGTCTTATTCTACTTCTATCTTTGTATGACATTTTGTTCTCTTCATGGATGATATCTTTGATGTCATCCCATAACTCATCTGGTCTTTGATCATTAATGACAATTTTTAAATTCTGATGTGATAGACCCAATATTTTATTTTAGTTCTTGTGCACTTGTTTTAATTTTCTTCAGCTTTAGTTTTAACTTGCACATAAGTAATTTATGGTGTTCTTCAATCAGCACTGGCCAGATTGTAACTGTTAATACTGAGCTTCTCTGATGATTCTTTCTACAGATGTAGTCAATCTGATTCTTTTTCAGACCATCAGGTGAGGTTCTTCTGTAATGTACTTTTGTGTTTTTTAAAACAGGTATTAGTGATGAATAAATAATTTAGTACCCAAAATTCAATCACTCACTCTCCACACTTATTTCTGTCACTGACACTATACTTTCTGATTAACATTCCTTCTTCACTATTGCCAATTTTTACACTCTAGTCACCAAAAATTATTGACACACATTTACTGCATTTTTGTTTAAGTTGGAACTGTAAACACTGATTATTGTTAAGTATTGTATGACTCATAGCAAACTTGGAAACAACAGATCTGAACCCTGCACTATGCAGTACGATCTTCATCAACTATGACACACTGCACCGTATTGCTGAAGTCACCTGTTGTTGTTGTTGTTATGTGCCATCGAGTCACTTGTAACTCATAGCAACCCTATGTACAACAGCCCTAAACTGTGCTCTGTTCTGTGCCAATCGCACTGTCTCTGACGCTCCCATCCCAATTATCCCAGTCACTGAATCAATCCACCTCATAGAGGGCCTTCCCCTCCTGTGCTGTCCCTCCACCCTACCAAGCATGGTGTCCTTCTCCAAGGACTGGTCTCTCCTCACAACATGTCCAAAGTATGTTAGATGGAGCCTCAGAATCCTT
>NW_006399880.1:21008-21529 GCF_000299155.1 Elephantulus edwardii | reverse complement strand
ATTCCCATTCTTCTCAGAGTCAGCCACAGTTTGTTATGATCCACACAGTTAAATGCCTTTGCATAGTCAATGAAACACAGATATACATTCCTCTGATATTCCCTGCTTTCATCAGCTACAATATCCCTAGTACCACGACCCCTTCTAAACCCAGCCTGGACTTCTGACAGTTCTCTGCTGATGTGCTCAGTCATTTTTGGATAATCTTCAGTAGAATCTTGCTTGCATGTGAAATCAATGAGATTGTTCTATAGTTTCCACACTCTGTTGGGTCACCATTCTTTGGAATGGGAACAAATATATGTACAACAGAAAACATGAAGTCACCTAGTTAATCCATATTGTTGAGCTCTCTCTCTCCTTCACGAATGCTTCATTTTCCCAAGCCTGATGTTCCTTTCTAAGGAATAGCTTCACCAACCTGCATGTTCAAAGTGTGAAAGACAAAGCTTTGTCATTTTTGTCTCCAAGGAACTAAGGTTGCTCTTTTTTCCAATACAATCTGTTTGTACTTATGGCAG
>NW_006399880.1:11797-20623 GCF_000299155.1 Elephantulus edwardii | reverse complement strand
ATAATTAATGAAACTAGACTCTATGAAGAAGAATGTGGCATCAGGATTGGAGGAAGACTCATCCACAACTTGCATTATGCAAATGACACAGATTTACTTGCTGAAAGTGAGGACGATAGGAAGTGCTTGTTGCAGAAGATCAAGAACTACAGTCTTCAGTATGGATTACATCTCAACATCAAGAAGCAAAGGTCCTGTGCACTGCATGGTATCTGCATCCAGGAGTTTATTTCTGCTGGTATGTTCAAAGGACAGTGCAATGAAAGTTCAGTATCTGGCATCCTTGGTTGAGCTGGCTTTGTGCATAATAAACCTGCATTTCTATTGATACAGTCCGTACAGTTCTTTAAAAACTGCCCAGTGTGCTGATAAAATCTTTATTAGGAATTATCTTTCTTTTTCTAAGGTCACTGAAATAAAGAAGAAAGTATAAAATACTGACATCCTAAAATTACCCTGAAGTAAGTGACTAATATGGAGAAATAATAGGTGAGGAATAACTGAAGCAAATCATCATGCAGTCCTAATGGAAAGAAAATGTGACAGTTCTATTGTGTCCAGTGGCAATATTGCACAATGCAGGCAAAGCAAACATGATATGACCTCCAGAAATCTATTTCCACATTGACAGAACAGTGGTGGGAAAAGGGTTCTCTTGAAAATGAATCTTCATACACAAGCTTTGGTGGAACTGTGGTGATATTGAGGGACAATGGAATAAAATACAAAGCACCATTTATGCAATCCCAGAGGTCTGTGATACAAATCTATCAGATGTTTTGCTGGAGAAGGAGGGGCAATCTCCTCCTGTACCAGTCAAATCTGATTTGACGGTACACACACACACACACACACACACACACACACACTCAAATAACAAAATAAAAAATAAAAAAGACCACAAAGCACCATTTATTACAATTTAGAAACATTAATACGCTTAATAAAATTATTTTTATACTGCAGGAATTCAGTATATTTAAAAAAGAAAAGAAACAAAGGTCCTCACTATAGCACCAACAGTCAAGATTATGATAGATGGAGAAAAAAGTTGAAATTTTCCTGATTTCATCTTTCTTGTGTGAACAGTCAATAATACACTTGGTACCATCAGCCAGAAAAGCAGAAAATGTATTGAATTGGGCATGTCCACCATCAAGGACCTCTCTGAAATGCTTAGGAGAAATGATACCAATTTGAAGACTAAGGTGTGCCTGATCCAGGCCATGGTCTTTTCAATTGCCTACTATGCATCAGAGTTTAATAATTTATAAAGGTGACAGAGAAAAATTATTTTCTTTGAGTTGAGGTACTAGGGAAAAGTAAAAGCTGGTAGAAATCATAAATTTCCTCCTCTTATGCTTTAGTGCATATATTTGATAAATAGTTGTATTAACAGGTGCTCTTTGTATGTCTATGGAGTGTATCCTATCACTAACAATGTTGTACTTGAGGATAGATCTTGAAATTGTCTTTTTATCTATGTATGCAACACCATTCTTCCAGTGTAATAGAACTTATGATTATATGATTCAAAATGGCCCATGCCAGTCCATGTCACTTCTCTAATGCTCAGAATATCGATTTTTATTCGTTCTATTTCATTTTCACTACTTTCAGTTTTCCTACATCCATACTTCATAAATTCTATGTTCCAATTCTTAAAGGATGCTTGTAGCTCTTTGCGCCCATTTTAAATGACTTCCAATCTAGGCTCTACCTGTAGTAGTATATTTCTCTTTTAGCCATAGGGTTTGCAGATGCCTGTTATTTTAATCCTGTTTCCTAAACTGTCTAAATCAAAGAGCTCCAAGGTCACCAAGGATGACCCTTCTGGCATTTGAAATACTGGTGGCATAGCTTCGAGCATCACAGTAACCCAAATTTTGCCTTAGTACAATAAACTGACAATAATTGTTGTTGATTGCCTTTGAGTTCAACAGGACTCATAGAAACCCTATGAACAAAAATCCTGAAACCCCTCTACAACTATAGACATGTATCAAAGTTTATAGAGTTTCTGTTGGCAAGTTTAGGAAGTTTAGGTGTTTAGGAAGTGGATGCCACTCCTGCTTCCAAACCTGACATAGAATGTTATTGGTTGAGTCACCTGAGATGCATAACAACCCTAAACAGCAGCTTTGAACTCTTCCCTGTCCTGAGCCAGTCTCATTAATTCCTATACACCAACCCCATTGTCCCAGTTACTGTATCAATCCATCTCATTCAGGGTCTCCCTCTCCTGCGCTATCCATCCACTCTTCCAAGTATAATGTCCTTCTCCAAGGACCAATCTCTCCTGGACACACGCCCAAAGTAAGTGAGGCAGAGATTCAAAATTCTAGCCTTCAATGAAAGACTTGGTTTCACCCTCTCCAAGACAGACCTATTTGTTTTTCTGGCAGTCCATGGTATGTTTAAGACTCTTCTCCAGCACCACAACTCGAAGGCATCTATTCTTCCGTCATCCTCAATCATTGTTCAACTCTCTGAAGCATAACAAGTAATTGAGAAGACCATGGCCTGGATTAGGTGCACCTTTGTTTATAGACTGACATCATTGCACTTAAGCACTCTGGAGCGGTCCCTGACAGCACATTTTCCCAATGCAATTCATCTTTTTTTTTATACACACCCATGTTTATTGCGGCCTTGTTCACAATAGCAAGGAGTTGGAAACAACCCAAGTGCCCATCAACAAACGAATGGATAGAGAAGCTGTGGTACATTCACACAATGGAACTCTATGCTGCTCTGAAAAACAAGGAACTCGTGCATTGTTCAAAATGGGTGACTCTGGAGGACACTATGCTGAGTAAAACATCTCAGTCACAAAGGGACAAACATTATATGGTGCCACTGTTGCAGAATGAGGCCGACATTGGGGTGGGGGTAAGACTGAGAAAAACTGGATAAATTGTGTTGACTGCATTGAAGCCGATGAGGGAGAGAATAGTTTAAAATTAATGTATTTTAGGAAATTATGATTATCATAAGAGTCCGGAATGAGGGTTGCAGAGTGGAGTGTACTTGAGGTGGGACTGGGGATGTGCGGGGTCAGGGGTGGGGGGGAATTGTGTACCAATGAAGGAGTTTTTCTTTTGCTTTTCAAGGAGAGGAGTGAACTGGGGGTGAGGGTGGGGGTGAGTGGGTGGGGAGAAAAGTGCAACAATGAATGAATGGAATTCCAAAATCTCTGTAGATGTTTGTTGAAATTAATAATAAAAAAATTCATGATAATTTAAAAGAAAACCCTCAGCAAACAACTGTTCTCATTCATCAAGTCCACATACACGTCCAGGGACTAAACATTGGAAGGGCTTTGTAGGTCTGTAAAAAGCCCAGTAAAGTTCGAGCTTGTGGAATCCGGTGAGTCACCCATGGTGCTGGCATATTGTGAATATAGTATATAGGCCCAAGGATCCTTTTGGGTGCCTTCTGCAAGGGCCCCCGGAGGCCTGGTCCTGGCTGTAATCATTGGCGTATTGGGTCCTTGGCAAAAGGTCAAAGGAGGTGGATGGAGCTGGGGTGTCGAAACCGGCGCTCCCGGAGAATGCAGGATCCCTTGTTGCTGGGACATTGGCAGGTACAGGGCCAGGCACAGGGGCGTCCTGAGGTGCGGGGACAAGCGCAGTGGAGTCCGCAGGCGCGTGGACATAGGCAGGGGCAGGGCCATCAGCAGGCGCAGTAGTGTCTGCAGGGGCGTAGGTAAGCACGGGATTATGTGCAGCTGCAGAAGGTTCTGTCTGCTACTCTCTGCTTCTTCGCTTCCAGCGATGCTTTGGAGCGGTGGTCCTTGAACCACACCTGGATTTGGTGAACCGGAACATGGAGTATTTCGGTTAGAGCCAAACAGTCCTCATGCCCGATAAATCTAGACTTTGTAAAATAGTCCTCGAGCACTTCTTTCTGTTCACGGGTGAAGACTGCGCTGTTGGCGCGGCCTAAACTGGACCTCTGCATTAGGATCTTTCAGAAAAGAACCCTATGGCTTCCTTCTCCCTCTATTTGCCACAGGAAGTAGCCATAAACAGATACCCTGCTAGAGGCTTTCCCCTTGTTCCTTCCTTCTGCTCAGGGAACTCCTTCCTGTTTGGCTCACTGTGAACACCGCAATTCATCTTTTGATTTTCTGACTGCTGGTGTTAAGAGTGTTGACTGTGGATCTGAGCAAGTTGTAATTACTAATAACCTCAATCTCTTCTCTGTCTAATATGTGCTGCTAGTAGGCCCAGTGGTGAAAACCTTTGTCTTCTTGATTTTGAGCCTCAATCTATCTTGAAGACTACAGCCCTTGACCTTTTGCAGCAAGTGCTTTAGGTCTTCTTCAGTTTCAGCAAGCAAGGTTGTGCCATCTGCATATCATAGATTATTAATGGGCCTTCTTCCAATCCTGATGCCACACTCCTTCTCATAAAGCCTTGCTTCCCAAATGATCTGCTCTACATAAACATTGAAAAGGACAGGATACATCCTTGACACACACCTTTCCTGATTTTGAACCATGCAAGTGTTTCCTTGCTCTGTTCTGAAGACTGCCTCTTGGCCCAAGTATAGGTTTCATACAAGCAAGATTAAGTGTTCTGAAATTCCCATTTTCCTTAAGCTTAGCCATAATTTATTGTGATCCACACAGTGAAATGCCTTTGCATAGTCCCTGAAACACAAATAGACATTCTGGTACTCTCTGCTTTCTGCCAAGATACATCTGACATTAGTAATAATGTCCCTAGTTCTCCAATCTCTTCTAAACCCAGTCTGTATTTCTGGTAGTTCTCTGCCAATTTACTATTCAAGTCTTTTTTGGATAGTCTTTGGCAGGGTTTTGCTAGTGAGTGATATTAGTGATATTGTTTGATAATTTCCACACAGTATTGGTTCATCTTTTTTTTTGAGTGGGAGTAAATATGGATCTCTTCCAGACAGTTGGCAAAGTAGCTGTCCTCCAGATTTCTTGGCACAACTTGGTAAGCATATGCAGGGCAGCATCTGTTTGCTGAAATACATTAATTGGTATTCCATCAATTCCTGGGGCTATATTTTTTTGCCAAGTCCTTCAGATCAGCCTGCACTTCCTCTTTCATCACCATTGCCTCTTGTTCATATGTTGTTTCTTGAAATTCTTCTGTGTCAGCAAATTCTTTTTGGTACAGTGATTCTGAATACTCCTTCCATCTGCTTTTAATGTTTTTTGAATCATTCAATATTCTGCTCATAGCATCTTTAAGCATTGCAACTCGGGGCTTGAATTTATTCTTTAGTTCTTTCAGCTTGAGAAATACTGAGAAAGTTTGATCCTTTTTTATTTTCTAACTCCAGGTCCTTGCACATTTCATTAAAATATTTTGCTTTATTTTCCCGAGAAGTCCTTTCAAATTTTCTATTCAGCTCCTTAACTTCTTGATTTCTCCCTTTGCTTTGGCTTCTTGGAACTCTAGTGCAATATTCATAGTCTCTTCTGACATCTATTTTTTCTTTTCTTACTCTTTCTTTTTTGTAATGACTTTTTGCATTCTTCAAGTGCAAACTATAAATCATAAGTAATTAACATGTAAATCATCCCCTCAATAACAGACTGATATGTGTTATACCTCCAACAGTAAACGATAATGCCAATAAGGAACATGAATATTGTGGCAAAGGACCTTCTCTGGCCCAGTTGAAGCCTGTGGTATGACAGTATGGAGTCCCAGATGGATATTATGCCATGGCCCAGTTGTGTCCTTAGGCTTTAAAGCAGAAATCTCAGATGCAATGGAACCTTAAACTGACATTCCAGAAGTAACCAGATAGACCACTGGGTCCCATCCTCTGGTGTTAGACCCATGGACCACGAAGTCCTCAGGCTTTATGCCAAGCATATGTAAAGTGCAGCTAAATATGATCAAAATATGGACATTATGTCTAACTAGAGAATGTTTCCTCTACCAGATACTGTTCTTCAAGTTGAGATGCCAAATCAATTTTTCCCTTTTTGTGCTCCAATTCTAGGTCTCTACACATTCTGTTACAGTAGTTTGCTTTCTTCCTGAGCTTCCCTTTAAAATCAGCTTAGTTCTTCTACTTCATCATCTCTTCTCTTTGTTTTACAAACAGTCTACAGTCAGGGACATCTCCAAATTATTGCAGAGTAATGATGTCAGTTTGAGGACAAAGGTATGACTGATTCAGACTATGGTCTTTTCAATCACTGCTATACATCTGAGAGTTGGTCAATGATAAAGAATACCAGAAAATAATTTATGCCTTTGAACTGTGGCACTGTAGAAGAGTGTTAAAGATCCCATGGACTACCAAAAGAACAAACAGATACATCTTGTGGAAGGTGCAGCCACAGTGTTCCTTGGAGGAAAACTTGATGAAGCTTTGTCTCACATATTTTGGGCATGCTACTAGAAGAAGGCATTCCTTGGAAAAGAACATTATGCTGAGGAAGGTAGAGGGGCAGAAAGAGAGCAGAAGACTCTTAACCAGTTGGATTGATAGAGTGACTGACAACAGGCTTGAGTGTGTCAGAGACTGTATGGACGACATGCGATAGGACAATGTTCAGTCTATTGTTTATAAGCTCACTGTAAGTTGTACTCTATTTGATTATACTTAACAACATAACCAGATATTGTAAAACTGAGGGTAAGTCTGCCCTGAAGCCAGTGTTGATTTGACATGCTATATGGGAACAATCAGAATTGCCTGAGCACAGTCAGATGGTCAATATGAAGCAACAGAGGATATCTGGTTGACCGAAAGAAATTATCACTTTGATTAAAGATTTGTTAAAGCTAAACACTGTGACACTTATGTGTCAAATGTGATAATGGTTACCCATGGTGGACAGTGTTTGGTGGAGCTTCCCCATTAAAACAAGATTGGAAGCAGGAGTGGTATCCACCTCTGAAATGGCTTGCCACCTGAAACGCTATGAACAGTGCTCAGGCTGTTCATTCATAGGGTCACTGTGAGTCGTCCACGACTCGACGGCACCTAACAACAACAACGACAACAAAGTTGGAGTAGGGAGTTCTGGTGATTTAGTGTGTAAAGGATTGTGCTGCCAACCTGAAGTTGTGCGTTGAATCTACCGCTGCTTCTCAGGAGAAAATTGAGGAATCTCAAGCTCTGTAATTTACTGTCTCTGAAAACTTGCTGGAGGGTCAGGTATGAGTCATTTCTGACTTGAGAGTATATAACAACAATAAAGCCTGGAATGAGGCACTGCCTAAAGTCCCACTTAGTTCCTCTGGTGGTGTCGTCTATGTCTCAGCACTCTGATATAACACAGTTGGGTTCTGGATGTTCTGGGACTCCCACTTGCATGGCATAGCTTCTTGTCTTGAGACAGATGCCTCAATCCTGCCAGATATCATCAGCTGTGTGGGGCTTCTTGAGGACCTTTCGGTAAATTATCTAACCCAAAAACATAGACCAGAG
Organism: Elephantulus edwardii; assembly: GCF_000299155.1. Classification (NCBI taxonomy): domain Eukaryota; kingdom Metazoa; phylum Chordata; class Mammalia; order Macroscelidea; family Macroscelididae; genus Elephantulus; species Elephantulus edwardii. The sequence goes on along the minus strand of NW_006399880.1, from coordinate 13,192 downwards.
GTTTGGAGTCAGGAGGAGGAGGAAAAGTAATAAAGTGGTTTAACACAATTCACTTTTGGAGTATTTTTGGCCTCCATCCTTTTGTGGTTAATTTGGTACTGCTTCGGTGATGTTAAGAATTATAAATAAATAAATCAAACAGAGTTGGTTTTATTTCCTTTGGTAGAGAAATAGTTATAATAGGACTTAGGTTCTTATTATTTCTATAGCTAGTAATCCTTTTTTGAGAAACTGGGGATCTTGCTTCATTCAATCATTTTGGGCAGATACCCATCCCTGAGTCAATCACTATGGCCTGGAAAATGTAGACAATTCATTGTCCAAACCATGACTTGTGTTCCCAAACCTCGAGGCAATGGGTCTAAGTGTAACATGATCCTCATGGACCTTGTAGTGGGGGGCTAGTTTCTAGAGGATTTTTGGAGTGTCACTGCAGAAATAAGAAATTTGTTGTTGTTAGGTTCTGTTAAGTCAGCTCTGATTCATAATAACCCCATATACACCCTACCTGACCATGTGACATCCTCATAATCTTTGCTAAGTCTGTTGTTGTAGTCACAGTGTCAACCCATCTCATTGAGTGCCTTGCTCTCTTTCACTGACTCTCTTGTCAATCATGATGTCATTTTACAGAGACTGGTCCCTTCTGTTAATGTCCCCAAAATATGTAAGACAAAGCATGTTTGCTTTTAAAGAGCACTCTGACTTTATTTTTTCCAAGATCGATCTATTTGTCCTTGTGGAAGTCCATGAGAAATTTTGTACTATTTACTAACACGATTCAAAAATGCCACTTCTTCTCTAGTCTTCATTATTCATTGTCCAATTTATATAAGAAACACTTAAAATATCATGGTTTGGATCAGGCACATAATGGTGTTACCCTAGAGTTGGCTTTTTCAGCCATTGGCTTAGTCCCCCCTGGTCTCCAATATCTTAACTGCAGATATATGGTCTTGCAAATCATCAATATCTGAGGGACTAGGGTGAGAACGAGAGTGTTTACACACTGGGCAGCAAGATTTGAAGGAGAATGGAGCAAGACCCTGTTGGCAAGACCCTAAGATGGTGGTATAAAGACAGTGACAATGCTTCACAGAAACTGTGGCAAGGTATAACCAGAGGAGCCCTGGGATAAAGGCCACAGTTAAAGGTTTTCTTATTCTTGCCAGATGATTGAAGGGGACAAACCTTGCTAGATTATTTGGATTTGACTGTTGAACTGAAACTAGGACTTGTTTGTGTTGTTGTCATGTGCCGTCGAGTCGCTTGTGACTCATAGTGACCCTATGTACAACAGCCCTAAAGTCTTTTCTGTCCAGTGCCAAATGCACTGTCTCTGACACACCCATCCCGATTACCCCAGTCACTGAATCAATCCACCTCATAGAGGGC
>NW_006399880.1:9908-11527 GCF_000299155.1 Elephantulus edwardii | reverse complement strand
CCTGTATCAGACGCACCTTAGTCTCCAGAGAGACACCATTGGTCTTTAGTACTTTGGAGAGGTCCCTAACAGCAGACTTTCCCATTACAATACTTCTCTTTTAATTTCCTGACTAACCAGGACTTACTTTTACTAATTAAGGAACTTTGTTTCACTGTTAGTCTGGCTTGGGACTGCTGGACTAAACCTGGACTTGTATTGTGAGATATTTTTTACCTCTCCTACTTCCTAAACTATTTTCCTAATAAATGCCACTCTTGGTACCACAACTCTGAGTAAGTCTGTGAGTTAACAAGAAATAAATGAGCCTCTTACTGCTGGTGTGGCTCTAGAGGCACCTTAGGGCTGAGCTATGGGCTCCTTATCTGCTTCCTTCTCTGGGGTGATGAGGGGCTGTGCTATTCTCACTCTCTCTGGCCTTTTCAGAAAGAGGCTAATGGCCCTCTGCCCTCATGTTCTGTTTTCTGCTCCTTAGGCACACATTTTTAGTCTTTAAAATGACATCTTTGCTCTTTCGCACTTTAAAGAAGCCCTTGACAGAAAAATGTACATAAATAGCAAAGATCTGCTCTATACTGATATAGCCCAACTTGTCTTATTATTCATGAGGATGTGGAGACCCTTGCAGGGAAGAAATTTACTGAAACAACTAACTCTGAAAATGCCAAAGCTTCGGCTGAAACCCAGAACTTCTAGGATCCCTTTCCTTCTAGACACCACTCATTTTATTATTTCTGTGACTCTGATTTTGAGTGATATGATGTGGATAATAGAAATCATATCTGACAATGAATCAATCCTAGAACCAAGACATTCTAATGATAAAAAGACCTTGAGTGCATTGGTCATTCAAATGAGAAAACAGACCAAGAGATGTGAATTGACTGGTACAGGGTCAACTGACAATTTACATAAGGCTATCAACATACCCTCAAAACATTTATCCCATTTGGCAGTAAGAATAAGCTTGTGATATGTTGAAATTGGATATTTTGTTTTTCAAGAATTTTCTTATCAATGAGAAAAGCTCAGAATATCAGGAGAGAATAAAAGTAATTTACCCAAGTTTATAGGTAAAGGCACAAGGTCAAAAATGTTAAAATACTTTCCTAATGTCCTATAGTACATAAGTGGGAGAATCACTTATGCAATTTATTTGTTTGGTCCTAAGCCTTAGCCACTTTATTCTATTATACTTGGGTCAGTGATTAAACTATCTATCTACTTAATCTACAGCAATTAGATAGATGAATCAATAGCAGTTTTAAAATTTTTACCATGTAAATTACACTTTATATGTTTCTTATGTTGTTGTTGTTGATTGCCTTCAAGTTGAGCATGACTCATAGCGACACTATGAACAAAAGGCCTGAAGCCCCTCTACAATTATCGACATTTATCAAAGTTCATAGGGTTTCCAGAGGTATGTTATTTAGGAAGTGGATGCTACTCCTACTAAGTCAGTAGAGCTTTAATCCATAGAAATTTAATTTCAAGAATAGGATTTTAGGAAGTATAAAGCTAAGTCGTGGTACTAGGGATATTGTAGCTGATGTTAGATGGATCTTGGCTGAAAGCAGGGAATACCAGAGGAATGTCTATCTGTGTTTCATTGACTA
>NW_006399880.1:0-9213 GCF_000299155.1 Elephantulus edwardii | reverse complement strand
ATTTGGACAATGACCAAGGAGGATAGAAGGAGAATTGATGCCTTTGAGCTGTGGTTCTGGAGAAGAGTATTGAGGGTCCCTACAATGGATTGCTAGGAAAACAAACAGATTTGTCCTGGAAAGGGTTAAACTGGGTGGCTTCTTGGAGACAAGGATTCTGAGGCTCTGTCTAACATACTTTGGACATGTTGTCAGGAGAGACCAGTCCTTGGAGAAGGACACCATGCTTGGGAGGATGGAGGGACAGTGCAGGAAGGGAAGGCCCTCTATGAGGTGGATTGATTCAGTGACTGGGATAATTAGGATGGGAGTGTCAGAGACAGTGCGATTGGCACAGGACAGGGCAGAGTTTAGGGCTGTTGTACATAGGGTCACTATGAGGCACATAACAACAACAACAAAATAAAGCTAAGAAGTCAGGAGACTCATTGCTATGGACAAGTTTGCTGTCAGGGAACTTTCCAAAATGCTGAAGAGCAATGATGCCATTTTGAGGCATAAGGTTTGCCTGATCAAGGCCATAGTCTTTTCAATCACTTGCTGCTATGCATCTGAGAGTTGGACAATTAATAGGATGACAGAATAAGAATTGATGCCTTTTAATTGTGGTGCTAGAAAAGAGTGTCTATGGACTGAAAAAAGAACAAACATGTTGTTATGTGCCGTCAAGTTGCTTGTGACTCATATTGACCCCTATGTACAACAGCCCTAAACTCTGCTCTGTCCTCTGCCAATCGTACTGTCTCTGACACACATCCTGATTACCTCAGTCACTGAATCAATCCACCTCATGGAGGGCCTTCCCCTCCTGCGCTGTCCCTCCACCCTACCAAGCATGATGTCTCTCGCTAAGGACCAGTCTCTCCTTACAACATGTCCAAAGTATGTTTGATGAAGCCTCAGAATCCTTGCTTCCAAGGAGCCACCCGGTTTAACCCTTTCCAGGATGAATCTGTTTGTTTTCCTAGCAATCCATGGTACCCTCAATACTCTTCTCCAGCACCACAGTTCAAAGGCATCAATTCTCCTTCTGTCCTCCTTGGTCATTGTCCAACTCTCTGATGCATAATAAGTGATTTCAAAAACCATGGCCTGTATCAGGCGCACCTTAGTCTCCAGAGAGACACCATTGCTCTTCAGTACTTTGAAGAGGTCCCTAACAGCAGACTTTCCCATGGCAATGCACCTTTTAATTTCTTGGCTACTGGTGTCAAGATTGTTGACTGTGGATCCAGATCTGTCTTGGAAAAGAACCTATCAGAATGCTTATTGGAGGCAAGGATGGTAAAACTTTGTCTCTCATACTTTGGACATGTTGCTGGGAGAACTTATACCTTGGGAAGGAATATCTTGCTTGGAAATGTGGAGGGTCAACAAAAGAGAGGACCTGCCAATGAGGTAGATTGACACAACAATTACAGCAAAGGGCCCCAGTGTATTAGAGATGAGGATGACACAGGATGGGACAGGATTAAGGTCTATTGTTCATAGGGTCGCTAGGAGCTGTACTCAACTAGATGACATCTAACAACAAAATAAAACCAACAAGATGACATTAAATTCAGAGCATCTTAGATCTAGAAGTGATTATAGAATATGAGCAAGACTGTCTAGGTTAGGAAACTGAGTTTCCAGATGTGAAATAATTTCACTCAGATCTTGTATTTACTCTGTTGTAGGGTCGAGTCAAGAATATGGGTCTCAAGCATCTTGTAGCCTTAAGGAGTTTTAATGTGGTGGTTGAGAGGCAAGATTGTGTGAATTAAGATATGGAGTGATCTTCCAAAAGGCTTTGTAGTACTTCTGAAAGAGTGAAGGACACTAGTAGTACTTTAAAGGAGCTCAAGTGCCATCCAGACATGGATTTAGGCAGCATTGATCCAAACTCTGAGGAATTAATTCTTTTTTTTTTAATTCTTATGATTACATTTAAAAGGAGATCTCTGATTGTAATCTGACTTTAGCAACTATCCAATCAGAGCTTAAAAACTCACTTCTGTTGTGTTGATTCTGACTCATAAGTGACTCCCATTAGACTTTAGAGGCAGTCATTGCAACCGGATGAGACTGCCCATCTTTCACTTGGAAAGCCATTGGTGGATTTGAATCACCTGAGACAAGCACCATTTGTGGTAGCAGAGCTTCCTCTAGTTGATACTAGTCTCTGACATACTGTTTCTGACTTATGATGATCTTATGTGTATCAGCTTTCAAAATAACGCTTTTTCAGAATTAGATTTCTAGTTCTTTCTCTTAAAGTCTTTCTGGGTAGTCTTGTACTAATAGTTCAATTAGTGGCTGAGTGTATTATCTGTTTGCATCATTTTCAGCTTGTCTCTTATTGTTGTTAGTTGTCATTGAATTGACTCTGCCTCCTGGTGACCCCATTTGTAATTACGAGTAGTAGAGTTTTTGTTTTGGAAGCAAATTCTGGGGTCTGTCTTTCAAGGTGACTCTGGAAGGTTTTAAACTACTTATCTTTCAGCTAACAGTTGGCTTTATTTAAAAACCATTTGCCCTACCCCACCTCTCTACCACTTACTCTTTTCAGTAGCATGTACACTCTTTAAGCTGAGTCTTCAGCAGGAAGAGTGTCTAATCAGAATTTGACAGCATTGTTTTGTTTTCATTGTATATAGTCCCCTTAGGACAAGTAATATTAGTTTTTGATTCACAAAATGATGCAGAGTTTTTAAAACTCTCCTCAAGTTTTATTAAAAATTTAATTAAATGAAAGTGAGTTAATTTATTTTTCATAATTCTTAAATAAGAGTTCAAATAGGGTAATAGAATGCCACCAATTTCCAGGGTATTGAATTTTATTTATAATGACCCCATGTTCAGATTATCAGTGCTCCATGGAGTTTCCAAAGACTGTGATCTTCTGCATCAGAGTCACCGGATTGTTCTTCCTAAGTGGCACTGGGCAGATTTGAACTACCAAGCTCTCAGTTAGTTAGTAGTCTGGTGCTTAATTATTTGTGTCACACAAGAATTCCTAGTAGTATGGCAAAAATTAAGGTGACTGTGAATGAATTGAGGACATATTGTCACAGGGACTAGGTGCAAGGCTGTCATCTGGAACATCTTCAAAAGACACCACTTTGTTCTCAAAGTGACTTAAATGTAACTCCGAGTCCTATCATCAAAGTTACCTGAATGCTCTTGTGGATTAATATTTTTTGTCTGAGTTTCATGGTCATTAATAATACTTCTTTTGTAAGACAATGGCAAAGATTAAAAATACATATCTGCCATGTACCAAGCACAGTGTTCACCACTTATTATCGTATGTCAAAAAGTCAGCTCTGACTCCTAGTACCAAATGCACAACAGAATGAAATCCTGCCCGACCCTGGGCCATCCTCACAGCCTCCGCTGTGCTTGAGTTCACCGTTGCAACCACTTGTCAATCCTTCTCATTATGGGTTTGCCTCTTTTTTGCTGATCCTCTATTTTACCAACCATGATGTCTTTCTTCAGGGACCAGCCTTTCTGAAATCCCGAAGAATATGAAAAAAGAGTTCCACTGTCCTTGCTTCAAAGAAGCACTCTAGTGGCATTTGTTGTTTACCATTGAGCTGGTGGATTTGAACTGTGTGCCTTTGGAATAGCACAGCTCCTTGACACTAGATCACTAGAGCACCCTATGACTGCACCTAGTACATGCTGAAGAAAGGGAAAGGAGCTTGATCGTGTAGCCCATAGTAAGCTGATGGAGAAATGCAAAGGCCAAGCTTCTGCCAGTTCAAATATATCAATTGTTCCTCTGGAGAAAGGCAGGCAATCTCTTCCAATGCAATTTACAGCCTCAGAAAACCTACTGGAGGGTCAATTGGAATGTGAGCACATTATAATAAGTGAGTGAAAGAAATGGTAGTTCTAAGTGCTGAACTTTAGGATTGCACAATTTGGTGGGTGGAGGACGGGGTGGGGGTCAAGGAAATGTGAAAGATTAGGTGGGGACCTGAAAAAGATGGGGTAATGGCGAGCATAATTCAATGGGGGTCAAGCTTATAAAACACAGTGTATGGGGATGATTGCATGAAATACAATGTGTATAGAGAAAAGTGCAAAACATAATATATACGAATATTGTATGCAAGCCAATACAAAATTAAAAATTTTTAAAAATCAAACTCTAAAAGCTCTGGACATACTCATGATGTAATACTATGTAGGAGTCAGGAGCAACAGTTTTTAAAATTACTATATAATTTAAGAGAGTTTGGAGAGCATTATACTGGATGAACTAACTCAGACTCACAAGGGCACATATCTTATAAGACCATTATTGCTGCTGTTGTTGTTGTAGTTATGTGCAGTCGAGACACCTGCTACTCATACCAACCCTATGTACAACAGCCCTAAACTCTGCTCTATCCTGTGCCAATCTCATTGTCTCTGACACACTTTACCCCCAGAAACCCAATCACTGAATCAATCCCTCTCATCTTCCTCTCCTGTGATACCCTTCACACTCCCAAGCATAATGTCCCTCTCCAAGAACTGGTCCCTCATTGCAGCATGCCCAAAGTATGTCAGATGAAGCTTCAGAATCCTTACCTCCAAGGAGCAGCCTCATTTAACCTTCTCCAGGACAAACCTCTTTGTTCTCCATGGTATTTTCAACACTCTTCTCCAGCACCACAGCTCAAAGGCATCAATTCTTCTATCATCTTTAGTCATTGTCCAGCTCTCTGATGCATAGCAAGTTATTGCAAAGACCATGGCCTATATCAGGAGCACTTTTAGTCTCCAGACTGACATCATTATTCTTCAATACTTTGCAGAAGTCTCTGACAGCAGACTTTCTGAATACAATACTTTTTTTTAAAATTTCCTGGCTGCTGGTGTTAAGAGTGTTCATTGTGGAGCTAGAAAAAAAAATTCTATTAACAATCTCTATCTCTTCATCATCTATCATGATGCTGTCCATCAGCCCAGTGTGGAGAATTTGTTTTTTTTTATATTGAGCTTCAATCCATATTGAAGGCTGCAGTCCTTGACCTTCTGCAGCAAGTGCTTCAGGTCCTCCTCCGTTTCAGGAAGCAGAGTGGTGTCATCTGCATAATGCATGTTGTTGATGCCACATTTCTCCTCACAGAAATCAGCCTCCAGGTAATCTGTTCTGCATATAGATTGACAAGGTATAGATATAGGACACATCCCTGACATTCACCCTTCCTGATTTTGAATCATGTAGTCTTTCCTGGCTCTGTTCTGATGACTGCCTCCTGGTCCAAGTGTTGTTTTGTTTTGTTTTGTTTTGTTTTCATAAGCAATATCAAGTATTCTGGGATTCCCATTCTTCTCAGAGTCAGTCAGTTTGTTGTGGTCCACGCAGTCAAATGCCTTTGCATAGTCAATGAAACACAGGCATTCTTCTGGTACTCCCTGCTTTCAGCCATGATCCATCTAACGTTAGCTATAATATCCCTAGTACCACATAGAAATAGATAACTATGGAAAAAAGTTTTTAAAAAAGTGAAATCAAAGGATGAGGGCAGTAAACTACAAATACAGTCTTAATTCTCAACTCCTGGCTCTTCTTCTTCTTCAACTCGTCAGGCAAGATCACAGCTGTGTAAGTATTCCTTGTTTCAGGAAGGCTTTTGTTACTTTTGGAAAATGCCAACTACAGTCCTTGAGGCTACTTTGTCTTTATAAAACCATGTGTAAGTTTGCTTGATGGAAAAGCAGCCTTCAGGGCATGCTAGGAGGTTGATTCATTTCTTATTCTGCGTAGGAGGCTTTGGCTTCTGGATTGTTAAAAAACAAACAAAAATATCCTTTAAAAAAATAGTCTGTGGTTTGTTGAAGCTTGAAATGTAATTCTGTGGTTTAGCCCAAACAGAAAATCTTCATTAAGCTTTTTGAGGTTTGTCTTGGTGGATTGTTGTTTGCCTCATGGACTCCAATTCCTGATTTGCTTTCTTTAAGTATTGCATTAAAATATTACCTATTTTAATTACTCATTTTTGAGGTTTTTGTGGCTCCTCTTAAAATTTTACTGAAAAGGCAAGAACCTCCCCATGGCTCACTCCAACTCTACCCTTGTCCCACAATAACTCACTCATCTTATTTCTGCCACAGAAGTGAGAGATTGGAATTGCATGGTGTAGTCCTCTAGGATGTCAAAAGATAAACAAACATTTGGAAACAAACTTTTTGGCTGGAAAACAACTATGAGATATCATTTCACCCCAGTAAGAATAGCAAAGTGTAACAAGACAGGAAACATCAAATGCTGGCGAGGTTGTGGAGAAACAGGAACCCTTATTCACTGTTGGTGGGAGTGTAAAATGGGGCAACCACTGTGGAAGGCTGTATGGAGCTTTCTCAAAAAGTTGTAAATAGAAACACCATTTGACTCAGCAATTCCACTACTTGGATTTACCCTAAAAATACCATAACTGTCACCCAGGCAAATATATGCACACCCATGTTTAATGTGCTTTGTTCGCAATAGCAAAGAGCTGGAAACAAACCAAGTGCCCATCAACAAACGAATGGATAGAGAATCTCTAGGTATATTCACACAATGGAATACCATGCAGCATTGGAAAAACAAGGAACTCATGAAATACTATGCAAAATGGATGACCGTGGAGGACTTTATGCTAAGTGAAATATCTCACCCACAAAAGGAAAAATATTACATAGGGCCACTGTTGTAAAACGGGACTGACATCAAGGTTGAGAAAAGGAGGGGAGGAATGACGTATATTGCACTGAAACAGATGAAGGAGAGAACTGTTTAAAAGGGACATATGAATGGGTATTCTTGTCATTACAGAAGTCCAGAGTGAAGGCTGCATAGTGGAGTGGACTTGGAGGGGGGAGGGATTGCATAACAGTGAAAGAGTTTTTCTTTTTCTTTTCAAAGAGAAGAGTGAATTGGGGAGGGTAGAGGGTCGGTAGGGAGACAAATGCAACAATGAATGACTGTAAACCCTCCCTGTAAACGTTCATTAAAATTAATTAAATTTTTTTTTAATTTAAAAAGAAAAAATTTGGCTAAGCACAAAACAGACTAATGAAGTGGTTTGTTTGCCTTGTGAGAGTACAACTCCAATTAGGTGACTTCACAAAAAGAGGACAAGGAGAGGATTTCTAGTTTGAGTGAGAAGGTAGAATAGAGGGCCTTCACTTACTCTGGTGGCGTGTGAACTTAATCTAGTCACTCTTTCATTGGGCCAGTCTACCTTTCATTCAAAAATACCTTTTTTAGTGTTAGCAGCATGCTACATCCTAAATGGAACTATAAATGTCAAGAGTGTCTGTGATAATTCTTAGGAGTTTACATGGCATAGTTGTGTAGGCCTAATTCAAAAAAGCAACTAACCCAACTTTTAATGCTGACACTGTCTTGGGCACTGTTATTAGGTGTTCTGTATGATTAGTTGTATATAGATATGTTCTTGAAATAAAATGTACATACAAGTAAAATGTCCATATTTTGAATACATAATGTGATTAAGTTTTGATAAATATGCACCTCCACATAACTACCACACACCCATCAACAATGATATGTTGTTATGTTCCATTGAGTTGGAAAGACTCATAACTGTTCTTCTAACATGTTTTCAGAGGCAGTAATTGATATGGGAGAAGAGTGCCTATATTTTTCCTGTCAAGCAGCTGGTAAATTCAAACCATGTATCTCTGGGTTGACAGCTTAACTCTTTGCCACTAAACCGCCAAATTGTTGTTAAGTATGAGTCCTAGAGACCCTGTGAACAACAGATATGAAACCCATCCTCTCCTGTGCTGGCCTCATCATCTCTGACACAATTAAACCCATTGCTGCTGTCACTATGTCAATAAAACACAAATAGACATTCCCTGATACAAACTAATATCAAACTAGTTTCTTGATAAATTATCAGATTGTTAGAGAATATTTTCCTTAACCAGAAAATTCTTTTATGTGCCCCATTTTTGTCAATCTCTACTTTCCAGAGGCAAACTTTATTATGTTTTCTAATAGTGTAAATTTTGGAAGCAGGAGTGGCATCCACTTCTGAAATAGCTTACCTCTGGAACCCTTATGAACCTGGAAAAAGGATGAAAGTTATACAAGTGCTCAGGTCTTTCATTCATAGGGTTGCTATGAGTCTCCTATGATTTAATGGCACTTAACAACAACAACAACATTAGTGTAAACTAGTTTTGCTTGGTCAAAGATTAAATATTTAAAAAATCAAACTCTATACAAATTTGTATCTGGCTTCTTTACTCAGTATACTCTGAGATTCACTTATATAATTGTATGTTTTTGTGTTTTGTTTCTTACTGCTGGGTCGTATTCCATTGTGTGAATGAATATACCAAAATTTGTTTACTCATCCACCCAAAATTGAACAGACGATTGTTTTCTGTTTTGAAGTATTATGAATATAGTTTCTTTGTACATTTCAAAACAACATTTTTTGGGGTGTGTGGACATACATATCTTTTTTTATAGTCATAAAGTAGACATTCAGTTCACTCAATAAGGATTTGTCAACTAGTTTCCCAAAGTGTTTCAATCATTTTAGCCTTTTGTAAATAATCTGTGAGTTCCAGTTGCCCCACATCATTGATATTTGTTGTTTCTATTTTCAATTTGATTCATTCTAGTATGTATGTAGTAGTGTCTCAAAAAAGGTTTTTTTCCCTTTTCAGAAACATCAAGTTGAAACTTTGCATACAGAAAATTTTATTTTATTAGTAAGTTATTCTGCAAGTCTCAACTACGTATATATTTACAACCCCTATGCTTTTAGGTTAAGGAACAGTTTACTCAGCCTACAACTTCCTTTGTAGCAATTGTTATCAGGCCCTTCCCTCACCCCAACACTCATAAATTCTGCTTTGCTTTCTGTCTTTATAGCTTTGTCTTCTTGAGAGTGCCATGTAAGTGGAATCATGCAGATTATCATTTTAGAGATTTGTTTCTTTCACTTACCATTAATGCCTTTGAAATTTACCACAGTGGTATGTGTCAGGATGGATGGCGAAGAGATTGAGGTTGTTCATAGCTTCAGTTTGCTCGGCTCCACAGTCAACACTCTTGGCACCAGCAGTCACGAAATCAAAAAACGTATTGCGATGGAAAAGTCTGCAGTTAGGGACCTCCCTAAAGTACTCAAGAGCAACGCTGTCTCTTTCGAGACAAAGGTGCACCTGATACAGGCCATGGTCTTTGCAATCACTTGTTATGCA
>NW_006399879.1:9289623-9290576 GCF_000299155.1 Elephantulus edwardii | reverse complement strand
CATTAAATTATTAATCATACATATACTCTATGTTTATTTGTACATACATTTCTATTCCCCGTGCATATAAGTATTAAATATCCTTGCTAGAGCCCTATTCCTTTATATTTCACCCTTAATCAACATACCAATCCACCCTTATCCTTCAAACCATGCTTATCACCACCCTTATCATTGTATCACCAAGCTTCGAGATACCATCAACCCTTCCACCTTATGCCCCTCTTCTCGCTCCGGGCCTATAACCTGTGGGGTTTTCTATACTGAAACTATACCTGGCATCTGCTTCTTTCTTCAGGACCATCTCACCTAGAATCGCCCAGTCTTTCCTCTTAAATAAGACATCGCGATGAACTTATGACTAATCAGCCCATGCTCACACATAACTGTGGTGTCATGCCTTTAATATTTTTTAATTTTCGGGGTCCCTGATTCAACTAAGTTACCAACCTTAATACAGTCAAAATGATTGAAGCCATGAAACATGAAAATGTCTACCGAGCTAAACCACACTGCGGTGTTAATTAATGGTCACAAGACAATTTTTTTTAACACAATTTTTTTCAAACCCAATTTCCCAGTCACGCATATGCACATGCATACGCATACGCACACGCACACATACACGTACACACACGCAGACGCACACGCACGTTTTCTTTCAAGTATTAGGTTTTCTACGCAAACCGGCCTACCCCCCTTACATATCCAAAGTTAGTTTGCTATTGATTCATCCTGTCAAACCCCACAAACAAGACACCAACATTAAGGTTAATAAGGCAAAAATATTAACTTAATATTTATAATTATACTTCACCAAATCCCTCCTAACACTATGTTGTTGATGTTATGTGCCGTTGAGTCGCTTGCGACTCATAACGACTCCTATGTACAACAGCCCTAAACTCCGCTCTGTCCTGTGCCAATCGCACTGTCTCTGACACTCCCATCCC
>NW_006399879.1:9287749-9288282 GCF_000299155.1 Elephantulus edwardii | reverse complement strand
AACAAAGTACAACTAAGACTAAATCATTTATTCTGTAAGAATAAAACATTGGCAGTCTTGCTTGGGTGGTTACATTCTTTAATTAGAATGTAAAAAAATGTATGTCCAGAGCATAGCCACTGAAGCAAGTCACATACATACATGTAAAACATAAGGGTTCTAAATCAAGTGAAGAGACAATAGTTTTCACTATTCTTCTCCAGCTTGTTGGCTGTCTCCTAAATTGAAACCATCTTGTCATATTGCCACACCCTGGACAATCAAATACCTCACCCTGATCAATGCCCACATTTACCCTGAGCCTCAAATGGCTGATCAGCAGGTGGGATGGAAGGATTACCTTTTTTAGAGATTAGGGGAGGGCAAGATGAAGAAACCAGGAATAAAAAAACTACATAACCATACACAGAACTAAACAAGTGAGATCAAACTGGCTAATAATACCAGAGGAATGTCTATCTGTGTTTCATTGACTATGCAAAGGCATTTGACTGTGTAGATCATAACAAACTGTGGCTGACTCTGAGAAGAAT
>NW_006399879.1:9275095-9286614 GCF_000299155.1 Elephantulus edwardii | reverse complement strand
ATTTTAGTCAGTTTTATTTCCATCTTTTCAGGCCCTTCTGCCTAAGACTACTCTGCTCAGCAGGTAAACTCATAAATATGTACGCTTCAGAATGGCATCTTCTAAGGTACCATGGTCTTCCCACCCTATTTAGTTGTCCACCTCCTCCTCATCATTCTGTTCTTCCTCTTCTAGCCTTTCCTCATCTTCATCATTGTCCTCATCTCTGCTCTTGTCTTGTTCTTCTGAATCGGTTTTTCTGTCTCTTTCTTTCTTTCTTTTGCTCAGATGATTCCTTCTTGCCTTTCTGCTCCCGCCTGTATGCTTCCAGAGCCTCTTTCAGTGGAGTAATGAAGCGCTGGAACTCCATTTCTTCCATGGCTGAGAGGACATCAGTAGCATTGAGAGTCTTGCGTTTCCCTTTCATTGAGAAGTTGTTGGCACAGGAAGTGGCATACAGCACGAAGACACTGGCGGCGCGGGAGATGGCACTCCGGGCCCCCTTGGAGATATTGACCCCGTCCGGGAGCGCCTCCTTGATGATCCGGGTGATGACGGCATTGGGCAGATTTAGATCCTCAGGCCTCTCTGCCATTGTCACTCCCGCAGCCTCCTCTTTAAAGTCCGTTCCGGCGTCCTGACTTCCCGCGTCGATGCAGTTTATTTCCTTTTTAAGAGCTATGTCTCTAGATCCAAAAATTCCAAATTATCAAAGTTAATGTAGCTTAATTAAAAGCAAGGCACTGAAAATGCCTAGATGGATTCACTGAACCCAATAAACATAAAGGTTTGGTCCTAGCCTTATTATTAGTTATCAGTAAGATTCTAGATGCAAGTATCCACTAACCAGTGAAAATGCACTTTTACTCGCTCTACCCAGAACAAACCCCAAGGAGCTGGCATCAAGAACACAACGGTAGCTCAAAACGCCTTGCCTAGCCACACCAACACGGGATACAACAGTAATAAAAATTAAGCCATAAACGAAATTTAACTAAGATATACTGATGAGGGTTGGTCAATCTCGTGGCAGCCACCACATTCATACGATTAACCAAAATTAATAAGAACCGGCGTAAAGTGTGGTTAAAATGTAAGTATAATAAAGTTAAATTAGCTCTCCGCTTTAAAAAGCTGAAGATCTAAAGTAAATAAACTACTAAAGTGACTTACCTAATAATGAATCCAATGTTAGCTAAGACACAAACTGGGATTAGACATCCCACTATGCTCAGCCCTAAACCTTAGTATTTAGTAACAAAAATACCCGCCAGAGAACTACAAGCCAATGCTTAAAACTCAAAGGACTTGGCAGTGCTTCATATCCCACTAGAGGAGCCTGTTACATAATCGATAAACCCCAATATACCCTACTGTCACTTGCTAAACCAGTCTATATACCGCCATCTTCAGCAAACCTCTAAAGGGGGAAGTAGTAAGCTTAAATGTATTCAGAAAAACATTATGTAAAGGTGTAACCTATGTGATGGAGCATAATGGGCTATATTTTCTTCACAAGACCACTCTCGAACTCCAATATGAAATTATAGGATAAAGGAGGATTTAGCAGTAAGGCAGGAATAGAGAGCCTGACTGAATATGGCCATGAAGCACGCACACACTGCCCGTCACCCTCCTCAAATGACTAGGACTCATACTCATATTTAAATCCACATGACATGAGAGGAGACAAGTTGTAACAAGGTAAGGATACTGGAAAGTGTGCTTGGATTATTCAAAGTGTACCTCAAACTGAAGCACATGGCCTACACGCAGAGAATTTCATGACCATGACCACTTTGAACAAGACCTACCTCTTAACCTGCTCATCACAAGTATTTATACCCATAAAACAAAACAGTAGCCAAAACGTAGTATAGGAGAAAGAAAACTTACCCAAGACGCAATACAAGCAGTACCGTAAGGGAAAGATGAAAGACAACTTAAACTACAAAACAGCAGAGATATACCCTCCTACTTTATGCATAATGATCTAACAAACAGTAAAGGAATATTTGCAGCTAATGTGGGTATAATATCTATGATTCATTCGCACATAAGAATTCAAACATGAGTAGCTACGCTTAATTTCATCTATGTACATTTTCATTTTAAAATTCATGACTACATCAATTCACACCTATATCAAAACTGAAAAAATTTATTACCAATGTATCTAAACGCCAACCCATGACAACATATGAACTCACCAATTCATAAAAAGCAGTAATTGCAGTTGTTGTACATTGTTCTACAACAATATATCAAAATTTTAATAACAAACTTACGGATCGCTACCATCAATCAATTTCTCTAATAAATCCATAACAACCTAGGGATTCTTACATTCAAAGTGATAATCAAGCCGTTAATTAAAAATTTATATACATTTCATTTCATAACTCCATCTGAACAGATTCCCACATTATCAGCAAGCATTGAAATATTAATTGGCAATTTATCTTCATTGAAATTCATAAATTAGGCCTAGTGGCAAGAAGCTCCACTGCAATCCTAGAAGTACATGGTTCGAATCCACTAGACGCTCTCCTGGAGAAGGAGAGGCAATTTCCTCCTCTACCAGTCAGATCTGATTTGATGGTACACACAAAAAAAAATTAAAAAAATTTTAAAAAAAAGAAATAGAAGCCCAAGCACGGAAATTCATAAATTCACCACAAGAGGAATACATCTTTTCTTTCACAACAAGCATTACACTTTTCATGTCAATGGATCCACAGGGCCATTCATAACTTCTCCACAGGAGGGATACACACATTAATAGCAACCCTAATAGCACTCATTACATTCCATCAATATTGCAATTCAATATATCACTGTAGGGATGCATTCATTTATCGCAACCATCAAACCTTTGATTGTAATAAATAAACCCCACAATTAATAAATTATTGACAAAATGTAGATACACTCTTTGAAAGCAGTAATTGCAATCTCCCATCATTGGAATACATAAATGTCTCACAACATAGGGACTCACTAATTCACAACAAGCACAGAACCATAAATGGCATAGTTAGCAATCAGAAAATCATTAAGGATAATGCTGCTGCACTGAAATTCATAAAGTCATCAAAACAGAGATTTATTAATTTATAACAGTCAGTCAACTTTTAATTCCCATTTTTTCACATCAAAATTCTTAAACCAATCTTCAAAGATACCTTAACATAGTCAGGAAATTGAAGCCAAAGACTTACCTGATAACGTGGTCTCCATCGCAAACTTGGCATGGACGATTCGTGAGACATTCAGTAGTTCACCGCCATGCTTGGAAATATCTTACCTGCTCATGTGCAGTATTGTGGACAGAGTTCATGACTCAAAAGAGGCTTAGGCTGTTCAATGTACATCTCACTGTCCTCTGCAAAAGTGTAGAAAGGAACCCTATCAATGATTTTAAAAAGAATGTGGACACAGGATTCTACTAGTGAATAATGAGAACGCAAACAGTTGCATTGTGATCTCTATATAGCCGGTGTTTTTTACCTGCACTTACACAGAGGCCAACATATCTAATCAGTGTTATTAAATCCAACTAGTATCATGCATAAGCTGAGTAGAGGGCTGAGATGACATCCGAATTATGTGTGAACACAACTGAGTCTCACAACATCCTTTAGAAGAAAAGTGAGCTAGACACACTAGAGTCGACGGCGATCTGCCCCTGATCAAACCCTATGAGCATCCTAACTGGGCTCCCACTCTCTCTGTGCATGGCCTCACAATGTCTCAGATCTGTGAAAAGGACTGACAGTCCTATACTATAATCTAAGATCAACCAACCCCCGAACCACCCGTGTGAGAACCTTAGAATCAGCTGTGAGATACTCGCTCCACAACTAGCGTCATACCTATTGTGTGGGCATAGCTGATAGCAGAATATGATAGGCAATGCACATATGAGTCCTTTAACACCCAAGTGTGGGAATTAAAGGTGCTGCAGAATGCTGTCCAATCTTAGTGCTGTGCCTGCATTTAGGAAGGCTGACAGTGACACAAGGTATGCAACTCACACAGTCCTATCCTTATTTGTGAATGAAAATTACTTTTCCATAGCGTTATCTCTACACTTTGGCAGTCTACCCCCTGTATTAAAGGATCACCTCTAACACTATAATTACTGTATACCTTACTACCTGCACAGTAATGAATGATAACCTTACTTCAGGATGATCTCTTCACACGTAAAATCTACACCAGTCTCATATGACAATGTGATATATGTTTTGAGAGAAGGAACGATACAATTCTTTTACTCTTGGGCACTTGGGTCATCTACCAGCTATGTGAAGAACTCATCTACTGCAGAAGGAAACCAGCACACAAGGCACAACTTACTTGATGATGATTGAGATAGTTGATGTAGCTCGAACACCTCATTCCCATGTCCTGTACTTACCCTATTTTGAGGGCTGCCCACACTACATGATGAAAAGGGATCTCAAGAGAGCTATGACTGTCCTATTAACCAGTGTACGAGTTTTCAAGGACTCCGCACACCTGAGAGGTTAACTGTCCCATAAGAAGGACTTAGAGTTGCATGATGATCCATATTCAGCTGATCCCTGTACCTACAATTAGAGGTGTGCTTCATTTACACTGGATGATTTGTTCTGTGCATGCCCTGAGTGGAAATCACAATAGAACAGATTCATCCAAAAATACACCACAGTCCTGAATTTCCTGTGTTAAGTTGAGAGCAATGACCTCTGCGGTTTATTAACTCATGAGTTGTGTACCCACTGTTACAGGGAAGCTGACAGTGATGCCATTTGGTTGTGGTTAACCTAGTTTTGTACTACCCTGCGAAGAAGAGTGAATGTACCACGGTAACATCTGTTCACAGTACATTCATGTATCTGCCTGTTAAGGGAGGCAGAGATCTAAACAGAACTGTCAACGTCACCCTGAGAATTACATACCCTGACAAAACTAACCTGTACACATAACAAAGCCCCAGACGTACTTATTGAAAGCACCTACGCACACATCAACATCGTTTCTCCATTCCTAACTCCAATACTTGTGTTTTCAAAATAGTGGACAGCACTGCTATAAGACCCGCATACACTTCTATACTGTGCCAGCCTTGGGAAAGAGACAAAGCATACCACCAGACAGTTTAGGACCAACTGATTCCCATACCTGCCATGTAAAGTCAGCTGACAATCATACTTGATGGATAATTTTTGAATCCCCAAGGCAAGAACACTCTAGACCAAGACAATGATCCCAGCCTAAACGTAGCCTTTGAGCAACTATATCCTTGATGGGCTCTATTGCCAAACAAATTGCGATGGTACCCAGACATGTTTCTGAAGTATCTGCATGGGAGGAAGAAAAAATCAGGTCTGGGATGAGCTAGACACACTTTACTCCTGTATCTGCCCTCTTTGAAGATCAGATGACAGTACAGCATAATCCTTGCATATCACCTATCCTCTGAAGAGAACTGAGAGTTTTACACTGTGATCTATACAAACTCCATCTTGGATACACTGTCTAGAGAAGGAAGACTGTTAACCAGGAAAATCGCTGGACAGGTAGTTATGTTAGTTAATTACGAGCAGAGATGACAATGCTGCAGAATGGTCCATGAAAAGTTGAATCTCCAACCTACAGGGTGACGGGAAGAACATTACATTATCATGATTTGAAAACACTTAACCTGTACCTGGAATCCTACTCTTGACTGGCTGACAGTCATACAAGAACAGTTTTGCCCATCGGACTCCTAAGCATGCCTTGTCAGGATAATGGCACCTCATGCAATAAGAACACTGGATGTCTAGGTCCTCCACAAACAGGTCCTATGCCTGCATTTGTAAGAAAAAAAGATAGTGATCAAGATGGGTCGCTGCACACATGAGCGATGTACCTGGTTTTTTGTGAGGTTTTTTTGCAATTTTGTGAACCTAATGCTGGAAGGTACATGATACTCAAAATCCTCAATCAGCCCAGTCAGATGGGGTAGAAGAGATTCAACAAAGTGTGTGTAAATAACTCACTGTTGTAAAGACCTGTGACAAACACTAACCGTGAATCTGGATGACCCGTGGACACATCCGTATTCCCTCTGCCCTTGAGCGTGCTGAACTAGAACAGGAGAGTCTGAAAATCCTACTAAAATTACCTCACTGCGGAGAGGGTAAACCATGCTACAGGATATTCACTGCATAACAGAGACTACTTACTACCTGCCTTGCTAGAACGCTGCCCCATCTTCAAGATAACCTTGAATACCGGAGCCAAATCGCAGCAAAAAACCCTAACAGGAAACATTCTTTAACTGTAACTCCAACCCCTAGCACTAATCCTTACAATAAGACCTAACCCAGACACAGTCGCAAGTCCAAATCCTTCAGCACAATGGCAGAACCAATCACTGATCTCTGAAACAAAAAAGCATACCATAATGATATGAATCATATCCTTACACCAGAAGTAACAGCCATGACCCTAATCCATACATGATAATCAAGCATAACAACAACAGCAGTACACTTGAACCAAAAACCATATAAAAAAGCATGAAAACGCATAAATCATGATAGCAATCACTCAACTAAAAACAAAGTCACATGTGGAGACACAAGCATAGACCAACAGAAACACAAAAGAGTACCGACGTGCAAACTCAGAAATATAAGTGGGGAAAAGCTATACCACACTCACCAATGATACACACAAATTTACGTGGAAGAACTAAACACATAGAGGAAGGAAAATACAATGCAAACTACAGCTGAGACCACAGAAACATATAAAAGAATAGTACTTGAAGAGTGCAGGGAAAGGTAAACACACCAAACCAATAAGTGAACAATGACACACAATAATAGCCAATGAACACAGCATCATATATAAATGTAACCAAATACTTGAAATCTTTGCAAAACACAAGCCAACATGCTTAAGAGAATATTACCAAATAAAGGATGATATAACATGCATGCAAATGAACGCCTTCATAAGTATTTTAAACTTTTAAAAAAAGGACGGGAGAGAATACGAATCATGCAAGTATATACACCCAAACTCACTCAAAAAACCACAAACAGAAGTACTTAACAAAACCAAGGAGAAATAGAACTATATGTAATCAGTGTTACATGAGTATTTTTAAAATACTAAAGGCACATACTTGAAACTGCATACAAGAAAAAAAGTCTGAACATGCACACAAATTCATACATAAAAGTACACACAAACACATCCAAAAGGTAGAACATAAAGCATATAAGAGTTATAAGGCTGACACAGACACAAATGCATGAAATTAATTCTGAATATTCAACAGCAATCAATGTTAATGACAGCAAAGTAAGACAAATGCATATTAGTAAATAAACATGAATTGACAACCTGATACAAATACAAAAGTAAACAAAAGGAAAAAGTGAACATGTAAACGTACACCCTCAAGAAAGAGTGTACGTAAACACAAGCTCAATTACATGGGCCGACAATCGTAAGACACCACAAGAAGCCACATTCACTAACAACAGCATTGACCATGCTACATTTATCTCTTAAAAACTTGTTGTCTCTATGGGCCCGGTTGGGAGACACAACCTGTGGCTCTTAAGCTGGTCTCCGCACATCTCAGTTAGGTTCCTGCACTATGTTGAGGAAAGACCGCGCTCTCGAATGATGAGTCCAGTACCTACCCTTTTGGAAGGGCTGGCAGTGGTCTGTGTATTATACTTAACCTCTGAAGAGGACAGCTACACACTGTGGTCTGCACTACCTTAGTCATGCATCCTCCCTTGGTTGAATCCAAACTATCCTGCAGGAAACTGTGGTTTCCTACCTACCTACCTGTAGACGGAGCTGACAGTACTACAAGATGGCCTGTGTAAAACTAAATCTTTTACCTGCAGTGTTGGTGATAACTGTACTGGAAGATTGTTTGTGAACACTCCAACAGTTCCTGCTCCATGATATGGGATGATAGAAACAGAGGATAGTATCTACTCTCCTTACTCCCCGGTCTGCCTTTTAAAGGACTGACCCTACAGCAGTATGATCCTTGGCCCTCAACTTCATGCACACAATGATGCTGCAAGAACACTATAAAGAAACAAAACCCTGCTCTGGGACTTCACACACACACACACACACACACACAGAGACAGACAGAGACAGTAATTGTCTTTTTTGCCAATGACCAGGAGTAAACCTGCTGGCATATGAATTGAGAAAACCTGAAGTTCTGTATATACAAAGTCAGAGGTAGTCAATTATATGCAGCATGACCTGTTTATGTCTGCCTCCTCTAAAGACCGTTTGTAGGCAACTTACAGTACTACAAGATGAGCTTTGGGCACATAGGTCTTCTATCGGCCCATGTCAGGACTCACCCAATGCAGGATTTTCAGTGTCTATGAGTCCTGTTATTACAATGTCAAGAGGGATAGCCGTGCTTTAAATTTGTTTCATGCACACCTGACTCCGACAACTGCACTCTCATGAACACATCCCAAATGGGAGTGGATCTGTGATGTCCTAAGCCCATCTTGTCTGGAAGGCTGCCCATGCTTCTGGAAGAACTGTGCATACTTGAAACTTTAATGTCCCCTTGAAGAGTTCAGACACAGTGGGTTGAAGATTGTGCACACTGGACTCATGTACTGACCATCAGTTTGGGCTTGACATTTCTCAAGAACATTATGTACCTGCCTGATTTTTTTGTCTGAGAAGTTGACAGTAAACCAGAACAATCTGTGTACACATCTAACAACCACAGCATTGCGTGAGGACAATGGACCCATCTAGAGTAGGCTGTGTGAACGTCAGTGAGGGGTTTTGGAATGCTGGCAATCAATTACAGTAGCTATTTAAAAAAGAATAAGATGGATGATTGAAGTTACTAAATATCAAGAACCTGTGTACATCAGAATCTTTTTTCCTATTGGGTGAATAGAAAACCACTTCTTCCTGAAAAAAAAAAAACACTTTGCAATGCCATCTCAGATCATGATCTGCTCCAGCAAGTTTACAGAGTGTCACAGAAATTACATTTTTTAAAATATATATATATATATAACTAAAAACAGTGTTAAAAAATATACCCTTCATAGAAAAAGTTATTCAGATAGACAACAGACATGTGAAGAGAAGCTGTAAATCACCAGCATTCTGAGTGTTTGGAAAGGGAAACCACGAGGAGGTACCATCACGCTGCTATAAAAGTTGCAAAGTCCAGGAGGAAAGCAAGTAATAACTGTTTGACAGGATGTACAGACAAAGAAAATCTCATGTGCATGGGAAATGTTTGGAAAATGGTACAAGCACTCTTGAAGGCAGTGTAATATTTTCCGAAAACACCCAAACAAAGAAAGTGCATAAGACCAATCTATCTCATTGCTGGAAACCTATCACAGAGCCAAAACAACTAGTATTCACTATTATACTCAACATCAAAAACAGAAAAAACAGCCGAAAGGTGTACCAAATGATGGATCGCGAAATGGTGATGCAGTCACATGATAGAATATTATGCTTAACCCAGAGTAACTTATTTTCAAGTATACTACATGACAGTTGCTAAAGTCGATAAAATAGAGATAACGAATTAACTATAATTAGGCCACATGTGGCATGACTCCAGTCTTGTAAAAGTAGAAGGACCACTATTAACCTGTGTACCAAATTCCAATGGTCAAAAAAAAAGACATAAAGATGGTTATTGTAAGAGAAAGGAGAGCACAGAGGAGATTCCATACAGTGATGACGGGATGGGGGAGGTAAAATAATCAAGAACAATCCGGTGAGAGCCTGAAAACAGAAGGCTGAGTATATTACTGGTATCTATCGTGATTTTTTTATATAATCCATAATATACGAAGGGACTATATAAAACAGTATTAAACGAGCAATGATTTAAACACAATATGTAAAAGCAAAGCATGTGAAAATTGTGTACCAAATCAGTACATAAAATACAGAAATGAAAGTAGTAAAACTACTGAATGACAGATACAATTCAAACCCAACAAAAGACAACCTCTGACCACAGCAGTACTGGCAAAGTTCTATAGTACAAGTGATAAATATCAGAGAGGATGTGAAGACACTGAAGTCATATACATGGTTCATGAAACTATAAAGTTGCACATCCTTTCTGCAAGATAATTCTGCATTTCACCCAAAACCCAAACATAGTGATCATATATGACACACCATTTCAGAGATTAAAAAATGTACCAGGGGAGCTCTGGTGGCCTAGTGGCAAGAAGCTATACTGCAATCCCAGAGGTACATGGTTCAAATCCACCAGATGCTCTGCCGGAGAAGGAGGGACAATTTCCTCTTGTACCAGTCAGATCTGATTTGACGGTACATGCACAAAAAATAATTTTAAAAAAAATGTACCACAGAGCAAAGAAGACAAAGCTAGATTCATACTCAGATGTTCATTAAAGTGTTTTTCTCATATGAGGGAAAATGCAGTCAGAGAACTTTGAGACATGAAAGAACATAACTGAGAAATTGTGCTCAATGCACATGTAGAATAGAATACTATACAACACTCCGGCCAGTCACAACGATATTGAAAGTGTGTCTATAATGTGAGAGAGATTGGAGAGCAGTATTCCAAGTGTACTAACCCAGTGTCATCAGGGAAAAGGCTGAATTCTACCATTATTCTAAAACTAGGATACCAAGTGGAACAAGCAGAAAAGTCTAGAGAGAGAGAAAGATGGCAGAAGGACAGAGGCTGGAGACAGGGGTTGAAATATAGAAAGTCATTGGATTCATGGAGTTTAGTGTTGAGAGGGTGAGAGCGCAGGAATTTCTAAAAATATAATTAGTATCATACGACACAAGATAAAAATGGACCTACGTAAACAGGAATTAACTTTTTGAAACACATTTCTGAATGATCTTCTGAAATACAATGTATAATGAGACACCTTAACAGGGAAAAACAAGCCAAGAAACACTTATTGCTGTTGATTGCTATCCATTCCACCATGAATATATGCCCTAGACAGAAAGGGAATAAATCCTTTACATAACTCCCATGATCCCTCAAACCCTAAAGAGTTTTCAGAGACACTTCTGCTTCCCAACCAGCCAGTCTCAAAAGGAGAGCTCCAGCAAACACTGGATCAATGAGGCTATGAATCTCTTTGGAAACATTCTATCTCATCTTCATTCTATGAAATGGCTGGTGACTTAAAAGCGTTTATTTATTCACTGTGAATTATAATTGGAATTCCCTAACTTTGTATAGCAGTATTTTGAAAAGATTTCTAAAGGTAGGGAAAAAAGGGAGGGAAAGTGTTAAATATATCAATGTAGTTGTAAAAGAAATTTCTAAAAGTATTTTCTAAGATTGAAAACTGAAACAATGTTCATCTCTTCAGTTCTTATACTGGGCTTTTAATAAAAGTGGACAAAAATATACATCAAAACAACTTAAAAACCAAAACTCTTAGGTAAATTTCACAACTATGTAAGACACAGATGTCTGTACCAATTAGAAAGAAAAGTTCTAAATAATCTCA
>NW_006399879.1:9230433-9240108 GCF_000299155.1 Elephantulus edwardii | reverse complement strand
AAAAAGGAAGTAATTACAATGTCCCTGCCTGGGGAATAAAGGCCCTCAGCAGGGAGGAAAGACCTCTGCCCAAATTCCAAATATGTCAGTGGATTCAGCATGGGGGCAATACAATACTGAAAACTTTAACCCCCTACAACTAGTTCACACAGCCAAGATGATGGTGAGGGAAGGAAGAGACAAGGAGCTAGTGACATACTGTCCCCTCACATAGACCAGCTGCTTTGTACCAACAGCCAACTTTGACTTTTTAAACTGCAACTACCTGACTGTTCACAATGGAACTAAAAGTATCCTGATGACAAACACCACATTTGCACTGATAATCAAACCTCTCAATGACACACAGATTTAAGTAACCAAGGAGAGGCTAAGACTGCACTCTGCTGCTGATTTCAGGAAGCACTTTTGTCCCTATTATGGAGTTCCCATGAAAGACACGTTTCCCAATTTTTTTCCACGCCAATCTAAGACAGAAACAGTGGCCAATGCCCACAGTGATCTACAAAGACGCCAAAGATCTCATCTGAGATCAGGGGCTCTGCACCCTTAAGGGAACAGAACACTTTTTGTGTGAGATAGCCTACCCTGCCCTATAAAAGAAAACAGAAGATTTTCCCTGGAAAATGGAACTTTAAAGGTTCCATTTGTCTTTTTCCACCCTCAGTCCAGAAACCACCTTAGGCGAATGATCAAAGGCCCATGGACATTCAGAGTAAATCAATCTATAACGTTGAGCCACACGGAAGGTGTCCTTCGACTCAGGTCCGAAGGGAAGACAGCCTTGTTCCTTTGAAATCTGATGTCTCTATAGCAACTGCACAAAGTCTCTGAAGATCAGGAGCAGTGTCCCTCTAATCATCCCTACAGACCTGCCATCTCTAGAAACACATCTAGAGAAAAGGCATCCTAAACCTTTCTCACCCAACCCAAGTCTGGAACTTCATCTCCAACAAAATCAACAGGTCCAGATCGCTCCCCACTACTACCATCACAATGGCTCTGAGAAAATAAATAGAAAGACTGCTCCCTGAAGCAATGTAAAGCAATGGGGGGGGGGCATGTGGTGGATGGATCGTCAGATGGGTGGGCAAGGAAGCCGCCCCTCAATGCATAGCTCCTGCCCCTATTCACTGACAGGAACACCCTTGAACATAAAGGCTTTGCTATTATTACTTGACAATTCACACCCAGTCATTGGTGCTTATGAGAGATCTGGGGTTTAAAAAGGAAACATGAAAATTCAATGACCGTGGATAATCAATTAGCACTTATCTATTCAAAATCAAGCATTATAAAAAAAATTTTTTTAAAAGCATTATCACAAAAAATATTCTCATTTACACAGTGTTACATATATTATTTTATGAATATAGTGTTTTATAATACACAACATACATATGGCTGGAGGTGTAGTTAGTCGGTAATAAACTACATGATCAACCTCGAAACCTGTACTTTCAATAAATCGCATGACCCACAGTAGAAAAACAAATGGAAACAAGTGCATGACAGGCTCTTTTATGAAACACAGGCAACGTGCTTTCTTAATAGGACTACCCACAGGTCATGTATCCATTTCCCCACTGGAGAAAACATGGTACAACAACTGGCTGAAAACACCAACTCTAGAGCTAACAGGGAAAACTATTTCTTTAGATGTACCATGGACTGACAGTGCCCCTGACCACTCACAACTGCTTGCCAGGATTATCAATATAACAGAGAACATGGTAATTTATACCCTTCTGTGCATTAACAAGGGTCACTACTATCAGCCTCCCAACAACAAAGCCTAAATCATGGGATAAGAATAAATAAGACACACAACTCCAGCAAAGTCTTTGATCACACACTGAACCCAGTATTTGAGGGGAAAAAAATGGAATATGATAGGAAAGTTTGAAACATGCACTCACTCGACCAGAGAGAGAGATAAAAGACGGCATTCCAAGAACATAAAAGACGACATAATGACTAAATCTCACCTAAAACTACAAGGGACCCTTCAGTATCCTGTCCTCTGAGAGGCAAAATCATTAAGGACTATAGGTCTCTGGCTGTGACTCTGTGTACTTGGGATTAACCAAGGAAAAACTGTTATATATTAATCTAAAACTGATATCTAAACCTTTATATATGAATCTAAAACTGACATCTAAAACTTTCAGGATAAATCTAAAACTGACATGAGTTATCCCCAGCCTCCAAAACTGGCTACTTTGACTCAGAATTCCTTTCTTTAGTCATGTAAAATACTTTAAGTGCCCTGTTAACCAGGAGAGGAAATGCATCTTTCCAAGATTGGCTGTAACCTATTCAAGACTAGTTTTGAAAGTCATATGTAAATTATACTTCAAACTGAGAATTTGAAACGAAAGAATAGTTACCCTTTCTGAGTTAGCCTTTATCTATTGAGAGCCTGTTGTTCTCGGTCATATAGTAATGCTTTTGTAGTTTACCTATGTACTTGCGTATACTGAATTTTTTTTTTTATATCAGATGAGTATATTCTTTAGTTTTTCAAACAAAAGTATATTATTGATGGAGCCATTGTGAACCCTACTTTAAAAAACTAATGACAACTCCCAAACAAGAATTTAGTCTCTGAAAAGGATCTCAATGCGTTCTTCGAGATCTGTAATCAAGTTCTGTTTGTGGATATTGTAATCCATCTCTCGTATTTAAAAATTAACAATGGAATGGAATGAAACTCTTGTGGTTGAAAATAATTCTGCAACATACTATGTACACACCTGAATCCTACAACTGCCTTGTGTAGATGCCAGATTATACAAAAAGATAGTTGCTAAACACCTAGCTTTATACCTCTCCTATGGAAGGCGCTAACAGCAATAGAGGCTGACCAATGCACGTCAACACTATAACCACGTGGTGGAGGAACCGACCGTGATGCAGACAGTGACACACCATGAAGTCTGCCCACTTGAGTCATGTCTTTGCCCTCTGCGCATGAAACATACGGCCCCACAATGTTGTTCTGTGCACAAGCGAGTTTAGTACCTGTACTGCATGGAAGGTTGAACTTTCCACGTTCTGATCACAGCAAACTTTAATACCGTGCATAGAAGGAATGGGGGAGGAGCACAACCACAGGATCATCCACATCAACCTGAAAACTACTTTTCCATGATAAGACTGCTGACAGTGCAGCATTATGATCTGTGGATGGGCTGAAACCCAGACATCCCTCCCTGCTGAAAATCCCTAAAACAGCCTTTGCCTGCTTTGGGGAATCATTTGTCCTATACCTGTGCTGGAGAAAGGACTGATCATTCTGGCCTAAGATCTCCACACTCATCACTCTGGTGCCTGCCTGTTAACGGAGACAAGCCACACTATAAGGTGGTCTCAGGCCACCTGATTCCCAGCAGTGTACACTTACATAGGCTGAAAATCATTCAAAATGGCCATCTTCACATCCCTGATACTAGAAAATTTCAAATCTTGAGGACTAGAACAACCTCCCTTATCTTCCCACAAAGGATTCTTCTATCGGCCCTATCGAGGATACAACTATGGCAAGATGGTCTCTGAACACTCTACTGAAGCACTTATACTATGATCGGTAAAACCCATGCTCTTGGATGATATTCTCACTCTTCTGTAGATGTCCTCTTTACAGAAGTAGCATTAATGCAGCACAGTATGTACACATTACCTGCCCTGTGAAGAAGACTGGAATTTACTGTCACCTTTACAACTTCCATACTGCACTCACCGTATCCTGAGGCAAAAATCTTCTGCAGAAAAGCCAGCAAAAGCCTAGTTTGTTAACTTGTCTGCATGCACTGTGGACAAGGCTCCAGAATCGTCTAAGCACAACTAAATCTTCTCCCTTCTCACTTCTAGAAATAACACGAAAAGAGGAAAGTTTGTGACCACTTAACCTGTAAATGATGCACTAGATGGACAGACCCTTCGGTGGGATACCCAAATGACAGATGGTCCGTGAAAACCTCACACATGTGGCCACACAATGAAGAAAGAATTCCATTGAGGGGACAAACAAGACAAGGAAATACTGAACATAGATCAAAGCTTATTAATTTTTCTCAATGAAAAATTTGAAATTGATCTTCTGTAATTTAATATCAAGGAAATGAAGCTTGAAACACAAGTTATATGACTGACAAAACGGAAAACATTAATCTTCTAAAAATGCTAAGAGCAGTAAACCGTAAAAATCAAACTGTATCAAACACTCGATCCTAAACCAATAACCTAAGCATATCTTTTTAAAAAGAAATCAAACAATATTGCCAAGAAAGAACTACTCAATAAGCAAGACTGAAAAAAAGCTAACTGACCAACGAAAGCTAAAAGAATAAGGATAAATTATGAAATCCCTCACATGGTGGGAAGAAACACCCCCCACATGGAGGATGGAAGTGCACCATGAAGAAGAAAATGGCCACAAGTCCCAAAAAGGCATCCCACCTCTCTGCACAGGGACGCAGGGTGCATGAGCCAGAAAAGAATACATTAGTGGATTCAGCAGTAGGAGTTATAGGAAACCTTTGCTATCAAGACCTGAAATAGCCAGCTAACACCATGGACATGACACTAAAATGTAAAAAGTGGGGGCCAGGCAGTACCCCCTCACAACGGGCCCACCTGCGCACCGCCAGGATACAACTGGAAACTTTTTATTTGCAACCCTTTTAACGGAAACTCTTGGAGATGAAATGACCTTGACTACTAGCACCAGACTTCCCCTCCAATGGATTTAAAGTGAACTCATTCCAATTTGAAGGACGCCAATGAGTCCTGTGACTTATCATGGTTGCTCGGGTCAGGTGTAGGTAAATTAGATGTAGCATACCGTGTCAATGCGGAACAGGTGTGCCTCTCCACCAGCAGGGAAGACTTTGACCCAAAAACCAACAAAATGGTAGATACAGGCTTCTAAGTGAGGCAAATTACAGTTAGGAGACAAGCCAACTGCCTGTATCACTACAGAAGGCCTTCTCTATGAGGACAAGTGCCCTCAGGCCCAAGTACATTTAAACCCAGGCCAGCAATAGGCAGGGGAGTCTTCCAAATTTGGAACCTAACAATATAGGGACTGGAAACGGCCACCACTTCCTCAGCTTGTGCAAAACTTTCCCCTCCTTGTGGCTGCAAAGAGGAGGATGAGGGCTAGAGGACAACAATGGGAGGTCAAGCGCCATGCCTGTGCATTCCCGCCTGCTCAAGAGCCAAGAAAGTTCCACTCATGAATTCATGGCAGACACAAAGTTAGCTCCATGACATTTGTGCAGGAGATGAAGTCCCCCAAAGGTCCATATATTTATGAAAACAAGTTTTGTGACAAGATATACACACACAGCAATAGACAGACACAGAAGTTAAGGAGCAAGTGAAGCCCATTGCCCACCCAGAAAATTGCTGCCGAGTTTCCTCATCTTCAGGCGTTCTCCTGAGAAATGGCTGCCAAGGAAAGAAATCCATCGGTAAACACAGAAAGCGAACTGCAGAGTGCAGCTTTCCCTCAGCGGCAGCAGACATTGGCTCCCCCGGATGCCTTTTCCAAAGGTAAGCTTCTTGGCAACTGCTATGAAGCCTTCAAAGTAAAAATTTCTTCCAGAAAAAAAGGCAGGACTGATAAGGACCACCTGACTGGCTTTCCCCGTCACAGGAAGAAGGGAGCTTTCCAGTTGGAAAGTACCATAGGAGAAATGAAGGCTTTACAAAGGCGGCATGGAAATCAGTGTTGCACTCTAAATTGCCTCAAAAAACCACAGAGACCTTCAAAATAAATAATCATTCTGGTGAAAGCAAGACTTGTCAAGGACCACCTAACAAGCTTTCCCACCCAAAGTAGCAGTACAGAAAACTGGAAGCCTTAGAAGTAAAATCTACTTCAAATGAAAAGCAAGATTCCCAAGGAGGCTACAGAACAGAGGGTTCCAAGATCAGCTGCCTCACATACAGAAGCCTTTGAAGTAAGAATTCTCTCAGGTGGAAAATGCTTGCCGATAGCCATGTGACCAGAAGTCTCCATGCCAACTTGCAACATGGATGTAAGGAAGCCTTCGAAGCTCAAACTCCTTGACATGAAAGAAAATCTTTTTGGGAAGCTCCCAGAAACCCTCTCTACACATTGCATAAGTACACAGTACTAACAAGGGAAAAGTTTTTAGGGGAAAAAACGCTTTCCAAAGAGCCCCAGAACCCAAACACACCGGGGGAATCCATACCCAAAAGGCTTTCTTCTCGCTTCTACTATACATGTCCTCCATCTTTCTCCTCATACACACCATAAACTCTAACAGCCGACAGTGATCTAACAAAGTGCTTACAACTCCACAGGAACATGAAAACCACAGAACAAGACAGAGACCATGAAGAAAGAAGAATTATGAGGAGGAAAAGAGGATCAGCACTTAGGATAGCAACTGCAGTATACAGCGCCCCAAACTCCCTAATGGATAGACAGACGCATAAGTCCTTCTCATGGAGTATAGATCACCCCGCCCCATTGTGCACACAGAGACATAACTCCAGGCCCAACATTGGTGAAGGGAGGAGGAGGCTGCACTCAAAATATAGTGATTAGATATAGAGTTTAGCCCACAGACCGCCTACAAAAAAAAAAGTCTAGAAGCTCACACCACACCATCACCAAAGACAGATCATCTAACTGTTCCGAGTTACACAATAAACATGAGGTTGCCTATTTTGGATGTTCACACCATATTCTTACCAACCATGAATTGCAGTTTATATGCATCACAATTCACAAACTCACCACAAGAGGGGGCACTCATTGATGCAAACCATAATACCATCCATTGCAATCCATCTCCACAGCAGTTCATAAAATCATGATTAATCTGAATTCACTCATTCACAGCAAACATTAAACCTTTACTTGGAATTTTTCAACACTTCAATGGATGAATTCATTGCAACATATGAAGACAACTATTCTTAGGAAGGAGTAACAACGACTTATCATCAACATGACAATACATAAATTCATCACAACATAGGGATTCAACCGTTCATATCAAGCATTGAACCATTAATGCCAATGCACAGCATGTAGTAAACCGTGAAGTGTAACCTGAATATCGTGAAATTCAGAAAAATTACTGAAACATAATGATTCATTCATTCCTAGCAAGTATTAAACATGTAAGTACAAATTTTGTAAGTTTCCATTTACAAATGTATATAAATCACATTTTAAAATGCATGTCTGATGGAGCAACTAATATGGAATCTCTTTTTAAAGTACAAGTGACAAAAGGAGTTTTGCAAGACTAGTGACCGAACACTGCACTGCAATGCCAGAAGTATGCGGTCTCATACAACTGGAGAGAGAGGCAAGCTCCTTTACCATTCAGTCAGATTAGACAGTGCAAAAACCACAAGTAATAAAAGTTTTAAAAAGTATTCCCTACAAAGATGACATTTTCTTCATAAGTTCAATAACATGGAGATGTGAGCCTCAGAAAAGATCCAGAAAATGCTTAAATAAAATCAAGAAAATTCAAAGCTAAAAGCTTATAGAGATCAACAATCATTCTTGATCTTAGGAAAACATCAAACACACACACACACACACACACACACAGTTTCCTTGTTTAACTATTGCCATTAGTGCTTCTATAAGCATGCTCTTGTTAGATACCATCTTCAAGTCAATTCCAATTCACAGTAACCTTAAATATAGCAGAATGAAACCCTGCCCGACTGTGAGCCATCCTTACCATTTCTGCCAGGCTCACATCTATTGTTGCAGTTACTGTGTCAACCCATCTTCTTGAGACTCTTCTTTTTTGCTAACCCTTTACTTAGAAAGGGTGCTGTCCTTCTCCAGGGACAAGACCCTCTTGAAAATCTGTACAATGTGCATGAAACAGTCTCTCCGTCCTTGATTCTGTACATCATGCTGGCTTTCGTTTTCCCTCGATAGATGTATTCATTCTAATGGTAGTCCAGGCTGTACTGATGTTCTTCTTTATTGTTAGGTAGGTAATGTCAAGCTGACATTGAAGACATCTGAACCGTGTCCTCTCCTGTGTCATCCTCCTCATCCCCAATACGATTGAACTCATTGTTACAATCACTGTGTCAGTCTATCTTGTTCAGTGTCTTCCTGTTTTGCTCCCTCTCTACCTTTCCCAGGATGATGTCTTTCTCCAAGAACTGATCCATCCTGACAACATGTCCAAGTGTGTGAAACAAAGTTTCACCATCCTTGCCCTAATGACTGGTCCCTACGGAGATACATCATTCTGAAATATCTTTCCCTACATTGTAAATTCACTTTTCACTCCTTTGTTTGTCTTCTGAGGATCATACTATTTAATTTTTGTGAGACTCTAGTTATCTGATATGTCATATGTTTTTACATGTTAATATTTCTGATGATTGGTTTGGGTAATAAAATGACTCCTCATTTTTGTCTCTACATTTTCACCCAAGAAGGTTGCGGCTTTAGTTTCAACATTTGGCTCTTTGATGCATTTTGCACCAGTTATTCTGTAGGATAAAGATATGGGCGCTGTTTCATTTATCTGTATATGGACATCCAGTTTTTTCAGCACACACTCTTCTCTCATTGAATGTTGTTGTTATGTGCTGTCGAATCGCTTGTGACTCATACCGACCCTTTGTACAATAGCACTGGAACCTGCTCTATCCTGTGCCAACTTTACTTTCTCAGACACATCTACCCTAATTACCCCAGTCACTGCATCAATCCATCTCATCGATGGGCTCCCTCTCTTTTCCTGTCCCTCCACCCTTCCAAGCATGATGTCCCTCTTCAAGACTGGTCCCTTCTTCCTATATGCACAAAGTGTGTCATATGAAGCCTCAGAATTCTCGCCTCCAAGAAGCAGCCTGATTTCACCCTCTCTAGGACGAACCTATTTTTTTCTCCTGGCAGGCCCTGGTATGTTCAATATTCTTCCCAGAACCATAGCTCAAAGGTATCCATTTTCTTTCTATCATCCCTAGTCATTGTCCAGCTCTCTGACACATAGCAAGCAATTGCGAAGATCATGGCCTGGATTAGAGGCAAGCTAATATCCAGACTGACATCATTATTCTTCAGGACTTTGAAGTCCCTGACAGCAGACTTTACCAATGCAATTCGTCTTTTGATTTCCTGGCTGCTGATATCAAGACTGTTGATTGTGGAGCTAAGGAAACTGAAGCTGTTAAAAATCACAATCTCTTCAGCATTTATCATAATGCTACCAATGAGACCAATGGTGAGGATCTTTACTTTCTAGAAGTTGAGCTTCAATCCATATTGAAGGCTGCAATCCTTGACCTTCTGCAGCAAGTGCTTCAGGTCCTCTTCAGTTTCAGCAAGCAGGGTTGTGTCATCTGCATAATGCAGGTTGTTGATGAATCTTCCTCCAATCCTGATACCACATTTGTCTTCATACAGCCCAGCCTCCCAGATAATCTGTTTTGCATATAGATTGAAAAGATATGGAAATAGGATACATCCCTATTATACACTCTTGCCAATTTTGAACCATGCAGTATCTCCTTGGTCTGTTCTGACAACTACTTCTTGGTCCAAGTATAGATTTCACATAAGCACAATCAAATGTTCTGGGATTCCCATTCTTCTCAGAGTCAGCCTCAGTTTGTTGTGATCCACGCAGTCAAACGCCTTTGCAC